>NW_020175191.1:6360984-6633574 GCF_003031525.2 Neophocaena asiaeorientalis asiaeorientalis
CTAGCAAACCCTAACCCTATATATGTATAGTTTGCAAATATTCTTTCCCATTCTGTTGGTTGAATTTTCACTCTGTTGATTGTGTCATTGCACAATTGTGCATGTTGCACACAAGATTTTCATTTCAATGTAGTCTAATTTATCTATTTTTACTTCTGTTATCTGTGCTTTAGGTATCATACCCAATAAATCATTGCCAAATTCAGTGTCATACAGCTTTTCCTGTATGTTTTTATCTGAGTTTTATAGCTTTAGGTCTTAGATCCATTTTTGTATATGGTGTAAGATAAGGATCCGACTTCATAATTTTGCATGTGTGTATTTATTTTCCCAAAACAGGTTTTGAAGAGATTGTCCTTTCCCCACTGAATGGCCCTGACACCCTTGTCAAGAATCATTTGACCATATATACAAGAATTTATTTCTGGGCTCTCTGATCTATTCCACTTGTCTATATGTTTGTCTTTATGCCAGTATTACACTGTTTTGATTATTATAATTTTATGATATGTTTTAAAATTGGGAAGTGTGAGACTTCTAACTGTTCTTTTTCAAGAATCTTCTGGATATACAGGTCCCTTGAGATTCCAAGTGAATTTTTTTTTTTTTTTTTTTTAATTTTTATTTATTTATGCGGTACGCGGGCCTCTCACCGTTGCGGCCTCTCCCGTTGCGGAGCACAGGCTCCGGACGCGCAGGCTCAGTGGCCATGGCTCACGGGCCCAGCCGCTCCGCGGCATGTGGGATCTTCCCGGACCGGGGCACGAACCCGTGTCCCCCGCATCGGCAGGCGGACTCTCAACCACTGCGCCACCAGGGAAGCCCTCCAAGTGAATTTTAGGATGATTTTTTCTTGTTTTTTTTTTGCTAAAAATGCAGCTGGGATTTTGAGAGTGATTACGTTAACTCTGTGGATTTCTTTGTGTAGTATTAACATTTTAACAATATTAAGTCTTCCAGTCCCATGAACACAGATATTTTTCCATTTATTTGTGTTGTCTTTAGTTTCTTTCAGCAGTGTTTCGTAGTTTTCAACGTATAGGTCATCTCCTGAGTTAAACTTATTCCAAAGTATTTTATTCTTTTTTGATGCTATTGTAAATGGAATTATTTTCTTAATTTCCTTTTCAGGTTGTTCATTGTTAATGAGTAGGAAGAAATACAGCTGATTTTTTGTGTGTATTATGTTATATACTTGAAAATAGTTTTAAAATTTGATTTAAAATTTATTTTTTTCATTTGTTTTTAAATTTCTCAGTGGGAGGACCTTTAGGTTGTTTTCAGATTAGAATTTTTAAAATACACTTCTAGATCCCCTAATCAAAAAGAAATCATAACGGAAATTCTTATAACTGTACACTGAGAAAAGCAGCATATGTAAAAATGTGTGGGATATAGCTCAGGCAGTGCTTAAAAGATAATTTATAGTTTTGCCTACTTATATTGGAAGAGAAGAAAGCCAGAAAATTGATGTACCATACATACAACTTAAGTGAGAAAAAAATAGCAAGAGAATACACTTGTCAAGTAGAAGGAAAGAAATAATCTTGTTAAAATCAGGGATAAAAAGAGAAAGCACAAATATCAGACTTTGAAAGAGTATGCTCTAACTTCAGCTGTAGCAGGGATGGAAAGGTAAAACAAAATTATGATTAACTTTAACACATTTGAAAACTTATGAAATATTTAATTCCTAGAAGAAATATAAAGTATTGACTGTATTCAGTAAGAAAGAGAAAAACTGAATAGTTCTATAACCATTGAAGAAATTAAGTACTATTTTTAAAAGCATCCTATGATGAAAATAACAGACCCAAATTTTGTAGGTAACTTTTACCAAATATCCATGGATTAGAAAATACACTACAAAACATCTTCTAGGACATAGGGAGGAAAAAAGGGAAACCATTATGGTCTAGCATAATTGTGGTATCAAAACCAGACAAGAACAGTTTAAAAAATGAGAAATAGTACAGGTCAAAATCACTCATGAACATGTATGACAAAATCCTAAATGAAATATAAGGAACTGAACTTAGCAGTGCATGGGAAAAGATACACTATGATTGAGTAGTGAATATTCCAGAATTCAGTTTAGTTCAGAATTGGGAAAAAAAAATCTATTGATTAATCCACCTCAAGATAAGCAAGAAAAATTATATGATTCTTTTCCACAGATATAGAAAAAAATGTAAGAAAAAGAATGAAAACATAAGAAGTGGGGGGAAGAAGACAAAAAAGTGTTAGTGGTAGCAGGTAATATAACTGTTTATATAGAAAACAAAATATAACCTAAGTATGTTAGGAGAAAAAAACGAGTGTCAAATATAAGATAAAGTTATCTGCATATCTATATGGTATACCCTTTAAAACAACAACAGCAAATACAAGGTACTTTTGTTAGGTGTGCAAATCCTATATGGAAAAAATTATATTGAAAGTTATTAAAGAAGATTCATATTTATAATTATATATATATAGAGAGAAATATACTAAATTCGTGGAGGGGATAACTTGTAAGAAGTTAATTCTTGTCAAATTTAGTGGCAATTTGATGAAAATCCCAACAGTGTTTTTATGGAACTTAGCAAACTGATTCTATAATTTACATGGTATAGCAAACAGCCAAGAATGGTAAAGACACATTTGAACAAGAGGGTGCAGTAGATTTGCCCTACAGGTAAAAAGACAAATTATAAACCTAGAGTAATTAAAAACACATGGCTTTGATACAGAGAGAGACGAATAAACCAGTGAAATAGAATAGAGAGCCAAGAAACAGAGCCATACGTTTATGGGTACTCTGTACATGAAAAATAATAACCTTTTCTTTTTTTTAACTTTTATTGGAGTATAGTTGATTTACAATGTTGTGTTAGTTTCTGCTGTACAGTAAAGTGAATCAGTTATACATATATCAACTTTTTATTTAGATTCTTTCCCCATATAGGTTATTACAGAGTATTGAGTAGAGTTCCCTGTGCTAGAGAGTAGGTCCTTATTAGTTACCTGTTTTATATATAGTAGTGTGTATATGTCATTCCCCAAATCCCATTTTGTCCCTACTCCCCTTACCCCCTGGTAGCCATAAGTTTGTTTTCTACATCTGTAACTCTATTTCTGTTTTGTAAATAAGTGAAAAATGATTATCTTTTCAAAAAATGGTGCTTGGTCGATTAGTCAGATTACAGAAAAAAGTAACTTCTCTCTTACACAAAATCAGTTTTATGTGGATTATAAATCTAAACATGAAAAATAAAGAAAAAGAACTAGAAAATAATGTAGGAGTACCAACTGTATAGGAAAATATTGATAAACTGGATAATGTTAAATTTAAGAACATCTGATAATCAAAACACAGCATTAAGAGAATGAAAAGGCAAGCCACAGATGGGGAGAAGATATATGCAGCATATTGGGTTGGCCAAAAGTTCCTTTAGGTTTTAAGTAAAAACAAAAGACACATTTTTCATTTTCACCAAGAACTTTCACAAGTTTCCGTTATATGAACCTTGAAAACAGGCAAAACCAAACTACAGGATTCGAAGTCAAAATAGTAGTTATACTTGGTGGGATAGGCAGGGAATAGTAATTGGAAGAGCTATGGGGGAACTCTGGAGGACTGGCATACCTTCTATTTCTTAACCTGGGTGGTGTACACAGATGATCACTCTATGATAATTAAGCTGTATGTTTACAGTTTATGCACTCTTCTGTATATGAGTACACTTTGCAATAAAAAAAAATATTTAAAAAATACCCAGAGTTTAAGTTTTGAGAGGCAAAACTTAAAAATTTTTTAAATCACTCCAGTAGAATTCTTTATGACTTTGGGATACAGAAAGATTTATTGTACAAGGCTCAAAATATGCAAACAATAAAGGAAAATATCTGAAAAACTTTACACTAAAATTAGAATTATTTTCATCAAAACAAGCAGAAACTAACACACCATTGTAAAGCAATTATACTCCAATAAAGATGTAAAAAAAAAAATGCCATAAATAAAATGAAAAGATAAGCTGCAGACCCACCAGAGATACTTGTAACATGTAACTGAAAAAGGATTAGCATTCAGAATAGATAAATAATAAAATATACAAACAACCCAAAATAAAAACAGACAAAAGACATAAGCAGGTAATTCATAAAAGAAGATATATGAATGACCACTAATCATATCTGAATGTATACAACCTCAGTAATAATCAGGAAATCCAAATTAAAACTAACAGATTAGCTAGAACTATTAAATCTGACAATTCTAATTGCTGGTATGGATATGAAGCAAAAGGAACTCATACACTATTAGTGAAACCATAAATTGGTATAATCCCTCCATTGGTAGACACTTTTGCATTATCTGATAAGGTTGAAGATGTGTGTGTACCCCCTGACCAGCAATTCCACTCCTGGAAACAGTCCTTGAAAAACTCTGAAATGTGTACCAGAGAACATGTACAAGCAAATCCATAGCAGTATTGCTTATAATAGTAAAATACTGGAAATAACCCATATGTATATGAATAGAAGAAAAGATAAATTATATTTATCCATGCAATGGAATATTATACAATGGTGAAATTTAAAGGGCTATATGCATCAATATGGATGAATCTCAGGAACGTAACATTGAACAATAAAAAACAAGTAACAAAAGAGTACTTAGGATGATTCCATTAAATGAAATTTAAGAGGCAAAACTAATCAGTTTATTATTTGAGGACACATACCTTTGTAGTAACGATATAAAGAAAAGTAAGGAAATGATAAAACAAAATATAGCATTGTGATTGGCTTTCGGGAGAAGGGATGGGAATATAGTCAGAAAGGGACCCACAGGAAGCTGTAGGTATTGGTGAAAATCTGTTAAACTGGATGTTTGCTTATTATTCTTAAACTCTACATACACATTATATATACTCTTTTGTGTGCATGACATATTTCATAATAAATTGTTTAGAAATCTTATTTACTTTGTATAGAAAATGATCTATTGGGGACCAATAGCAGAAGCCAGGAAATCAACTATGTTTTCTGTTCCAATTGTCCAGCAGTAGCTGGTGCTGCACTAGAATACTGAGAGAGACGAATAGGGAGGGATAGCTAATGATCAGTTCTACTTTTCAGTGTTGTCATTAAATTTTTATTCTGTTCTATGTGTTCTTTGATTCTTTGTAAGAATGAGGAAGAGAACACATCATGAGTTCATGGCCAAATGCCATTTCATACTGAATTTTGACTTTAATTTTCTCAGCAATCCTATGCTGTTAGAGTAGGAGCAGATACTGTCCATTTTACCTGATAGATCAAGAAACTGGGTGGAGAGAGGTTAAAGCAAATTGCTTTAGGGCACACAACTAATAAAAGTGAAAGCCACCCTGGACTCCCTTTACAACCCACCAGCTTTCTCCTCTGTGTGTCTATGCGCAGTATTGTCACCGACTTCCAGCATCGCTAGCACTCTGGCTTGGAAGCACTCAACATACCTTATTCTTTGGGGCCTCCTCTGGGCTGTGAGGAAGGTGTGATATACTGGGTACAGTGGAGGTTAAGTATCCATTTCCTCTGAATTTCTTCCCCTGAGCAGACATTTGACTTAAGCCCCCTGTTCTCCTGAAGGCTGAGGCGCTGGGGCTACAGAGGATCTAGATATTTAAAGGTACATTTGCAGAGAGGAGACCCTTTGCTAATCTAAGGAACAGCTTGTGAGAGCGGGGGTGGGTGAGGGAAGCCAAACCTGGAGCATGTGAACGATAGCTTCATCAACTTGACATTCTCTCAGGACCCACCACCTACATAGGGGTTCTTTCCTGGCTATTTCCCCACCAGATGTAAAAATTATTAAATGTATTTGGCTAGCGTTTCTTGGGGACTCTTCTTTCTCAATTCTTTTCTTTACGTTATTTCCTTCTCTGCCCCCAGTTTTTATCCCCATTTTTCCTTCTCTCTCACATAAGCTATAGCCAAATGTTGTCTGGATTTGCTCAAGTATCAAGGCCCAGAGAAGGAGCTCCTGTGGATCCCAGTCTTAGTGCTGGGTGCTGAGGTATTTTCCCAGGAGCCTACAGCGTTCTGGGTTGAGCCAGACCCAATAACTCAGGTGTTCCTCTAGACTTACAGCTGGCTAGAAAATTCTCCACAGTTTAAAAGAATTAAAGCAGTGACTAGTGAGTGGATAGGTTTATAAAACAAAGTGGAAAAGTTGTCACAGGAGTTTTTCATTGGATTGTGCTCACTGAAGTTTAAGGACTTGAGAAAATAATGAATGAGCCAAGGTCATTGAAGGAGCTGGGGCCTTGAACCACCTGTCATATATGCTGCATATGTATGTCTGTATACTTACGTGCATATGGATAAATATATATGTACATATTAGTAATATATACTCCTGTATACTGAGATTTGGAGACCCTAAATAGCCCCTCACTTGCTTTAAAATCTATTTATTAGTGGCTTTAAAATCTCTCTCTGTTAGTCAGATGTTTCTATGGCTTAGTTCTTAGAATTCTTAGAATCCCACTGTTAAATGCATTTAGTTCTGGGGCTTCCCTGCTGGTGCAGTGGTTAAGAATCTGCCTGCCAATGCAGGGGACATAGGTTCAAGCCCTGGTCTGGGAAGACCCCGCATGCCACGGAGCAACTAAGCCCGTGTGCCACAGCTACTGAGTCTGCACTCTAGAGCCCGCGAGCCACACCTACTGAGCCCACATGCCACACTACTAAAGCCCATGCACCTAGAGCCCATTCTCTGCAAGAAGAGAAGCCACTGCAATGAGAAGCCCGCGCACTGCAACGAAGAGTAGCCCCCACTCGCCGCAACTAGAGAAAGCCTGTGTGCAGCAACAAAGACTCAATGCAGCCAAAAATAAATAAATAAAAATTTAAAAAATGCATTTAGTTCTGAGAGTCGTATTAATCGCCACAACAAATATTTGTTGAGCACTTTACAATTTACAAGCATATTTACATACAGTGCCTCACTTACTCAAGACAACAACCATGTTTTTCCTCACCGTATTAGGAGGATCAGGAGTCTTAGAAAATTATGTTTCCAGTCCTGAGGTGTAGGAGCTAGAATTTGAATCTGATGTTTGACTTTAATTTTGGTCATTATTTCTTAGACCCAATGCTAACTATCAGTCATAACTGTCTTAGCATAATTTTATTATATATGATGTGGAATGTCAACTTCATCTGACCTGGGCATCAGACTGTTTAGCAGCCAGTCCCCGGAATCCATTCTGGGCAATTTTTTACCCCCTTAAACTTTGGTGTGCAGATCACCTGGAACAGAATTATTCTGGGAGAAGAGGGATAATTGTCAAAATTTCAGATCCTTGGGCCGTATCCCAGGCCTACTGACTCAGCTTGCCTGGGATGGGAACTTGCCGTTTTAAAACAAGCACACGGGTGAATTTTAAGTGCTCTAGTCTTTGATAGCCATGGTTTAGTAGCCACACTATCCTTTCTAGCATCATTGTCACGTACTTCTGAGTTTCTGGGGCTCTGACTGCTTCGGTAAAATGGGTCACAGTCAATATAGATTCCTGAAGATTGTTGGTTGGAATTTGATCCATTGGCCAAAAATTTCTTCCCCATCCCACCCAACCGTGTAGGATTTTTTTCCAGGCTGGCCCAGAGGAAAAGCCAATCATTGTTCTCATTCTAATTGGAGACAGTCTGGCCACAAACATCCCCCTTTGTGCCTTTTCTCTTCTACAGGCCTTGGGCAGGGCTGCAGAGAATCTGCTGGAGGGTGGCCCAGGTGGGACCCAGAGGAGAATAATTACAACTGCAACGCCTTCTGTCATTAAGTCCTAAGTGGAATGCTGAGTTGAACAATGGAAAAGGTCTCTACTGTCCTTGAGAACATTTTTGTTATTGTCCCAAGCCAAGGACTTGAGTGTTGAATGAGTGTTGAATGTACTTTCTTACAAGTTTTTGGAATTTCCTATGGTTTGTGCAGTAATGGCAATTTGTTTACAGCCTTGCAGTTGGCTGCCTTCAATTTGTTTCAGCTGGTCTGGGGAGTCTTTGGGTAAACTGAGTGGACTACAACTATTAAAGACTCTTGTTTCCTTTTGTTTTCTTGGAGAATGAAAGAGGATAAACCATTGTCTCCAATATATGGCAAGGAGCCCCAAGTTTTCTAGCAGCAGCAATACCTTTTTGTGGTGATATAATGTTCCTTTGTAAACTTAGTGCAAATATAAACCCCATGCATAAATAGTAACAGTAATAAACATTTATTGAACATTTATTTTATTCCAGTCCCTGCCCTAAGTGCTGTGTGCATTTTTTCATTTAATCCCTCAATAATTCTATAAGTTAGAGGTACTGTTATTATTCTCTTTATAGATAAGCACATGGAGTCTTAGCAAGTTGAAATAAGTTGTCTAAGGTCAAACAGGTTAGCATTACAATGGTGATTTGTACAGGAAAGTCTAGCCCCAGAACCATATTCCTTTTTGCTATAGCCTGTGTCCCTCCTGTCATGTATAATCTTTCCTATAACACAACATACCCAGATTTAAGTCTTTGTTTAATTTTTCAAGATGAGAATACTGCGTTTGATTATTATGGTGGCTATACTTTTTAACTAAAACTTAGGAAACTTTGGAGGATATAGGAGTGAAAATTTTGAATTGAAGCTGTTCTGAAAAAGACTAGGATGAAGTCTGTCATATCCCATAGAGGATACAGTGAGGATATCAATCAGTCCCTCTCCCTTATCCTTTTAATGAAGGACTTTCATGTATACATCTCAGTATGTGACACCATTTATAAAACATGTAGTTGAGGTACTTAACAAATATTTATTGGATGAATGAAGATAGTTCTGTCCTCAAAGAATTCCTGATCTAGTAAGGACAATAAGTCAAACAATTGTAACACATTTTGTTGAGTGCTATAATAGAGGTAGCTGGTACCTGACTGGCATGTAATCAGTACTTATTGAGGAAATAAATGAATCTAAAGGGTGTGTAGGGATCAGGTAATGATATTCAGAGGCATTGCCACCTATGATGGGACCTTAAAAGACAAGTAGACATAGGCCAGGTGAAGAGGAAAGGCAAAGCATACCAGACAGAGAGGGCTGAATGGACAAAGTACCAAAGACAAGAGAAAAAACACAGACTGTTTAACAAATTCCAGTCATTCAGTATGGCTGGAACATAAATAATGGTGGAATCTGGGGGAAAGATGGTAAAGATGAGGCCGACAGGCTAAGAGGAATAGATCATGAGGGTCTTTTATGCTGTGCAGCTTAGACTTTATCATGACTTCTATGGGAAATTTTGAAATATATGTAGTAGCTAAATGACATAATAACTGTAGTTATATAAGTATGTGTAAACATGCATGTTTAATAATCTATATATAATTCACTCATCATGGGACCTACTCTTCACAACTAATCTTTTCATTGCTTTGAGGACCTAGTTATTAAAGAACCAAGGGAGGGCTTAAATACTATGATAAAGCAGGGTTTCCTCAGTCCTCCATGTTCATGGGATTACCTAGGAATTCTGTCTAAAAGTTTATTCTGATTGATTATGTGTGCAGTAGGGCCTTAGATTCTGCATTTCCAACAAAGTCCCAAGTAATGCTGATACTGCTGGTTCTCAGACTACACTTTTAAGTAGCAAAGCTTCCATAAAAAGAGCAAGACAGTATCTCAGAAAAAGTAAAGTGTGTTAATGAAAACCAAAAATGGGCGTGGGGCATAAAATAAAGGATGGGATATGAACAAAGGAGGGAGGTAGCTTCAGTGAAATAAAATTTAGGCAGACAATAAGAAAAAAGAATAACAGAAGACTAGATTAAAGAGGCATATCATGAAAATAATATGGGAGTACCTGATCGTAGCTGATGGCAAGGAGATGAGAAAAAAATTTCTAAAAGGAAATGAAGGAGGATATGCTGACCATTATGACTGTAAGCTCTAATTAAGACCAAGTTTGTAATGGTGCACCATTTTGTTCTATGGAATGCTAGGACTATAAGAATTTAATAAGTGTTTTTGGCAAAAACCTTCATAGCCAAGCAAGTTTGGGAAATGTTGTTAAGTAAAGTTAAACTGAGTCTATAAAATGTTTTTCCAAGAATCATCCTTGTCTTAGTCTATTTGGGTTGCTGTGACAAAAATACCACAGACTAGGGGGCTTATAAACAACAGATATTTATTTCTCACAGGTCTGGAACATGCGAAGTCCAAGATCAAGTTACCCACAGATTTAGTGTCTGGTGAGGGTTCAGCTTCCTCATTCATAGATGGCCATCTTTGGTTATTTTCTTGCTTCTACTGGGTGGAAGTGGGAGGGGACCTCTCAGAAGTCTCTTGTATAAGGGTCTTAATTCCATTCATGAAAGCTCTACCTTCATGACCTAATCACCTTCCAAAGACCCTGCCTCCAGACACCATCAAATGTAGGGATTAAGTTTCAGCATAGGAATTTGGGGTCCAGGGGAGACACAAACATTCGGTCACAGCAATCCTTTTCACAAGACATTTAATTAACATCTCAAGACCCAGGATTTTCATTGAGCACAATATTAGAAAACCTGGTCTACTGAAAGAGACATAGGATTTGGAGTAAGGTCTGGGTTGCAGACTCATTTCCTTAAGTTACTTAACTTCTCTGAGCTGCAGTGCCTTCATAGATAAAATGGGCATTACATTCTCAGTCTTTCAAAGCTATTATAAATATTGAACTAAGAAGAATAGGAGAATATAAACTTCAAAGCATTATGATATTATGCCTCTCTTTTACTATTTACTACAACATTTCGTACAATGTTTCATTAGCTGGGACTCAGTCCTCAATGAAAGAAAAACCTTAATGGATTGATTGATGTTAGAGGCCAAGAAAATCCTTACAGGGCCATAATAAGAGTACTGGCAGTAGATCTTCTCCTGAAAAAGGCAGGAATTAGGCAGAGGCAAATGAAGGATGTGGCTTGATATATTGCTTTATCTTTCCTCCTCTTTTCTGTGTGCTCTTTTATTGCTAAAGAGTAGAAGAGAGCATGTAACTTCTAGAAGAATATAATTATTTGCAAGGCAAAAAATGGATATTATTTGAACAGGAAAAATTTGGAAAACAAAATCAGCCCCCATGTTCCAGTGGGTGGGCCAGTGTTAATTACTTACAAATGAAATGTTAGGATTCTTCATAACCCATCCCATGATGGTAATACATTATTTTGACCATATGAATATCCAGCTGGAAAATTAATATTTTTCACATCTGAGGCTATGAACTTTGTCAATGGACCTCACCATATTTAAGCATCTTGTGAGAGTGGTTGACTATTACAGGTGGAAAAAAGGAAGGAGATAACTCATCCATAATTACTTAAAGACTACATTTGAAGTTTAAAACATCTGTATGTTTATAAAGCATTCAATCAATTATATATTTGGTAGTCATGTTGTAAAGTGTCTAGCCATTTAAAAACATCTGGATGATTGAATGTCTTTCTGATGTTCAGTCTTGAATAGATATTTGACAACTGCAAAATATAATTTTCCAGTTGCTTGGTCTGAATTTTGCTGAATTTTTTGTTTTGTATCTGTATCATCGGCCTGATTTGAGATTGATCAGCTAAGAACAGGCTTAGGAATAGAACTCCTAAGTCAGTGTCCAAACTACCTTATCTTGCTCAACAACAAGGTATTGTTCCTCTTTTTTAGTTTACTTGGTGGTATTGTGCAAGAATATAAAAGTGTTTAGAGGAGAAGATAGTGTATGATAATTGGTAGAACACTGTGAATGGGGATCAAAAGACCCAAGTTCAAACCCTGGCTGAACCTCTTACCAACTGTATAACAACCTTTGCAGCTATATTAACCTCTTAGTAGTGGTTTGTCTTCTATGGAATAAATGTAATAATAATAATAACTGGCCTCAGAGTTGAGGTTTATTGTGATAATCTAATGAGATAAGAAATCTGAACTTTTTTGTTAACTGTATATATTTATGTATATGCCTGTGTTAAATGTGAATGCTCTTGTTTCCATTTCCCTCCAGATAAGTATAGTTAGTACTGTATATGACCAGCTTTGTGTCAATATGAGGAATTTTTTAAAGACTGGGAAATGCAGAAATTTAAAACAGAAAAAATGGGGAGTATGGCCAAGATAACAGAGTAGGAAGACCCTGAACTCATCTCCCAAGGGCACACCAAAATTACCACTACTTACAGAGCAACTATTTATGAAAACAACCTGAAGACTAGCAGGAAAGAGTTTTCACAATTAAAAATATAAAGAAGGAACCAAATGAACCAGGTAGAAGGGGTAGAGATGCAGCATAGTCAGGACCCACACCTGCAGGTTGGTGAACCACAAATAGGAAGAATATCACAATCACACAATCAAGGAGTGAGGGGTCTGAGCCCCACATTGGTCTTCCCTGGCCAGGGGACCTGCACCAGGAAGACATCTGGCTTTGAAAAACCAGTTGGACTTACATTCCAGAGAGCCAGAGGGCTACAGGAAATAGATAACTCCACTCTTAAAGGGTGTGCACAAAATCTCTCATTCTCTGAGTCTTGGCACAGAGGCAGTAGTTTTAAAGAAGCCTGGGTCAGACCCATTTGCTGATCTTGGAGAGCCTCCTAGGGAGGCAGGAGGCAATTAGGACTCCCCCTGGGGATGGAGACACAGGGAGCAGTCATTTTGGGTAGCTTGTTCTACCATGATGACACCAGCACTGACCAGCACCATTTTGGAATCTTCCCCCTAGCTTATCTGCTCTGGAGGCTTACCTGCCCAGCAGCAGGTCAGCACCAGACCTGTGCCCCCTAGGCAGTGATCCCAGCCACTCAGGGTCCTGGCCCTATGGACAGTGCACTGACAGCAGCTTTCCCCCAGACTGCACAGCCAAACATGCAGGAAACTTGCCCTGCCTTCCATCAGGCCCACACGAGGCAGGACCTTGTAGCCAAAAGGGCCAGGGGCTATACCTGCCTATACTCATAGTACTCAGCCCCACCACAACAGACAGGGGCTAAGCAGCCCACATAGGGGGCACGTCTGGATCATATCACTCTGGTAATCAGAGGGGAGTGAGCTGCTGAACTCTGTAGGATGCTCCTACATAAGGCCACTTCTCAAAGGTCAAGAAATGTAACTCACCTACCTAATACATAGAAATAAACACAGAAAATTAGGTAAAATGAGAAGACAGAGGAATATGTTTGAAAAATTTGAAGAAACAAGACAAACTCTCAGAAAAAGAACTAAGCAAAGTGGAAATAAACATTCTAGCTATGAAGAGTTCAAAGTAGTGATCCCAGAGAGGCTCACTGAACTCAAGAGAAGAATGGATGAACACAGTGCGAATTTCAAAAGAGTTAGAAAATAGAGAAGACCCAAACAGAGCTGAAGAATAAAATAACTGAAATAAAAAATATACCAGGAGGAATCAAGAGTAGGTTAGCTAATATAGAGGAATAGAGCAGCAGTCTGGAAGGTGAAGTAGTGAAAATCACTCAGACAGAACAGAATAAATAAATAAATAGATAGATACATACATAGATAGATAGATAAATAGAATTAAAAGAAAGTAGGATAGTTTAAGAGACCTATGATAGGACAGCATCAAGTGTAAGAACATTTGTATCATAAGGGTCCCAGAAGAAGAAGAAGAAGAGAGAGAAAGGGGCACAGAATTTATTTAAGAAATAGTAGCTGAAAACTTCCCTAACCTGGAAAGAAAACAGGTATCCAGGTCCAGGAATCACAGAGAATCCCAAACAAGATGAACCCAAAGAGGTCCACACCAAGATACACTATAATTAAAATAGCAAATTAAAGATACATAGAGAATCTTAAACGCAGCAAGAAAACAACAGTTACATAGACAGGAACTTCCATAAGAGCATAGAGTGACTTTTCAGCAGAAACTCTGCAGACCAGAAGGAAGTGGCACGATATATTTAAAGTGATGAAAGGACAAAACCTACAAGCAAAAATACTCTACCCACCAAGGTTATCATTCAGATTTGAAAGAGAGATAAACAGTTTTACAGACAAGCAAAGCTATAAGAATTCAGCACCACCAAACCAGCTTTAAAAAAAAAGGTTAAAGGGACTTATCTAAGTTGAAAATAAAAGACCACAACTAGAAATATGAAAATTATGAAAGGTAAAATCTCAGTGGTAAAGGCAAACATATAGTAAAGGTAATAACTCAACCATTTATAAAGCTAGTAGGAAGGTTAAAAGACAAAAGTAGTAAAGTCATCTATATTCACATAAGTATTAAGCGACACACAGATCAAAAGATGTAATATATAAAAAACATTAAATGTGGGGGGGCATTCAGGGTAGTTAGAATGCATTCAAACTGAAGAGATCATGAACTTAAAGTAACTATTTATATATAGTTATATATAAATTTATAGTTATATATTAACCTCATAGTAACCACAAATCAAAAACTTGTAATAGATACACAAGACAAACAATCCAAATACAACACCAAATATAGTCACCAAAGCACAAGAGATGAGATCAAAAGAAAAAGAAAGGAACAAAAAAGAGGTTAAGTTTCATTTTCCACTGTGAAAAGTCAGTAGAGGACTACTAACTAAAATTGAAAAACCAACAAATGGCAGTATAAGGATGGTAATTAGAAATCTGGAGTCAAATATAAGAAACAGGTGAAAGAGTTGCAAGTGTGATTGCCACTCAATGTAGTATACTGGGAGATAGGGGGACAAGGAATCTCTTTTCTCTTTTAAGCCTTGTAGTGCTATTTGATTTTTTTAAAGACTGCATATTGATAAAAAAACAAAAACTAAAGAAAACACTGAAGTATTTCTTTAGAGACACTGACAGAGGCAGAAATAGGACTTTTTGTAAAGAACAGGTACTACTAGAACGGTATGCATTAGCTCTCGCAATTCTCAGTTCATTCTATGAGATATATTTCCTACTCAAGAAATCAAAATTTCAAGAGAATAAGTACAGTGGCCAAAGTCACACAATTATTAAGTGGAAGTCAGGTCATGACTCTTAGAAAGATGAATACAATATTCATAGGGAAAGTTGGTATTTTAGATGCAACATGAAACAATGACAGAATTAGAACATGTGGAAACATGAAGGAAGAATATTCCAAGCGTAGTGAATAGCTTTAAAAAACCAGAGTTGAAAGGTGAAGAAGGATTATAGGCAAAGGACTCATTTGACTAAAAGAGTGGGAGGTGAAATTCAAGGCCAGGTACAGAATTTCTTAACAATGTTTATCACCGTTTTAGGCTACATTCATTTTTTCTGTTTTATTTATTTTTATTGAAATGTACTTGACATAATATTATGCTACTTTTATGTGTACTACATAGTGATTTTATTCACATACATTCTGAAATGATCACCATGGTGAGTCTAGCAACCAACTGTCCTGAAAGTTATTACAATATTTTTGACCATATTCCTTATCTTGTATATTACTTCCACATGACTTTTTTTTTTTTTTGCGGTACGTGGGCCTCTCACTGCTGTGGCCTCTCCTGTTGCGGAGCACAGGCTCCGGATGCACAGGCTCCGGACGTGCAGGCTCAGTGGCCATGGCCCACGTGCCCAGCCGCCCCGTGGCATGTGGGATCCTCCCGGACCAGGACACGAACCCGTGTCCCCTGCGTTGGCACGCGGACTCCCAACCACTGCGCCGCCACCAGGGAGGCCCGACTTATTTATTTTATACCTCTTAACCCCATTTGCCTACCTCACCCACCCACCCTCCCTCCCCTCTGGCAACCACTCATTTATTCTCTGTATCTATGTCTGTTTTCTTTTGTTTTATTTGTTTCCTTTGTTTTTTAGATTCCACAAATAAGTGAGATCATATGGTATGTGTCTTTCTCTGTCTAACTTATTTCACTTAGTACCCTCTAGATCAATCCAAATTGTAGCAAATGGCAAGATTTAATTTTTATGGCTGAGTAATATTCCATTGTGTGTATGTGTATATGGCAATACACTCTTTGACATCTATTTATCTATCTAAATATTTATATAAACAGACAGATAAATTGATGTCAAAGGGTGTATTGCCTATGTTTTCTTCCAGGAGTTACATTTAAGTTTTTAATACATTGAGTTTATTTTTGTATATGGCATGAGAAAGTATCTAGTTTTATTCTTTTGTACATAGCTGTCCAGTTTTCCCAACACCATTTACTGAAGAGACTGTCTTTTCCCCATTGTATAATCTTGCTTCTTTTGTCCTCAGATTAATTGATCATAGAGGTATGAGTTTATTTCTGGGGTCTCTATTCTGTTCCATTGATTTATGTGTCTGTTTTTTGTGCAAATACAATATTGTTTTCATCATTGTAGCTTTGTAGTATAGTTTGAAATCAGGGAGCATGATACCTCCAGCTTTGTTCTTTATCGAAATTGTTTTGGCTACCCAGGGTCTTTTGTGTCTCTGTACAAATTTTAGAATTTTTTTTCTAGTTCTGTAAAAAATGCCAGTGGTATTTTGATAGGAATTGCATTGAATCTGTAGACTTTCATTGGTAGTATGATCCTTTAACAATATAAATTCTTCCATCCAATGGGCAGGATATATTTTTCCATTTGTTTGTGTCATCTTCAATTTCTTTCTTCAATGTCTAATAGTTTTCTGGGTTCAAGGCTTTACTTCCTTACTTAGATTTATTCCTAAGTGTTTTACTCTTTTTGCTGCAACTGTAAATGAGATTATTTTCTTAATTTTTCTTTCTGAGAGATCATTATTATTGTATAGAAACACAAGAGATTTCTGTACATTAATTTTCTATCTTGCAATTTACTGAATTCATTTATTAGTTCTAATCATTTTTTTTTTTTTTGGTGGTGTCTTTAGGACTTTCTACATATAGTTTCATATCATTTGCAAACAATGTCAGTTTTGCTTCTTCCTATCCAATTTGGATTCCTTTTGTGATAGTGGGCATCCTTCTCTTTTTCCTGACCTTACAGGAAATGCTTTCAGCTGTTTAACATTGAGTATAATGTTGGTTGAAGGTTTGTCATAAATGGCCTTTATTATGTTGAGGTACATTCCCTCTCTACCCACTTTCTTGAGAGTTTTTATCATAAATGGATATTGAATTTTGTCAACAGCTTTTTCTATATCTATTGAGCTAATCATATGATTTTCATTCTTCATTTTGTTAATGTGGTGTATCATGCTGATTGAGTTGCAGATATTGAACCATCTTTGTATCCCTGGGATAAATCCCAGTTAAGACATGTGTTTGATCCTTTTAACGTATTGCTGAATTCAGATTGATAATCTTTTGTTGAGGACTTCTGAATCAATATTCATCAGTGATATTGGCCTCTAATTTTCTTTTTTGTGGTGTCTTTGTCTGGTTCTGGTATGGAGCCATAGAATGAGTTTGGAAGTGTTCCTTCCTTTTTACTTTTCTGGAGTAGTTTGAGACAGATACGCATTAACTCTTCTTTAAATGTTTGGTAGAATTCATCTGTGAAGCCACTGGGTCTGGACGTTTGTTTGTTTGGGGGTTTTTAAATTACTGATTCAATTTTGTTACTAGTGACTGTTCAAATTTCCTGTTTTTTTCTTGGTTTAGTCTTCGAAGATTCTATGTTTCTAGGAATTTATCCATTTCTTCTTTGTTGTTCAATTTGTTGGTGTATACGTGTTCATAGTAATCTCTTATGATCCTCTGTATTTCTGTGGTGCCAGCTGTAACTTCTCTTTCATTTCTGATTTTATTTATTTGGGCCCTCTCTTTTTCTCTTGATGAGTCTAGTTAAAGGTTTATCAGTTTTGTTTAACTTTTAAAAATATATCTTCTTCCCTGACATGAATGCATTTGCCCTCTCCAGTTCTCTTAAAATAGCTTATTGTTTTTTTGTTGGGACTGTTGAAATATTATTCACAAGTAAGCTAAAAGCAAGACAATGATTTTATTTCCGTTCTTGTGCCACTTTTTATTTTCCCTAGAGTCAATAATTGCTTTGTTTTTTTAATATCATAGTTTACTATGCTATTTACTCTTTCTGCTTTCTTTTCTAACAATATTTCTTTGAACTGCCTTCAGCCTTTTGGACAGTCTTTTCTTTTATATGGTGGTAAAATTTAATAGAGTCAGATGTAAAATTTTCTTTGACTTACAGCTGTGCTCTTATCAAACCCACATTACATTTGATTCTTTGTGTCAGTCCAGTGTGATGATATCAATCTGTTATATCCTCTCAAGAATACTTGTTGGATGGTACACTTAGAATTTTCCTTATTAACAACAGAAAATTTTTAGATTTTTTAGGAATTAGTTTCTAGCTCTCCAAAAATGTACATCCACTCTATAACTATATTCTTGTTTTGGTAGAACAACTGTTTGTCAATTAAGCCCTTTACATCTGTAAATCCATCATATAGTGTATTTGTGATTCCCATGATTTCTGTCCCCTTATGTTCATGCCATTTATAAACCTCTCACCTTGAATATTATGTAGTTTACTCCTATAGTTATATGACAAAGGTGGAAGGAGTTTGCAAAGTTAACTTTGTGAAAATCATTTAACTTTAAGTTAATCAGAAGGGAAATTACCCTTGGTGGGCCTGACTTAATCAGGGGAGCATTTTAGAGGGACTGGAGCCTTCCTGTAGGCCGAGATTCAAAGTGAGAGAGACACTCTTCTGCTGGACATGAAGAAGTAAATTGCTGTATTGTAGAGAGGGCCAGATTGGCATGTGACAGCAGGCTACTCATAGGAGCCAAGAGCATCCCCAGACAATAAACATAAAGAAAGTAGAGACCTGTGAGCTTGGATAAGGATCATGAACTGGCTGATACCTTGATTTCAGACTTGTGAGACTCTCAGCGGAGGACCCAGTAACACTGTGTTTGGCTGTCTGATCTACAGAACTGTGAGACAATAAGTGAGTGTTGCTTGAAGCCACTAAGTTTGCAGTAATATGTTATGCAGCAATAGGAAACTAATGTACTATTTGCCTCTAAAAGATCCATTATTTTTAAAAACTCTGAAGCACATTGAATGTCATCATAAGTGAAAGCTCTCTTTCAGAGAAGATTGTTTTTAAGCACAGAAGTTTTTAAACTTATGAAATTGAACTTGAGTTCAAAATAAGTACAGTTTTAGAAAAGAAATTGAAAAAGTTCTATTTAATATGATTGTCCTATTATGGTAACTGTATTTTTTTTTTTTTACTTCTAAAGCAGTTTTATATCCAACAGTATGAATTTTTGTCACTACCTATATAACACAAACAACTCAGGTACAGTTAGTTCATCCTTTTCTAGGCTCTTTAGGCCCTCTTCACAAACAATTTTGAAAAAACAGCATATGAATTTTTACTTTACTATAATTATTTTCTCCATTTCCATCCTCAATATATTTCTAAATTAGATAAGGATATTGTTCATATCCACACCTTGAAATATGATTTTACTTCAGGCTAACATTTTAACATCGTTTCCATGGCTGCCAATAATCACAGCCATCTTGTAGGCTCATGTCTAAGCAGGCTATCTCCACCTTCCAGAAAGTCAAAAATCTCATTAAGTGCTTCTACACACTTTATGGAAACTTCAAAGTGACCAAAAACTTACATTAGGAAAGTCTTATTATTACTTGTAAGCAAATCATATCTCTTTTCAGCAACATAATAAGATCTTTTCCTTTTATTCAGAAAAAGTTAAAGGCTGAATGGAATTTGCCAAAATTTACATTTGCACTGTCTGCCAAATATGCAGATATATGAGCAAGGTATAGTTTGTATTTTGACAGTTTATCAACAATTTTTTAAATGATTTCCTGCAGTTTCTTTAAAATGTTTATAGAAATTAAGAGGACAATTAGAAACTCCATCTTTCATACTTCCACATGAATTTTAGGAGTTGTTGTAAAAAAATTCCATTGTATCAAAGTATTTTGTTATCAGCTTTACCTTGTAGAAGGTAAAATTTTTCCCCATTTTGATATATGGTTCCTCTTTTTTTATTGCAGTATATAGTTGATTTACAATGTTGTGTTAGCTTCAGGTGTATAGCACAGTGATTCAGATATATATATTTTTTCAGATTCTTTTCCATTATAGGTTATTACAAGATATTAAACATAGTTCCCTCTGCTATACAGTGGGCCCGTATTGTTTATCTATTTTATATATAATAGTGTGTATCTGTTAATCACAAACTCCTAATTTATCTCCCACTTCCCCCCTTTTCCCTTTGGTAACTGTAAGTTTGTTTTCTGTCAATGAGTCTTTCTGTTTTGTAAATAAGTTTATTTGTATCATTTTTTTAGATTCCACATATAAGTGATATCATATGATATTTGTCTTTTCTCTCTGACTTACTTCACTTAGTATGATAATCTCTAGATCCATCTATGTTGCTTCATATGGCATTATTTCATTCTTTTTTATGGCTGAGTAATATTCTATTGTATATATGTACCACATATTCTTTATCCATTCATCTGTCAATGGACATTTAGATTGCTTCCACGACCTGGCTGTTGTAAATTATGCTGCAGTGAACATTGGGGTGGTGCATGTATCTTCCTCTTGAGGTCACAGTATAATGATAGTAATGGAATTCTCTTAAGCTTAAACTCGTAATCATAAATAAATGTGAAAAGAGATAATGAATAAGAGATGTTAAATTTTGGAGAGGTTGCAAGTGGATGGCCAAGCGGTAACTGATTAGAGCAGAGCCCAAATGTGACAGGAGGACCAAGAAGAAGTAGCAAATCAATTTACACCCTTCAAGTAGGAAATAACGGAAACAAACTATGACTGATTCATTTTCCAAAAGAGCCACTCTTCTTTGAACCCTCCAAGGTGGCAATTCTCCTTCTCCTTCTACCCGATCCTCTAACAGTACTTTGACACCAATTTCGCTGATTAGTTTAACATAACAGCATTAATTTTTTTTCATCCAATGATCTTGTGCTACCTTTTGAATTGAAGTGGAATCTGCCAGTTGGGTTCGATTTCTTTTTTTAATTCTCAGAGCGATGCTTTATCCTAACATGTGGGTTATAATCAAGATGGTCATAAAAGCAGATTGGCCTATGCAGTGCTTAATGAAAAGCAGGTTAGCAGGTTGGTAATCACAGTCCTTGTTAAACAAGTACATGTCAAATGAGAATCAAATGAGGTATATGAGAGCTCTTTTCAAGCTGTAAAGTACTATAATATGGTAAATAGACATTTGAATTGGTCCAGTGAATTCTAGGGAGGTACTATAAATAAAATTCATCAATTTTGGACTTCAAAGTTATACATATCCTTTATTACTATACTGTGTTTGGGGTTTCTTCATTATTTTTCCCTTTCCAGCTTTGTATTCTATTTCTTAATCCCAATAACAGACCTATGTGCCCACTTTTTGTCCATTGTTAAGATGGTCTAGGGATGGGGATGGGGTCTCAGTAAGGATCATTGTCATGGAGGGGCCTACTCTGATCCAGTACTACTGGAATGACCATTTCAGAAAATAATTTGGACTGCAAATTTTGCTAAAAACTTTTCAATAAATACCAAGATAAAGATGTCACTCAGCTGCTTTGCCAGTTTGTTTTTATTCCTGAGCATCACCATAACCATCATATTTGTCTTTCTTCAAATATATTTAGGGAACATCTTTGCAGGTGTCTTGGAGTTTGCAAAGTCTGTTAGGCTGACTTGTTTTGGTATACACCCAACTTGCAATTTTTGCAGGCTTCCCTGTTCCCCTTAGAAACCTCAGATTTTCCTTTCAACTCCACTCTGAATGGATATTTAGGAGATTGTAGATTATCTTTTTTGGGGAGCGGGGGCTAAAGTCCAGTCAAATAATGTAGTCCTAGGCCTATAGAGTCCAGGCTATTCCACTCACAGATCAGTGTCAGACATACTAGTTCTAAAATGCATTTTGAAGTAGACAAATAGCCAGATAATTGAGTGGTAAATAATAGCAGATGCCCAGAGGTAAGACAAAAGTAGAAAAGGTGGTTTGCATTGGGATTGGCAGGAAGACATGTTTCAGAGGGCAGGGATTGCCGAGTAGGGGCCTACCAGGGCACCATGATCCATGTAAGTCAGGCCAGGCCAAGACTTGGAGACTTACAGGATAATTGAAGACTTAAAAAAATAGAGTCAATGGAAAAAAGACCACCAAAATCTTTAAGCAAGGTGAAGTTCAGGATGAGAGAAATCAACTCAAATTTGACCTCAGGCTCAGACAGCTAAATTCTTTGCAGGGAGATATTTTTTTCTGTCTCCTTGAAATATATGCTATAAGGTGGATCAGAGTAAAAAAGCAGTGGATGTCACTTAAGAGACCTGGATTTCATATAGTTCTACTACTCGCAGGCTGTGTGACCCTGACAAAGTTCCCACGTTCAACCTCAGATTTTTCATTCCTAAAAGGAAAAGAATGTACTTATAAGATCCCTGAACTCTGGCTTTGTGAATTACTGATTCTGTCACCCAGGTTTCATCAGTGGGCTTGGGAGCCCATAGGAGAGTCTCTCTCACTTTCCTCAAATACAGTGAGAGTGTATTTTTGTAAACAGAGATGGATAGGAGAGTGGGATTTTTTTGTATAAATTAGTCAAGAATTTGAAATCCCCCCCCCCCCAAACAAAGAATTGGAATCCCATTTTGCTTGTTGATTAGCATCAGCCTATTTAGTCTAATGCTGAGAATAGTTGTATACAGCAGTTGTTTAATAATTACACGTGGAATTAATGAATAAATGGAGGAGAGTCCCATGTGAATACTCCTGTGGATGTCCCTACTACTCCATAGTTTACATTTGTAGTCAAATGCAAGCACAATTATTTGTCCACACTCCTTCCAACCCCCTTTTCTCTTAGGATCTTTTACTATAGTCTGAGGAAGAGGGAAGGTTTTGTCGTTGTTTTTCTCTTAAAATGCAGAGGTAATTATATTCCTCAAATCACCAGGCAGATCCTGAAATGAACTCTCTTAACTAGAAAAGAACATTGAACAGGGAGGAAGAGAGGAGTAAAATAATAAATCTGTTCTTATTCGTGAAAAGCAAGGACTTACCTACTAGAGAGGCATGGTTTTCCAAGGAGTTGTACCATTTATGTTCTGTAGAAGCTAAGTTCTTAAGCTGAATTGAATGCTTGCAGCCTGGTGGGGCAAATTAGTTTTTTGAACACAAGGCTGGGCTTATATAGGTGAATGAATAAAGACCATATTTAGGTAAATGAGGAGAAGTAGTATAAAGGTTCTAAACTCTTGGGAAAGGGCAATGGAATATTGATTTGTAGCATGGGTTATGGTTGAACTCACATTTATTTAGCTGAGTGTGAAATACAATGTAAATCAATGTCCTTTAATCTCGTTTTTGTCCAAAGATTGTAAATACACGATCTCTTCCCAGCCACCACGCACTGGGCTGTATCTACAGAGTGGCAAATATTTGTCATGTACTTATTGTATACTTGCAAGATGTTTATAAACATCCAACTTTTTCAGGTTTTATCCTGTTGTTTGGTATGATATAGAGGCTTTCCCCCCCTTTTTTTCTTTCTTTTCTGTTTATCATTTGTTTCCTAGGATTATGTTCTAAAGTTTACCTATATTCCTTGCCAGAGTCATCTGAATATATAGAGAAAGAAGTAGGAACCTATAAGAAAGATAGATTCTGTTCCCTCATGGCACTGCTAATACGTATGACAACTGTAACTATTAATGTTACACAAAGACACGGTTTCTAAAAGACACTTATTAGAATTCATTAGTCCATTCATTTTTTATCATCCAGGAACATTTATTGGAAAGCTACTATATACATCACTTCTTAACTGAAGCTGATGGTTAGACTTTCTTTCTGAAAACTTTTCATCATTCAGGCCTTTTGCTCAAATATAAAATTTTTAAGTTACCTTCTCTTTGCCAAGGTAAAGAGTTGTCATCACACTCTAAACACAGCATTATTGTTTTTGTTTTTAATTTTTAAATTATAATGTAGTCAAATTGACTTTTATGGGGAGTAGTTCTTTGAATCTTAATATTGATGCATGTATAGATTCATGTAATCACCACCATCAGGACACAGAACAGCTCTATTACCTCCAAAAATGCTCCCTTATGTTACTCCTAAAGAGTATTAAACTCACCCCACTCCTATGCCCTGGCAACCATTGATCTGTCCTCAGTGAACTAACTATAGTTTTGTCTTTTAGAGAATGTCATAAAATGGAACCATACATACCTTTTGAAGCTGACTTCTTCCACTCAGCATAATGCCTTGTAGATTCAACCAAGTTGTTGTTTATATCAATAGTTCATTCCTTTTTATTTTTGACTAGCATTCCACTCTACTGATATACTAAAGTTTGTTTATCCACCCACCTGTTGAAGGACATTTGGATTGTTTTATTTGGTTATTATGAATAGAAGTGATATAAACAATCCTGCATAGGTTTTTGTGTGAACATAAGTCTTCATTTCTCTAAGGTAAATACCCGGGAGTGGGATTGCTGGGTCATTTGTTTAACTTTATGAGAAACTGCCAAATTGTTTCCAGAATGGTTGTACCATACTGCATTCCTGCCAAAAATGTATGAGAGTTCCAGTTGCCCTGCATTCTTCACTAGTACTGACGTGGTATTATCAGTTTATTTTTTAAGTTTTAGCCATTCTAATAGAGGGATAGTGGTATTTCATCATGATTTTAATTTGCATTTCCCTGATGGCTGATGATGTTGAACATCTTCTTATGTATGTAGTTATTGTCATCCATATATGCTCTTTTTTAAAGGATATGTTCAAGTTTGTTTTCTCATTGTTGAGTGTTGAGAATCCTTTATATATTCTGAATACAAATCCTTTTTTCAGATATGCAATTTGTAAATATTTATCCTAGCCTGTAGCTTGTCTTTTTATTCTTTTAACAGGATCTTTGGCAGAGCAAAAGTTTTAAATTTTGATAGACTCCAATTTATCAATTTTTTCCTTCATGTCTCATGTCTTGGTGTCATGTCTAAGAACTCTTTACCTAACTCCTGGACTTGAAGATTATCTCCTCTGTTTTCTTCTAAATGTCTTACAGTTTTACATTTAGATCTATGATTCATCTTGTCTAAATTTTTGTATATGGTATGGGCTGAGGTTTATTTTTTACATATGAATGTGCAGTTGTTTCTAAACTATTTGTTGTAAAACTATCCTTTTCCACTCATTTGTTTTTGTACTTTTGTCTAAAATAAAATGGTTATATCTGTGTGGGTCTACTTCTAGAACTTCTATTCTCTTCCACTGATATATGTGTCTTTCCCTTTGCCAGTATGACACTTTTTATACTATAGCTTTATACTGAGTCTTAAAATTAGATGGCGTAATTTCTCAGACTTTATTCTTCCTTCCCCAAATTGTTTCAGCTATTCTGAAACAAGTGTCTTTGTTCTTCCATATACATTTTAAGATTTGTTTGTCTATATCTACTAACATCCTGCTGGGGTTTTTATTGTAATTGTATTAAATCGATAGATAAATTTGCAGAGAACTAACTTCTTTACTATGGTGAAGCTTCCAATCCAAAAACAATATAACTCTCCATTTAATTAGATCTTTAAAAATCTCTCTTATTAGTGTTTTATAGTTCTAAGCAAGCAGATCCTGCACATTATTTTAGATTTATACCTAAGTATTTCAGGTTTTTTGGAGCTATTGTAAGTGGTATTTTTTAAACATTTAATTTTCCAATTTGTTTATTTTAGAATGTATAAATATCACCTTGCTAAACTCACTTATTAATTCTAGGAGGTTGTTTTGTTTTTCATAGAATCTTGGGATTTTCCATAAAGACAATCATGTCATCTATGAATAAGGGCATTTTTATTTCTTCATTTCTAATCTCTATATCTTTTAATTTATTTTTCTTGCCTTATTGTATTGGCTAGGACTTCTAGTGCAGTGTTGAATAGGAGTAGTGAGAGCAGGCATCCCTAAGTTTTTTCTGACCTTAGGGGAAAACATTCTGTTTTCCACCATTAATTATAATGTTAGCTGTAGGGTTTTTTTGGTAGATGTTCTTTTTCAGGTTGAGCAAGTTTCTTTTGTTCCCAGTTTGCTGAGAGTTTTTTTTTTTTAATGAATGTTTAATATCCATGTTTCATAATGTTCCACAGTAAAATCATCTTGGCCTGGAGGTTTCTTTACTAAAAGACTTTAAACTACAAATTCCATTTCTAAAATAGTTATAGGACTATTTAGGTTATTTCATCTTGAGTGAGTTTTAGTAGCTTATAATTACTGTGTCAGACAAACTGTAAAGTGGCCTCCAATTCTGCTTGCCTCCTGGTGTTCACACCTTTGTGTAATCCACTTCCTTTAAGTATGGGAAGGGCCTGTGTCCTGCATCTAACCACTAAAATATGGTAAACTTGATGAGATGTTACTCCCATAATTAAGTTACCTTATGTGGCAAAGGTTGTCAGTCTTGTGATAAAATTGTTACATGACTTTATCTTAGTAGCCTTTTTCTAGAGACTCTCCTTATGAGCCGAATTATGTAAGTGTTCATGTTGGAGAACTCACTGTGGAAAGGAACTGCAGGCAGCCTCTAGGAACTGCAGTGGCATCTCAGACCCAAAGGTGGCCCCTGGCCAACAGTCATCAAAAACCCAGAGCCATCAGTCACTCAGGTACAAGAAAATGAATTCTGGCAACAGCTTGAATGAGCATGGAAGCACATTCTTCCTTATTCAAGCAACTAGATGAGAATGAAGCCCACTTGACATTTTGTGTACTGTAAGTGCCTGACAATTAGCTTTTTAAACATTTTTTAAATTTATTATTTCTTTTACCATCTTTATTGGAGTATAATTGCTTTACAATGTTGTGTTACTTTCTGCTTTATAACAAAGTGAATCAGCTATACATATACATATATCCCCATATCTCCTCCCTCTTGCGTCTCCCTCCCACCCTCCCTATCCCACCCCTCGAGGTGGTCACAAAGTACCAAGCTGATCTCCCTGTGCTATGCGGCTGCTTCCCACTAGCTATCTACCTTACTACGTTTGTTAGTGTGTATATGTCCATGACTCTCTCACTAGCCGTGGTGCACTAACCCCTTCAGGCTATGTTCAAGCCGCCAACCCCAGTCCTCTCCCTGCGCTCTGTCCAAAACCGAAACCCGAGCCTCAGCTCGCAGCCCCGCCCGCCCCGGCGGGTGAGCAGACAAGCCTCTCGGGCTGGTGAATGCCGGTTGGCACCGATCCTCTGTGCGGGAATCTCCCCGCTTTGCCCTCCGCACCCGTCGCTGTGCACTCCTCCGCGGTCCCGAAGCTCCCCCCTCCGCCTCCCGCAGTCTCCGCCCGCGAAGGGGCTTCCTAGTGTGTGGAAACTTTTTCTCCTTCACAGCTCCCTCCCACTGGTGCAGGTGCCGTCCTTATTCTTTTGTCTCTGTTTTTTTCTTTTTTTCTTTTGCCCTACCCAGGTACATGGGGAGTTTCTTGCCGTTTGGGAGGTCTGAGGTCTTCTGCCAGCCTTCAGTAGGTGTTCTGTAGGAGTTGTTCCACGTGTAGATGTGTTTCTGGTATATCCATGGGGAGTAAGGCGATCTCCGCGTCTTACTCTTACGCCATCTTCAAGGTCCCCCCCAATTAGCTTTTTTGATTGTAACTAAGGGCCTGATTAAGCTTTTGATTGCTGAGGCAGCCACTTCGAAGACATCCATCTCAAATGAACACATTGCCAAATACCCAACTAGATAAGGAGCCAGGACACTCCACCCATAAAATTCCCCTTTTCAGAAAGCTCTGGTTGACTTAGGTAACTGACCGATTGACTCACTGCTTGCTTTCCCCTTCCTACACTTTGATTCCTGCTCTTATGTTTTAAATTCACCAATAAAGTATGAAGCTGTGAAACTCTATGCACCCCACCTTAGATCATTAAAGGCAGAACCCTAGGTCTGTGCTCTCTCTCTTTCTCCTTTCTACTCGCAACCTTGCTGTTTTGTCCCAAGTGTGCCATATACCCTCCAGGACCTGTGAGTAATAAACCTTGTTTTTCAAAGTTCCCTGATGATTGTTGCTGAGGTGTGTCTTGCAATCATAAGAACCTCAAGGGCTGGTCCAACCACAGAACTGACTCTGAAAAGGGAAATGTCTGTGAGGACTCATGACAAGTAGTACAGGCTCAGCTAAGAGCCCTCAGGCACTTCTGGCTTATACCATAACTATCAGTAGTAGGCTGAGACCAACCCCAAACACTGTAATTACAGCCTTGTGAGACCACAAGCAGAGGACCCAGCCAGATAATAAATTATATTGTTTTTTGCTGCTAGGTTTCTGTAAGTTTTTACACAGCAACAGAAAACTAATATAGTGGTTTTTGAGGAATTGGTCTATTTCCTCTATCCTGTTGAAGTTATGTACATAAATTTGTAGGATTTTTTTAAGTCTGTGGAGTATATGGTGATGAAACCGCACACCTCGTCTCAGATTGGGATTCGAACCCAATTGCACCTCAGATGGGATTTGAACCCAATCAAATCTCAGATTGGATCTTGAACCCATGGGCTGGGACTGGAACCCACTGTCTTTTAGTTAAAATCACTCACCTAGTGTCAGGACTTAGTGAAGCTCAGGTTCTTTATGACTTAGTGTAGAAGGAATTCAGCAAGAAGCAAAGTGATAGGCAAGAAACAGATTTATTAATATGGGATGCTTGTGAGGGATACAAGCGGGCAGGTAAGAGGGCTTTGCCCTGAGAACTAAGTGGGAAATGCAGGTTTATTTAGAGAGATACACACTCCATAGACAGAGTGTGGACCATCTCAGAAGGTGAGAGTGGCCCTGAAATATGGGGTGGTTAGTTTTTATGGCTGAGTAATTTCATAGGCTAACAAGTGGGAGGATTATTTTAATTATTTTCTGGAAGGGGCAGGGATTTCCAGGGATTGGGCCACTGCTCACTTTTTGGTCTTTTATGGTTAGCATTGGAACTGTCATGGCACCTGTGGGTGAGTCATTTAGCATGCTAATGTATTACAATGAACATATAATGAGGGTCAACTGGAAGTTGAATCTTCTGCTATCTTGGGCCTAATCGGTTCTAACCATATTCTCAATTACTATGTCATTAAAGATTGTGCCCTGCCCCCTTCCCACCTGTCTCAGTGATATCCCTCTTTACTTCATGATATGGGTAATTTGTGTTCTCATTTTTGCTAGAGGTTTATCAATTTTTTTGTTCTTTTTGAAGAACCAGACTTCGGTTTCATTGATTTTTTTTAAATTGTTTTTATGTTTACGATTTTATGGATTTCTGCTCTATATTATTTTTTTCTTCTGCTTGCTTTGAGTGTACACTTCTTTTCTAGATTTTTCAGGTGAAAACTTAGTTTAATTTGAGGTCTTGTTTAGCTTTTAATGCTGTACGTTTTCCTATAAGCATTGCTTTATCTGTATCCCACAACTTTGTATATGATGGATTTTTAATTTCATTAAGTTCAACATTTAAAAATTTCTTTTGAGACTTCTTTCTTGACCCATGGGTTGTTTAGCAGTGTGTTGTTTGACTTTCAAGTGGTTGGAGATTTTTCTGTTGTCTTTTTGTATTAGTTTCTGGTTTAATTCTATTACTGTCAAAGAATACTTCTTTTAACTTCATTCTTTTAAACTGTTTAAGATGTGTTTTATGACAGAATGGAAGTAGGCTAAGCATTGACCCTTAAATTGTGAGATTATGGTTTTGAACAGGTGCAGAGGAAAAAAAAGGAGTTTCCAATCATTCAAGCAGTGTGTAAGCAGCAAAGAAAGGGCAAGAATTATTTTGAAGGGTAGAGACTAACAAGTTTATCTAGAGCAAAAGACTCATGTAGAAGAGATACTGGTAGTATGTAATGAGACTAGAGAGATAAACTGAATCTAACTTATACAGAGACTGTAATAGCCAGCAAAGGCATTTAGATTTTATTTAGTGGGCAAAGAGGAAGTGATAAAAGTTTAAAACAGGCAAACTATATGATCAAAGCTGTAATTTAGAATGACTGCTATGCCAAGCAGGAAGAGATTGAAGGCAGGGAGACTAGTTAGAAACTATCTATGTTGAGAGGTAATCATTTAAGAGCATGAATCAAAGAGGAGGTAATCTATTTATGTAAACAAAACCCTCACTGATTGGTTGGTTCAGCTAGAGTAGAGAGTGCAATTCAAGAAAATGGTGGGACCCTAGTCATGAGATGAGGCAGCTTCTCCAGAGCATACAGGGAAAGATTTTAGCAATGTTTCTTTCTGAAAGTAAAACTCCATTTTTAGTGTTTTTGAGATAGAATGTGACTGAACATTCCCCCTTCTATTTCTGTTCTTTGGCTTCCCAAGCCCTATTGCTCCAGGGGCTCTGACCTTTCCTTAGTTGCCTGGCATCCAGGCAAGTTCTTAGCCATCAAATTTCAATCCAGGTGGCCTCCATAAATATATCAACAGAATTTATTTTCTTTAATTTTCTTTGTCCTTGCTTGAGAATTTGCTGATTGGGAGACTGTTTGGAGGCCAGTATGCCCAAAGATGGATAACCACATCTGCTAGCCATTTGGATTAATTATTACACCTGTGTCATAAAACCTGCATTAATAAAGAGGTGGCAAGGAAACTCATACTGCAGCCTAGACAGGACTCTCATTCCTTCCCAACATTCTGTCCCTATCAATGGCATTCTACCATCCTATTCTCCTGGCACATCACCTGAAGTGCTACAGCTTACTTCCTCCAGCACCCCCATGTCTAGTGTGTCTCTAAGTCCTATTTCTTTACCTGAAAAACCTCAGAGCCATCCTTTCCAATTCTTTCTAGTCTACATTCTAGTCTGAGTCTTCTCTAATCATATGACACCTAGAATATTACAAATTGTCCCTCTTGCCAGCTGCCAGCCCCTTCTGTCTGCCCTTTTATACAGTAGAAAGACTATTCCTTCTCAAACATTTTGATCAAGTTACACTCCAGTGCTTTGACTGGTAAGCATGAATCTCATCTTTGATCTATTGATAGGCTCTCAGAAATTTACATGGTTTTCTGTTGTCTTTTTCTTTTTAATCAAATACATATGCTTCATACGAGTCTTTAAAATTGTCCATCAACATCCCTTAGCATTCTTGTTCTTATTTATGACTGATCTTTAACCCACAATTACTTTCTGCCCCAGCCAAGCAAACCTGCTTGTTCTTTCATGTGCACAAGTGTCTGCTTCTTGGCTGCATGCTGCTTCAAACCTTAATTACACACAGTACCCCTAAATACCTCCCCCTTCCCTTCCACCAAGTTCCTCTGCAAAATGCTCTCCAATGGTCATCCCTGACTCAGCCGTCATACCCCAATATGTGGGGTTCATACTAATGAGAGATCTACAGCATTATGGGGAATTGTTGAGAATCCAGTAACCAAAAGTCCGGAGTACGTACTGGAAATGAAGACGGGAAATAGCCTTTGGATCTTTAGCCTAGGCTGAGGCTGATGAAAAAAAAGACCACCCTTCATAATGTATAAGTCCCTGGCAGAAGTTTTTTCCATGTTGCAGAATCACGTGACACATCTGCGGAAGTGAAAAAGAGAGCAGACACTAGCCTAGGCAGTCAGATCTGGAAAATCAACTATGTCAATAAATGAAGAGATGCATATTACAGTCTCATATCCCTCGTGATATATCTACATCTATTTAAACGTAGCTAGCTAGATAAATATAAATAAGTATAAATATTATCATATATGTATACAACATATATCATGCAATATACATTAATATATGCATGTGTATATATGAGAAATAGGAATATATATGAAATAGGAACCCTGGAGGAAGCAGAAAGAAAGAATATTGATGTGCCAAACAGCACTCCTGTCAATTCCTTGCCCCTCGCAATGTATTTAAATTCTTAAATTAAAGCCATTAGTATACAATTATAAAGAGTACTAGTGAAGCTTTTTTCCTTTTTGAGATCAGGAATAGATAACTTAAAAACAAAAGTGTTGTAGGGTGATACAGAGCCTCTTTAAATTTTCCTTTCTCTTTATTGTTTTCAGTAGAGTGTATCATTTAGTTTAGATGAACCTAAGTAACAACATTCTTATGTAGGGCAGAGATGGAATCCTTTGTATTAGGAGAAAATATACAATTCTGGCTAATTCTGTTTCATACTGAGAAATTGTATCTTCCCTCTCGTCTCCTCCTCACATATAGTTTCTCCTTTTTTCACTTTTACATCTCTGCCCTCTCTTTCCCTCATCCCTCTTCTTCATTCTATTTCTTTCCCTTCTTTCTAAAACACATTGCTCTTAAATGTAAAGGGAAAGAAAAGTCATTAATCACACTGCAGGATACGGTGCTTAGATGGCTGTAGTTGCTGAAGGAGGTCTGTTTAGCATCAGTCAACTTTTCATTTCCTTTCAGTGGGGATAGTGGGCTGTTTTGAGTCCCTGGGGCCAGCCATGAATGCAGGTATTGAGAGTTCAGGAGGAGACTATTAGAACCAAGTGCTGGAGATACAATAGCATTTAAATTAATCTACTACCTGGATTGGCGTCCTTCAACCCTCCTTTCATTTCTCTCGCTTAAAGATACAGATTTTACAGGGTAGATATTGGTCAGGATTAACTCTGCATTGTCTGATAGACGATTCCTTCCAACATAATTTATTCTCCTCCTCAGTTGAAACTTGCCTGTCTGAATTATAAAAATTAAACTACACAGTTTCAAAGAGATTGAAACACATGACCAGTTTCTCCAACAGGACATTTGCTGAGTTCTGGAACAGCAGAGGAGGCTAGGGATGTGGGCTGCAAACTTCTAAAAATTAGAGTGAAATCTCTGTTGTCTTGGAGAACTTAGGAGATAAAGTTCCATCAAAGTGCAAGACTCAAAATTCTTGCTGTATTTTAAAACTGCATGGGGCAGGAGTCTAAAAGATATGTTTGAAATCTCTTCAGGGTAAAACAGAATCTCACATAGTATTTCAGGGCCCAAACTTGCCAGGCTGTCAATCAAAAACCAATATATAAGAAGCATAATACATTATGACCCAAGGGGGTTTTGTTTAGTCCAAGGTTGTCTTAATAGTCAGAAAAATCAACCAATGTAATAACAGAATAAAGCAGGGGGAAGAACTTATCTCAGTAGATGCAAAGCATTTGCTAAAACACAACTTATATTTATGTTAGAAACTCTCAGCAAACTAGGAATAGAAGAGAATTTCAATTTGATAAAGACCATCTACAAAAACCCTACAGATAGCATACTCAATGTTGTGACATTGAAAATTTCCTCCTGAGGTCAAAAACAAAGCAAGTATATCTGTTCTCACTACTTTCATTCACTACTGTACTCCAGTGTAATAAGCAAAGAAAAAGAAATAAAAGGTATAAAGGTTGGAAAGCAAGAATCAAAACTGCTTTTATTCATAACTGATGTTGTTTTGTATTTTTAAAAAATCGCCAAACCTATAATTTGAATCAGTGAGTTAATTTAGGAAGGCCATTACTAGTAAAGCAATTCATAGAAGATAAATATGTAGAAATCAATTGTACTTCTAGATCCTAACATCAATTTGAAAATTATAAAATACCATCTACAATAGCATCAAAAATAAATGCTGGGCACAAAGCTAACAAAAAACATTGCTGAGGTCCAAATAAATACAAAGATATCCCATGTTCATGGATTGAAAGACTCATGTTTTTAAGTTATCAATTCTCACCAAATTTGTCTATAACCAATATGTAATTAATTATTTGAAAAGATTAATAAAACCGATAACCCCATATAGGGTTGATCAAGAAAAGAATAGTGAGATATATTCATACCCAGAAAATGTAAGTTGCCTAAACTTACATAAAAAAGAGATTTTAAAATAAGATTAAAAATGAACAGCCATATTTCGTTTACCTGAAATTAACTCAAACATAATGACACAAAAATGACTGGTGTTTACAAGAAGAGGAAATCCAAATGGCTGTTGTGGAAGGTTGTGTAATCTCACTGTTAATCAGGGAAATGCAAATTAAAACAATAATGAAATGCCACTTCTCAAGTGCTTCTGTAACTATCGATAAAAATGTGGGGAAATGCAAAAGTCCTAAACATAACAAATGGGAATATAAATTTGCAAAGAAGTATGTCAATGTGTAGTAGAGTGAAAATATGCATATCTATGGATCAGAACTTACACTGTAATATTAGAGGAAACTCTTGCACTTGTACACCAGGAAGCATGTTTGAAATTATTCATTGCATCACTATTTATACTGTGAATATTGGAAACAATCCAAATGTCAATCAATAGGAATTCATATAAGTAGTAGTATACTCAGGGTGACCCAACCTCCTGATTTGCCTTGGACGCTCCTAGATTATGCCTGTTATATTGGTGTAATTATTAATTGACCCTATTTTAATTTTCAAAAGAGGCCTGCCTTGGATAATAAATTATGTAGTCACCCTAGGTATATCTATATAATGAAATACTGAATAGTTACTTAAATGAAATAAACATTTCATAATATTTGTTAACCTGGAGAAACCTGCGAAAAAAAGCATAATGTTGAGTGAAAAAAAATCAACTTGCAAATGGATATACACCCCTTCCATACCATTTAGGTAAAAAATAATTTTTATTTCCTTAGGTGTTATTTATTTATTTACTATTAGAGTATAGTTGATTTACAATGTTATGCTAGTTTCAGGTATACAGCAAAGCGATTTAGTTATGCATATACCTATATTAATTGTTTTTTTAGAATCTTTTCTCATGTAGGTTATCAACGAATATTAAGCAGAGTTCCTAGTGCTATACAGTAGGTCCTTTGTTGGTTATCGATCTTATATATAGTAGTGTGTGTGTCTTCATCCCAAGCTTTTGATTTATCCCTCCCACCCATGTTTCCCCTTTGGTAACTGTAAGTTTGTTTTCATATGTGTAAGTCTGTTTCTGTTTTGTAAATAAGTTCATTTGTTTCTTTTCTTTTTTGAAAATTAGATTCTACATGTGAGTGATATATGATATTTATCTTTCTCTTTCTGACTTACTTCACTTAGTATGATAATCTCTAGGTCCATCCATGTTGCTACAAATGGCATTATTTCATTCTTTCTTATGGCTAATATTCCATTGTATATATGTACCACATATTCTTTATCCATTCATCTGTCAATGGACATTTAGGTTGCTTCCATGTCTTGACTGCTGTAAACAGTGCTGCGATGAACGTTGGGGTGCATGTATTTTTTGGAGTATGGTTTTCTCTGGATGTAAGCTCAGGAATGGGATTGCTGTATCATATGGTAGCTCTCTTTTCAGTTTTTTAAGGAACCTCCATGCTGTTCTCCATAGTGCCTGTACCAATTTAAATTCACAACAGCAGTGTAGGAGGGTTCCCTTTTCTCCACACCCTCTCCAGCATTTATTGTTTGTAGACTTTTTGATGATGCCCATTCTAACCAGTGTGAGGTGATACCTCATTAAAGTTTTGATTTGCATTTTTCTAATAATTAGTGATGTGGAGCATCTTTTCATGTGCCTGTTGACCATCTGTATGTCTTCTTCGGTGAAATGCCTACTTAGATCTTCTGCCCATTTTTTTATTGGGTTGTTTGGTTTTCTGATGTTGAGCTGCATGAGCCGTTTGTATATTTTGGAGATTAATCCCTTGTCAGTCGCATCGTTTGCAAATATTTTCTCCCATTCTGTGGGTTGTCTTTTCATTTTGTTTATGGTTTCCTTTGCTTTGTAAAAGCTTTTAAGTTTAATTAGGTCCCATTTGTTTATTTTTATTTTCATTACTCTAGGAGGTGGATCCAAAAAATATTGCTGCATTTATGTCAAAGAGTTTCTGCCTATGTTTTCCTCTTAGAGTTCTATAGTATCCGGTCTTCCATTTAGGTCTTTAACCCATTTTGAGTTTATTTTTGTGTATGATTGTTAGAGAATGTTCTAATTTTATTCTTTTACATGTAGCTGTCCAGTTTTTGCAGCACCACTTATCAAAGAGACTTCTTTTCTCCATTGTATATTCTTGCCTCCTTTGTCATAGATTAATTGACCATAGGTGCATGGGTTTACTTCTGGGCTTTCTATCCTCTTCCATTGATCTATAAGTCTGTTTTTGTGCCAGTACCATACTGTTTTGATGACTGTAGTTTTATAGTATAATCTGAAGTCAGAAAGTCTGATTTCTCCAGCCCCGTTTTTCGTTCTCAGGATTGTTTTGGCTATTCAGGGTCTTTTGTGTTTCCATACAAATTTTAAGATTTTTTTTTTTGTTCTAGATCTGCAGAAAATGACATTGGTAATTTGATAGGGATTACATTGAATCTATAGATTACCTTGGGTAGTATATTCATTTGACAATATTGATTCTTCCAATCCAAGAACGTGGTATATTTTTCCATCTGTTTGTGTCATCTTTCATCAGTGATTTCTTTCATCAGTGTCTTATAGTTTTCAAAGTACATATATTTTGCCTCCTTAGGTAAGATTATTCCTTGGTATTTTATTCTTTTTGATACAGTGGTAAATGGGATTGTTTCCTTGATTTCTCTTTCTGATCTTTGTTGTTAGTGTATAGGAACGCTAGAGATTTCTGTGTATTAATTTTGTACCCTGCAACTTTACCAAATTCATTGATTAGCTCTAGTAGTTTTCTGGTAGCCTCTTTAGGATTTTCTATGTATGGTATCATGTCATCTGTAAACAGTGACAGTTTTACTTTTATTTTCCAATTTGTATTCCTTTCATTTCTTTTTCTCCTCTGATTGCCATGGCTAGGACTTCCAAAGCTATGTTGAATAAAAGTGGTGACAATAGACATCCTTGTCTTGTTCCTGATCTTAGAGGAAATGCTTTCAGCTTTCCACCATTCAGCATGATGTTAGCTGTGGGTTTGTTATATATGGCCTTTATTATCTTGAGGTAATTTCCCTCTATTCCCACTTTCTGGAGAGCTTTTATCATAAATGGGTGTTGAATTTTGTCAATAGCTTTTTCTGCATCTATTGAGATGATCATATGGTTTTCATTATTCTGTTTGTTAATGTGGTGTATCATACTGATTGATTTGCAGATATTGAAGAATCCTTGTGTCCCTGGGATAAATCCCACTTGATCATGGTGTATGATCCTTTTAATGTTTTGTTGGATTTGGTTTGCTAGTAGTTTGTTGAGGATTTTTGCGTCCATGTTCATCAGTGAGGTAGGCCTGTAATTTTCTTTTTTTGTGGTATCTTTGTCTGGTTTTGGTATCAGGGTGATGGTGGCCTCATAGAATGCATTTGGGAGTGTCCCTTCCTCTGCAATATTTTGAAAGAGTTTGAGAAGGATAAGTATTAACTCTTGTCTAAATGTTTGATTGAATTCCCCTGTGAAGCCATCTGAATGGACTTTTCTTTGTTGAAAGTTTTTTTAATCACTTTCAATTTCAGTATTTGTGATTGGTCTATTCATACTTTCCACTTCTTCCTGGTTCAGTCTTGGAAGGTTGTATCTTTCTAAGAATTTGTCCATTTCTTCTAGGCTGTCCATTTTATTGGCATACAGTTGTTTGTAGTAGTCTCTTATGATCCTTTGTATTTCTGTGGTGTCCGTTGTAACCTCTTTCATTTCTAATTTTATTGATTTGAGATCTCTCCCTTTTTTTCTCGATGAATCTGGCTAAAGTTTTATCAATTTTGTTTATCTTCTCAAAGAACTAGGTTTTAGTTTCATTGATATTTGCTATTGTTTTCTTCATCTCTATTTATTTGTGCTCTGATCTTTATGACTTCTTTCCTTCTACTAACTTTGGGTTTTGTTTGTTTCACTTTCTCTAGTGGCTTTAGGTGTAAAGTTAGGTTGTTTACTTGAGACTTTTCTTGTTTCCTGAGGTAAGATTGTATTGCTATAAACTTCCCTGTTAAAACTGCTTTTGCTGTGCTATAGAGGTTTTGGACTGTTATGATTTCATTGTCATTTTTCTCTAGGTATTTTTTTATTTCCTCTTTGATTTCTTCAGTGATCCATTGACTGTTTACTAACATATTGTTTAGCCTCCATCTGTTTGTGTTTTTTACATTTTTTTCCTGTAATTGATTTCTGTTTCCATAATGTTGTGGTTGGAAAGGATCCTTGATATTATTTTAATTTTATTAAATTTACCGAGGGTTGGTTTGTGGCCTAAGATGTGATCTGTCCTAGAGAATGTTCTATGTGCACTTGAGAAAAAAGTGTATTCAGCTGATTTCAGATGGAATGTTCTATAAATATCAACTAAGTTCATCTGCTCTAATGTGTCATTTAAGGCCTTTATTTCTGTTTTGGTTTTCCGTCTTGATGATCTGTCTATTGATGAATGTGGGGTATTCAAGTCCCCCACTATTATTGTGTTACTGTTGATTTCTCTTTTTACGGTTGTTACCATTTGCCTTGTGTATTGAGGTGCTTCTATTGGATGCATATATATTTACAGTTGTTGTATCTTCTTCTTGGATTGATCATTTGATCATTTTATAGTATCCTTCTTTGTCTCTTGTAACAGTCTTTATTTTAAAGTCTATTTTGTCTGATATGAGAATTGATACTTCAGCTTTCTTTTGATTTCCATTTGTATGGAATACCTTTTTCCATCCCCTTACTTTCAGTCTGTATGTGTCCCTAGATCTGAAGCGGGTTTCTTGTAGACAGCATTTATACGGGTCTTGTTTTTGTATCCATTCAGCCAGTCTGTGTCTTTAGGTTGGTGTATTTAATCCATTTACATTTAAGGTAATTATTGAGGACTTCTCTGGTGGTCCAGTGGTTAAGACTCTGTGTTCCCAATGCAGGCGGCATGGGTTTGATCCCTGGTTGGGGAAGATCCTGCATGCCCTGTGGCATGGCCAAAAAAAAAAAAAACGAGAGAGAGAGAGAGGAAAAAAATGGTAATTATCAATATGAATGTCTTACTGCCATTTTGTTAATTGTCTTGGATTTGTTTTTGAGGGTCTTTTTTCTTCCCTTCCTCTTTTGTTCTCTTCTCTTGTGATTTGATGTCTGTCTTCTGTGATATGTTTGCTTTTTCTTTTTTGTGTGTGTATCTATTGTAGATTTTTGGTTTGTGGTTCCCATGAGGTTTTGATTTAGCAGTCTATATATGTACAAGATCGTTTTGTTGTTGTTGTTTGTTTTTTGCGGTATGCGGGCCTCTCACTGTTGTGGCCTCTCCCATTGCAGAGCACAGGCTCTGGACACGCAGGCCCAGCAGCCATGGCTCACGGGCCCAGCTGCTCAGTGGCATGTGGGATCCTCCTGGACTGGGGCACGAACCCATGTCCCCTACATTGGCAGGCGGACTCTCAACCACTGCGCCACCAGGGAAGCCCCTACAAGATCGTTTTAAGTTGCTGATCTGTTGATTTCAAATTTATTTCCAATATTCTGCATTTGTACTTTCCCCTTCTCATGAATTTTTTTTGACATCATAACTTTTTGTGTGGATGATTTCCTACCTTTACTCCATGTTTGCCTTTACTGGTGAGCATCCCCATTCATAATTTTCTTGATCCTAATTGTGGCCTCTTCTTTTCTGCCTAGAGAAGTTCCTTTAGAATTCATTGTAATGCTGTTTGTTGGTGCTGAATTTTCTTAGCTTTTGCTTGTCTGTAAAGCTTTGATTTCTCTGTCAAATCTGAAGGTGAGCCTTGCTGGGTAGAGTATTCTTGGTTGCAGGGTTTTCCCTTTCATCAGTTTAAATATCTCATGCCACTTCCTTCTGGCCTCCAGAGTTTCTGCTCAGAAATCAGCTGATAGCCTTATGGGAGTTCCCTTGTGTGTTATTTGTTGCTTTTCTCTTGTTTCTTTTTTTTTTTTCTTTGTCTTTAATGTTTTCAGTTTGAATCATATGTGTCTCGGCATGTTCCTCCTTGGGTTTATGTTATATGGGACTCTCTGAGCTTCATGGAGTTGAGTGTTTCCTTGCTCATGTTAGGGAAGTTTTTGGCTATAATCTCTTCAAATATTTTCTCAGGCCCTTTCCCTCTCTCTTCTCCTTCTGACACCCGTATAATGATAATGTTGGTGTGTTTAGTTTTGTTCCAAAGGTCTCTGAGACTGTCCCCATTTCCTTTCATTCATTTTTCTTTGTTCTGTTCTGTGGCAGTGATTTCCACCACTCTGTCTTCAAGCTCACTTATTTGTTCTTCTGCCTCATTTATTCTGCTGTTGATTCCTTCTAGTGTACTTTTCATTCTAGTTATTATATTGTTCATCTTTGTTTGCTCTTTAAATCTTCTGTCTCTTTTTAAAACATTTCTTGTGATTACTCAGTCTGTGCCTCCATTCTTTTTCCAAGATCTTGGATCATCTTTACTATCATTATTCTAAGTTATTTTTCAGGTAGGTTGCCTATCTCCTCTTCATTTAGTTGTTCTTATGGGTTTTATCTTGTTCCTTCATCTGAAACATATTTATTTGCTGTCTCAGTTTGTCTAACTTTCTGTGTTTGTGGAATCCTATCTGCTGGGTAGAGAATTGTAGCTCCTTTTGCTTCTGGTGTCTGCCCTCTGGTGGGTGAAGTTGGTCCTGAGGCTTGTGGAGGCTTCTTGGTAGGAGGGACTGGTACCTCCTACTGGTGAGTGAAGCTGGGTCTTTTCCCTCTGGTGGGCAGGGCCATGTTAAGGGGTGTGTTTATCGGTGCCTGTCAGCTCAGTGTGGCTTTAGATACCCTGTCTGCTGATGGGTGGATCTGTGTTCCTATCCTGCTGATTGTTTTGGCTCAGGTATTCCAGCACTGTAGCCTGTAACCTGTTGAGTAGGTACAGATTTTGATGACAAAATGGCAACCTCTAGGAGAGCTCACACCAATCAATATTCTCTGGGCCTCTGCCACCGGTCTCCTTGCCCTCTCAGTGAGCCACAGTTGACTCCCACCATCCCAGGAGACCCTTTATGACTCGTAGGTAGGTCCAGCCCTGGCTCCAATGGAGTTACTACTTTGTGCTGGGTCCCAGTGTATGTGAGACCTTGTGTGTGCCCTCCAAGATGGAGACTCTGTTTCCCCCAGTCCTGTGGGGCTCCTGCACTGAAGTCCCACTGGCCTTCAAAGTCAAGTGCTTTCAGGATTTCCCTTCCTGATGCTAGACCCTTAGTCTGGGGAGCCTGATATGGGGCTCAGGACTCTCACTCTTGTGGAAGAATCTCTGCAATATAATTATTTTCCAGTTTATGATTCACCTACCCGTTGGGTGTGGGATTTTATTATGTCATGAAAGAGCCCCTCCTGCCATCTTTTTGTTGCCTCTTCTTTGTCTTCGAATGTAAAATACCTTTTTTGATAGGTTCTAGTCTTTTTTGTCGATGGTTGTTTAGCAGTTAGTTTTTTCTTCTTGCTCATGACTGACCTTCGTGATTTTGGTGTTTTTGTGACAGGAGGTGAGCTCAAGTCCTACTCTGCCCTCTTTTCTGGGATTGAGGGGCTACTTTTTAGTTTGGATATTTGCTGCCTCTTTCCTCAGCATGTGCTGGCCATTATCCCCTTGATGTAGGGTGTGCAGATACAGTGGCTCTTTCATGCTCCTGGGACAGCAAGGGCAAGGCCTAGTGTCTGCTTGTGGATTTCCAAAAACATCTCAAGTGGCCAGCATGAGTACCTTATTTCCTTCACCACAAAAATCAAAAGTGCTGTGGGCCAAAGATGCCTGGGTGGCAGCAAGCACTTGGGGCCGTCCCTGAGGAAAATGTGCTCAGGCAGCTGCTGGACAGGCCCCAGGAGCCACCACCAGCTGGGTCATTTTGCCAAGGGGTGATGTCCACTTGGGACTGTGCCCCACCTTGGGTGCCAAAATTATTACCAAACCAAAATGGGGTCCACTTGCTCACATACAGTAAAGCCAAGCTACTGACCCCGGGTCATGGTGATGGAAAGTGCAGTGTTTCTTGCAGTGCACCAGATTAGGAGTCTGAACATACTCCCATTTATGTAAAATTTACAACAAAAAGCAATACTATATATACATAGATACATATGCATGTACACATATATGATATATGTGTTTATGTATATACATACCTGTGTGATTACAATTTTATTTTTTAAACATCTGAGATAAAAATTTCCAAAGGATAGCTTTTGTTAAATCTGGCATTTGCTATATTATTGAAATTATTTGTAATTTTAAAAAATATTTTTAAAATAGTTTTTAACTGTTGGTAGTCCCATCCATCTTTGGTGCTTTAGAAAATGTTTTTGCTATGGGAAGGAGATTGGGCTGAGTGAACTTTAAGGTATTTTTGATTTTTTTTATTCCACAAATATAACAGACTTTCTTCATTAGAAGATGAATCGTTGTCGCTTTGAGATCATACAATAGCCTGAATTTGAACAAGCCTATGCACTTAGAAAGAAAGAGCTAGATGTGTTGGTCTCAGATAGGTCTTAAACGTTGAAAATATTTGTTTAACCATTTTCTGTTACCCAGTATACAACAAAAGCAGCCTTCTGTATTTGGCTAGATCTGAGAACACTCTTTGGTGTCTGGTCTGGCCTGACCAATTGATAAAAGGAAGAGGCAGTTTTTACTGCAGTGAAAGTTCCATGTTATTACTCATCTGTTTGATATGATCTGTTTGTGTCTGGGGAGCTCACAGGCGGAGTCATGAGCCTTCTCATAGATCACAGATCTGAGAATGGCTTTGTGATGAGCCTGTTTGTTGCTAAGACAGATGGGGCTGTATTTTAAAATAAGATGGTTAACAGCTGCACTCTGAACTTGTTTCTTCTTGCTTATTGAGTTACTTCTTTTGATGGAACTTGGAAAAAGTTGAGGCTCTCTGAGCACAGGGAATACCTTGGCCTAGTCACGAGCAAGAGAAAAAATGTCTAGTGTGCCTCCTGTCTGGGGTTATCAGGCCTGAGTGACAAAACACTGATGTGAACCTGGGTCCAGGTGAACTTCTAAGACCTGCACATAGCCCTGGTGAAGCAAGAAATCTGGACCAGTGCCCCAGGCCTTTTTCTTCTCAAAGGCCTAAGCTCTTTCCTCTAGTGTAAAGCTTAGTATGATAAAAATTCCAGAATTGAATAGGACATTGAAGATAAATTATAATTTATAATTCATAAATTATATCACCTCTCTACAGATCCAGAGCCCAGCATCTCCCATAATATAAATCAAAGGATGTTTTATCATCTCACTCAAAACAAAAATACAACAAAATAAAAACACAGAGACATTTTATAATAGAATTTTACTTTATTATTCAATAAAATGAAGATCATAGGAGTATTTGGACTAAGACCTTGGGTTGAATCCTGGTTGTAACACTTGCTAGCTTTAAATCCAAGGGAAAGGCCTTACACTGATTTCCTTTTCTATAAAATGGGTTTAAATGTGCTAACATTTATAATTATCCCCTGAATCATCTTACCTCGAATCACTCTAGCAATTTCATTGTACCTGAATCAGTGTCCTCGATGTACCATGTGTACCTCATTCATGTTTGCTTTCCTAAAGATTTTTTTTTTATGTGTATATTTTGATCCCCAAGCAGAGAGGCAACTCCATGGGATGGAGTACATATCCTCATTTTCCTTATTTCATTTCTTCACCTCCATCATCTATAGTATATATTTGCTTTGCACTGAATACTCAGTACATCAGGAGAGTTCTAACCTCAGGCAGTACTTCCATGGCAGAGATAAAATGCCTCAGTATCTCCATTTTTGGAGCATCTTGTTTGCTATGACTTCTTTATTCCATCCAGGTACATATTATGCTGCCTTTTTAAAGAAAATACTTAAAAAATAGGAAGTGGAAATAGAGTGGTGGAAGCAAGTAATTTTAAAATAATGATGGAGAAAGAGAGAGAAAGGTGTTGGGGTGGGGAACAGACCAATACTGAAATGTGTCTGCCAAGCAGAATCTGGCCCGAAAAAATTTTCAGAAAATGTACAGGTACTTTATTTAGGCATGTTAGGTATTTATGTATTTTCACATGAAAACCTCCAGTGTAGAACATAGTTTTTTAATGGAAAAGTTGCTAGTCAGGCCTGAAATACTGATTTATAGGACATTAATGGCATACACTAAAAATTGATGATTTGCTTTTTGACGAGAAATCCTTAAAGCATTTCACTGTAAATAAAAGAGACTTGGGATATGATATGTTTTAATGGTAATGTAAACCAATTTTTCTGATCATTTATTGGTTCATTCTTTTAACCAGCTTCCTCTACTTCGAAATATGCATACAAACAAAAATAACATGGGCAATGCATATGGGATCCTAATTTAAAGGCTGGAGGTGAATGATGGATACAAGGTAGCTAATGGCAACAGACAAGTGTGTTATATTGGAATGACCACCGGACTTCCCTTCAGGAGACACAAATATGCCCCCTATTCTGTCATTGACTGGCTTGCTAGCTAACTGTCAAATCTACCATGTATGTCTCACATATAATACATAGGGAAATCAATACATAGGGAAATACATTGTTTTATTAGGCATTTTTATAGCATCCAGTTGTACTCTGTATTTCCCTCCCACATGTTCACATTCTTCTTGTTCACTTGTGAATAAAGTAACTATAGTTGAGTGACTTGTCCAAGTTGAGGTAAGCCAAGGGATAAGTCCATTTATGGAATTGTTGGAAGACCTTGGTCCTAGTCCTGATTTTACCACTTACCATCTGGTAGGCTTTAGGTATCTGAATTCATCTTTGTGAACCTTAGCTTTTACATCTATAATATTACTATTATTAACAGAATAATAATGCATGACAGGTTGTAGATAGAATTGAGTTTATCAATTACCAAATGAGCACTGACTGCAACGATTGAAGAAGACATACATAATTAATTCTGACACAAGGAAGATGGTAAAAATGCTATAAAACCATGTGCTGTAGGATTATAAGAGTGTAAATAAAGAGATATGACTTCCTGCTGAGGTACTTGGGAAGGAATTCATGGAAGAGATGGGATTTCCATTGGGTCTTAAAAGATAAAAGTGCTCTGGTGGCAAGTAATGAATAGTGAATGGGTAAAGAAGGATCCAACAGAAGGAAAAGTATCTTGTAGAATGACACAACTAGTGAAAACATAGGTTTAATTTAGAGAATTGCAAGTATATGATCAGCCCTTTAAGAATTGGCACTATGTGTGTATCTTGTTCATTGTGTATCTCTGGGACCTAGCACAATATCTGACATAGTGATGGCTGAAGTTTACTTATAATTTGACAGTCACGTTACCTGTTTTGTTTTATAATCCTCATAACAATAATGTAAGGCAGAATTTTATTCTCCCCCATTATAGACAGGAAAACTGAAGCTTAGATCAATTAACTAACCCAATGTTGTGTAACTAGTAAGAGACAGAGCAGGGATTGTAATTTGGGCTTTTAACCTTTACACTCTACTGCCTCCTCAGGTAGTAGAGGAGGCTGTCTTTGCTTGCATTAATGCAAAAATGATATGTCTATGCATAGAATAAATGGGAAAGTGTTTTTGGAATATAACTAGAATGGGAAGCAAGCTGTATAAGACTTTAAAACCTGCCTGCATAGAGCTAAAACCACTCTGAGGAAGAAACACTTCAGCACCGGATTGTAAGTGGACTTATAATGTCCTCTTTTCACTTCTTTCTTCTAAAAAAGGCTAGTATAGAGCCATGAGACTTCCATCAGGACTGTGACACTTTACAAGTTATGTGACCTTGCGGAGACAACCTCTCTGGGCCTCAGTTTCCTCACTGGTGAAAATTAGGTGACTGGACTTAGTTATTTGAGGTCCCTTTCAGAAGCTGTCTCATCCTGTGGCTTTATGTTAGGACTTTATTCAGTTTCTGCCATGTGACCTGTCTACCCTTGAGGTATTCCTGGCTGCATAATCCTTGGAGTTGCCTAATCTACCTTTCTGCCCTCTACCTGCCCAAATCTTCAAGTTTCAATATCAGATGTGAATAAGACTGAATTTTCTCACCTTTTTTCGATATACATAAAATATCTTAGAAAATGAATACCCACCTATATGGGAATGTATGTATATGCATATTATGGAATATTATGGAGCAGTTTATAATAATAAACTGGATATATGTGTATATATGGGTTTTTAGGAAAAAGAATCTGTTTTTTTCTTTATAAATTTCTGTACAGTTTGACTTTCTACCATAAGCATTATTTCCTTTGTAATTAAAATAATGTGGAAAGGAAATAATCACCTTAACTCCCAAGAAAATTTGCTTTCACACCCTCTCCACAAAATACTGACCACTCTTCATCTTCCTCCTCTGATATTATGCCTCTTCCCCTCTCCTCACACAGTCTCTGCGTCCATATATTCTTCATCAGCTAAGCAGATTTTCATAGCGGTTTACTTAATATTAGCAAAACACAATGCTCCTTCTCCACACATTTTTCCAAATAGCACACTTTTATTGTGCTGTCGAATGTGCTTTTTCAAAAAACCCTCCTAGAGCCTGACTACCACTCCCTGTCCCCACGGAGAGCCCTCGTCAGTAGTGAACTCCCACTCCAGGAGAGCAATTTATGACATTTTATGTTGCTGGCAAGGTACCACTGGGATCATGTGTGTGTTCATATGTTTCAAAAGAAAATGTCTCTTTAACGTTTTTAGAAGAATGTTAAACTATCCGTTTTAATGTTTGACCCACAGAGAAAATCTGGGAATGTTATTGCTAATCCAAATCAAATCCTTTTGTGGCTCATAGAACAAAGGAGAGGGGGAAACAAAACAAAAGAAAAGCAGCCCATCATATTTTTTTCAGTACCATTTGTTATGTTAAAATCTTCAAGGAAATTAGGAGCAATTTGTGTATCAGAGTGTTAGGATGTCAAAGCTAGATGTGAACTTAGAAACCATTCAGTCCAACCCTTAAATTTTACACACAAACTGAAGCCCAGAGAAGTGAGATTATTTGTACAAGATCACACAGCAAGGTGGTAATAGAGTTGGAATTTCACCTCGCAGTATAGAGGTGCAAATATGCAGAGCTCTGGATGCAGATAGACCTGACTTGGGGTCTTGGATCCTCCGCTTAGTAATTGTGTGACATTTTGATTCTTCATCTGTAAAAGGGGGAATATATTAACATCCACCTCATGGAGTTGTTGCAAAGATTAAATGAAATAGTGCATATGCAAGGCTTAGTACAATCCTTGGGGCACAGGAAGTGCTCATAAAACGTTAGGCTTAGTATCCATTCAGATGTTCTGTCCACTGTGTGTATTTTCTTTGCATTTCATCAATTACCTCTATTTCCAGAGCATTTTATCTTGTTCTTACATTCATGCGGCAAAACAAGGCCATCCAAAATCATCCTCTTACATCACTGTTCTTGTCTTCCCATGTTTTTCATGGCCCAGATGTTCTCAGACTTCATCTGATTACATCCTAATGTAAAGCTGCCAAGTCACTTCTGTCTTAGAAAAAATAAATATAACAGAGTCTTTGGAGCCTGGGCCATGATAGCAGGCTGTCTAGATAGTTTTCTTATCCAAATTATCTCTGAGCTGACACTTTTTAGCCTAGAAATGACTGTGCAAGGAAGGAAGTTTATAATTGTGTAGAACTTTGCTCTCCAGTGTGGTAGCCACTACCCATATGTGATTAAATTAATTAAAATCAAATAATATTAAAAATTAAGTTTCTCAGTCATACGAGTCACATTTCAAGTGCTCAATAGCTACACATAGCTAATGGCTGTTATATTGAACAGTGCAGATTGTAGAACATGTCCATCATTACAGAAAGTTGTATTGACTGTACAGTTATAGAACATAATTCTTGAATAAATGAATGATTGGAGGAAATGTAGTTATTAACTAGAGCCTGTAGATAAGGGTCACTATGATAAGTATAGAACAAGTCTTAAAGAAAGGTGACCTTAGAGGTGCAAAATGATTAAGACAAAATCCATGTGACAGGAAGAGTATGATAAGCTTTGAAATCCAATATAAGGGACAATGAAAGGAATGATGGCTATCAGAAGATGGTAGGCATCAGACTCCTCAGAGCTTCAGTTGCTTCTTGGCCACAGGAAGGTGTTTTCTATAGTCTCTTCCTTGCCCAATATTCTAGGATTGTAATCTTCAAGGGGTATTCTTAGTAGATGACAAAGACTGCCAAGAAATAGAGGGTCTTGAGATGACCATCCTAGAAAACTGAAATGTCAGCATAGGAATTTCCTTTTGGGTGTGAGGGGGAGGGCTGGGAAGTGTTCTCTTGGGTGTGTTCTAAGAGCAGCCTGGAAGAGGGCTCAGTAAGCACTTTGGTATGCATACGTTCAGAGCAGCAAATTCTTTTCTAAAATGATCTTAATAATTTTCTTTCTCTCGGAAAAGGCTGAGATGGTGGAAAGATAGAAAGCAGACTAATCCCCTTCTACAAATCCAGATGGGAGCCAGTTGGATGTCAGTTAGCTCAGGTCTCCTTCACTGGTGTGGGATCCCTATTGTAACAAATTCCTTCTCCACTCAGCAGAGTATACAATCCAGGTTTTCATTACAGAGCTGCCTCAGAACTACAAACTCAGCATTGTCCATTGCTAATAATAGTTCATCCCCATTAGTCCATGACTGTAGTCTCTCCATCCTTAATTTGTGGAGTGACAGAATGCACTAAGCAACTGAACTAAACTCTGTGCCTCGTTTAACACCAGGCACAGTGAGTTCAGTTCAGTTGCTTAGTGCATTCGTTAAGTCTAAAACTGCAAATAGTATGAGATATTTTCCTACCTGAAAGCTAACAAGTCAGCCTGCATACTTATACAAACACACACACACACACACACACACACACACACACACACTTCCAGAAACACCAAATCTGTGAATCAGGGAACTAACCTTTTATTTGCTCAAAGAACATCTTGCATCAGTTTCCCATGCCACAGTGTGTCACATGGTGATGTATTGAGAGTCACATGTACTTGCATGTGCAGCAGGGTATGCACCACAGAAGAGGAACACAGAAATTATGAAACTTGGAGCTTCTACTGGAGCTTCTACTACTCATTACCCTCCTCCCCTCCAGAGAGAGACACAGAGAGAAATTTGCTCTAAGCTCTAGAATATAAGCAGATCTCCCCAAGGCAGAGGAAAGGAGGTCTCTACCTTCCCTTCACCACCCTGAGATGAAAATAACTGGCCCTAGGTAAGAAAAGACTTTAAATCCCTCTAAAACAATACATATTTGCCAACTTCCAAGGGTTGTTTGGCATGCAATAATTCTTTAACCCATGTTTCCAGAAATGTCTTTTCAGTAGTAAACCCTGACCATGCAGAAAGATGAAAATAATTTATGGAGAATTATTTTCTTTACAATTAAAAAATGGTATCTTTAATACAGGAATCCATGCTCCTTGTTAAAAAAAATCGAATAGTACAGAAGTATGTGGAACAAAAAATTAAAATTTTCTTTTTCACCCCCTCCATCCCCATTCCTCTCCTAGAGATAGCAATTATTAATAAGTACTTGTTTATTATTTCAGAACTTTTTATTAACCATTGCATATATGTGGGTTTCTCCTACACAAATGGAATCATATTAAATACATTTTTCTACAACTTGATTTTTGTAACCAAATGTTAGAATTTAGAATCTATGCCAGTTCATCTATCCCAATCTTTTCATTAGTACTCAGTAATGCAGTGTGTATATATCATATATTTATAATGTATTATAAGTGTATAATTATATAATAAAATTTATATAAATTTATAATACAATTTATAAATATATATTTAACCATCCCCCTATTGATTAACATTTAGATTTAGATTATTTCCAACTTGGCATTATTACAAACAATGCTGGCAGGGAACTTTCTTATATGTATAACTTTATGTGTGAATATATGCTTGTAAATATTTTCTATAGGACTAATTTCTAATAGTGGAATTTCTGGGTTCAGTGATAAGGAAATTCAATATATTCTGCTAAATTGGCCCCTTAAAAGGGCAATAGATGGAGGGAAAGATTCTGGGAAGATGGCTGAGGAAGGACCAGAAATCTGTCTCCACACCTAGACAATTGTACTGCCAGAATTTGTCTAATGTAACTATTTTGGAACTCTGAAGCCTATTGAAGGTTCCTAGTTTCCAGGGGAAGACTTGGACAGTAAATTGCAGTTAATTTCCATCAGTTTCAGCTCTTACCTCAGAAGAGGCTACACATTCTGCCCACTCCCACCCTCCATCAGCCTCATGGCAGGCAGCTGTGTATGTGTACCTGTAGCAACTTGCAGGAACCAGGTTAGGTAATAAGGATCCTGTTATCCAAATATTGAAGATCTGTGTTCTGACTGCTGATTGCTGCTTCTAATCATAAAGGTGCACACACAGAGACAGACAAATATATAAAAAAAAGAAGCCTGACTAATATTAAAGACTAGAATATTCAAAAGCAACTGCATACAGAGGAAAAATTAGAAAGTCACTGAACATGCTTAGGGAAAGGTACAGGCTCAGAAAAGGCCTGGGAAAACTTACGTTTACATTTCAGGCTGGTCATCAGCATGGAGATAGTCTATAACAAGCAATCATTTATAAATGATTAAATGAAAAAAAGCAAAAAACAACCAGCAAACCATGGGAATGGAAAGAATCTGATTTCCAGAATTGTCATGTCATTAGATTCAAATGTACAGTTTTCAACAAAAATTACAAGGCATACAAAGAAACAGAAGAGTATGTCCCATTCAAAAGGAAAAAATAAAACAACAGAAAGACAACAGAAACTCCACATTTTGTTACTACATGATTTGAGAGATTTAATGTGTTATAAAAAATTATTAAGCTTAGGTTTTTGGACACACAATGTATAAAGATGTTTTGTTACATCAATAACTTGAAGGGGTGAGGACAGAGTTTTACAGGAGCAGAGTTTATTTATTTATTTATTTTTTTGCAGTACGCGGGCCTCTCACTGTTGTGGCCTCTCCCGTTGCGGAGCACAGGCTCCGGACGCGCAGGCTCAGTGGCCATGGCTCACGGGCCCAGCTGCTCCGCGGCATGTGGGATCTTCCTGGACCAGGGCACGAACCCGTGTCCCCTGCATTGGCAGGCGGACTCTCAACCACTGTGCCACCAGGGAAGCCCCAGAGTTTATTTTTTAATTTAAATATAGTTGACTTACAATGTTGTGTTAGTTTCAGCTATACAGCAAAGTGATTCAGTTACATACATTTATTCTTTTACAGAAAATTTTTCATTATAGGTTAATACAAGATATTGAATGTAGTTTCCTGTGCTATACAGTAGGTCCTTGTTGTTAATCTATTTTACACATAGCAGTGTATCTATTATTCCCAAACTCCTAATTTATCCCTCCCTACCACCAACTTTCCCTTTGGTAACCATAAATTTGTTTTCTATGCCTGTGAGTCTATTTCTGTTCTGTAAATAAGTTCATTTGTATCATTTTTTTACATTCCACATATAAGTGATGTCCTGTGATATTTGTCTTTCTCTGTCTGACTTATTTTACTTAGTATGATAATCTCTAGGTCCATCTATGCTGCTGCAAGTGGCATTATTTCATTCTTTTCTCTGGCTGAGTTAATATTCCATTGTGTGTGTGTGTGTGTGTGTGTGTGTATACACACACACACACCACATCTTCTTTATCCATTCATCTGTTGATGGACATTTAGGTTGTTTCCACGTCTTGGCGATTTGTAAATAGTGCTGCTATGAACACTGGGGCTGCATGTATCTTTTTGAATTATAGTTTTCTTTGGATATATGCCCAGGAGTGGGAACGCTGGATCATATGGTAACTCCATTTTTAGGTTTTTCAGGAGCCTCCATACTGTTTTCCATAGTTCTGCATCAAATTACATTCCCACCAACAATGTAGGAGGGTTCCCTTTTCTCCACACCCTCTCCAGCATTTATTATTGTATTTGTAGACTTTGATGATGGCCCTTCTGACTGGTATGAGGTAATACCTCATTGTAGTTTTGATTGGCATTTCTCTAGTAATTAGCAATATTGAGCATCTTTTCTTGTGCCTACTGGCCATCTATATGCCTTCTTTGGAGAAATGTTTATTTAGATCTTCTGCCCATTTTTTGATTGGGTTGTTTGGGTTTTTTTGATATTGAGCTGTATGAGCTGTTTGTATATTTTGGAAATTAATCCGTTGTCGTTTGCATCATTTGCAAATAGTTTCTCCCGTTCCATAGGTTTTCTTTTCATTATGTTTATGGTTTCTTTTGCCATGCAAAAGTTCTTAAGTTTAATTATGTCCCATGTGTTGATTTTTGCTTTTATTTCCATTACTCTAGGAGATGGATCAAAAAAAAATTGCTGTTATGTTGAATTAGAGTGGCAAGAGTGGGCATCCTTGTCTTGTTCCTGATCTTAGAAGGAATGCTTTGAGCTTTTCACCATTCAGTATGATGTTAGCTGTGTGTTTGTCATATATGGCCTTTATTATGTTGAGGTGTGTTCTCTCTATGCCCACTTTCTGGAGAGTTTTTATCATAAATGATGTTGGATTTTATCAAAAGCTTTTTCTGGACCTATTGAGATGATCATATGGTTTTTATTCTTCAGCTTGTTAATGTGGTGTATCACATTGATTGATTTGTAGATATTGAAAAAAATCCTTGCATTTCTGGGATAAATCCCACTTGAGCATAGTGTATGATCATTTTAATGTATTGTTGGATTCAGTTTGCTAGTATTTTGTTGAGTATCATGGTGTCTTTGTTTATCAGTGATATTGGCCTGTAACTGTCTTTTTTTGTATCTTTGTCTGGTTTTCTTATCCCGGTGATGGTGGCCTCATAGAATGAGCTTGGGGGTGTTCCTTCCTCTGCAATTTTTTGAAAGAGTTTCAGAAGGATAGCTGTTATCTCTTCTCTAAATGTTTGGTAGAATTTGCCTGTGAAGCCATCTGGTCCTGGACTTTGGTTTGTTGGGAATTTTTAAATTACAGGCTCAATTTCAGTACTGGTAATTGGTCTGTTCGTATCTTCCATTTCTTCCTGGTTCAGTCTTGGGTGATTGTACCTTTCTTAATATTTGTACATTTCTTCTAGGTTGTCTGTTTTATTGGCATACAGTTGCTCACAGTAGTCTCTTATGATCCTTTGTATTTCTGTGGTGTTTGTTGTAACCTCTCCTTTTTCATTTCTAACTTTACTTATTTAGGCCCTTTACTTTTTGTCTTGATGAGTCTGGCTAAAAGGTTTATTAATTTTGTTTATCTTTTCAAAGAACCAGCTTTTAGTTTCATTGATCTTTTCTTTTGTTTTCTTCATGTCCATTTCATTTATTTCTGCTCTCATCTTTATGATTTATTTTCTTCTAATAACTTTGGGTTTCGTTTGTTCTTCTTTCTCTAGTTACTTTAGGTATGACGTTAGGTTTTTTTTGTTTTTGGGGGTTTTTTTGCGGTATGTGGGCCTCTCACTGTTGTGGCCTCTCCCGTTGTGGAGCACAGGCTCTGGACACGCAGGCTCAACAGCCATGGCTCACGGGCCCAGCCACTCCGCGGCATGTGGGATCTTCCCAGACCAGGGCACGAACCCGTGTCTCCTGCATCGGCAGGCAGACTCTCAACCACTGGGCCACAAGGGAAGCCTGAGGTTAGGTTTTTATTTGAGATTTCTCTTATTTCCTGAGGTAAGATTTATCGCCATAAACTACCTTCTTAGAACAGCATTTGTTATGTCCCAAAAGTTTCGGAGCATTGTGTTTTCATTTTCTTTTGTGTCTAGGTATTTTTTGATTTTCTCTTTGATTTCTTCAGTGATCCATTGGTTGTTTAGTAACATATTATTTAGCCTCCATGTGTTTGTGTTTTTTAGAGTTTTTTTGTATTTTTGTTGTTGATTTCTAATCTCATAGCATTTTGGGCAGAAAAGATGCTTGATACGATTTCAATTTTCTTAAATTTACTGAGGCTTGATTTGTGGCCCAAGATGTGATCTATCCTGGAGAATGTTCCATGTGCACTTGAGAAGAAAGTGTATTCTGCTGCCTTTGGATGGAATGCCCTGTAAATATCAATTAAGTCCATCTGTTCTAATGTGTCATTTAAAGCCTTGGTTTCCTTATTTATTTTCTGTCTCGGTGATCTGTCCATTGAAAGTGGGTTGTTAAAGTCCCCCGCTATTATTCTGTTACTGTCGATTTCCCCTTTTATGGTTGTTAGCATTTGCCTTATGTATTGAAGTGCTCCTATTGTGTGCATATATATTTACAAATGTTATATCTTCTTGGATTGATCCTTTTGATCATTTTGTAGTATCCTTCTTTGTCTCTTGTAACAGTCTTTATTTTAAAGTCTCTTTTTTTAATAAATTTATTTATTTTTGGCTGCATTGGGTCTTTGTTGCTGTGCGTAAGCTTTCTCTCATTGTGGTGAGTGGAGGCTACTCTTTGTTGCAGTGCACGGGCTTTTCATTGTGGTGGCTTGTCTTGTTGCAGAGCATGGGCTCTATGTGCGTGGGCTTTGGTAGTTGTGGCATGTGGGCTCACTAGTTGTGGCTTGTGGGCTCTAGAGCACAGATTCAGTAGTTGTGGCACACAGGCTTAGTTGCTCCACGGCATGTGGGATCTTCCTGACCAGGGCTCGAACCCGTGTCCTCTGCATTGGCAGGTGGAATCTTAACCACTGTGCCACCAGGGAAGCCCTAAGGTCTCTTTTGTCTGATGTGGGTATTGCTACTCCAGCTTTCTTTTGATTTCAATTTGCATGGAATACCTTTTTCCATCCCCTCACTTTCAGTCTGTATGTATCCCTAGGTCTGAAGTGGTTCCCCTGTAGACAGCATATATATGGGCCTTTTTTTGTATCCATTCAGCCAGTCTGTGCCTTTTGGTTGGAGCATTGAATCCACTTACATTTAAGGTCATTATTGATATGTATGTTCCTATTGCTATTTTCTTGATTGTTTTGGATTTTTGTTGATCTTCTTTCTTCCTTTCTTCTGTTTTCTATTGTGGTTTGATGACTATCTTTAGTGTGGTGTTTGGGTTGTCTTTTCTTTTGTGTGTGTGTGTGTCTAGTGTAGTTTTTGGGTTTTGTAGGTCGCAGGAGGTTTCGATATAGCAGTCTATACATGTGCAAGGTTGTTTTATGTTGCTGGTCTCTTAGTTTCAAACGCAATTCCCATTTCCTGCATTTGTACTCTCCTCATGGTTGCTGGTTTTAATATTATACTTGTGTGTGGATGATTTCCTACTGTTACTTTATGTTTTCCTTTACCAGTGAGATTTTCCACTTGTGATTTTCTTGTTTCTAATTCTGCCCTCTTCCCCCCACCCCCACAGAAGTTCCTTTAGCATTTGTTGTAAGGCTAGTTTGGTGGTACTGAATTCTCTTAGCTTTTTTGCTTGTCTGTAAAGCTTTGATTTCTCTGTCAAATCTGAATGAGAGCCTTGATGGGTAGAGTATTCTTGGTTGTAGTTTTTCCCTTTCATCACTTTAAGTATATCCTGCCACTCCTTCTGGCCTGAAGAGTTTCTGCTGAAAAATCAGCTGATAACCTTATGGGGATTATCTTGTATGTTATTTGTTGCTTTTCCCTTGTTGCTTTTAATATTTTTTCTTTGTATTTAATTTTTGTCAGTTTGATTAATATGTGTGTTCCTCCTTGGGTTTATCCTATATGGGACTCTGCATTTCCTGGACTTGGGTGACTTTTCCTTTCCCATGTTAGGTAATTTTTGGCTATAATTTCTTAAAATATTTTCTCAGGTTCTTTCCCTTTCTCTTTTTCTTCTGGGACCCCTATAATGCGAATGTTGGTGTGTTTAATGTTGTCCCAGAGGTCTCTGAGACTGTCCTCTTTTCTTTTCATTCTGTTTTCTTTATTCTGTTTTGTGGCAGTGATTTTCACCACTCTGTCTTCAAGCTCACTTATTCATTCTTCTGCCTCAGTTATTCTGTGATTGATTCCTTCTAGTGTGTTTTTCACTTCAGTTATTGTGTTGCTCATCTGGGTGTTTTATAAGTGTTTTACATCTATGTTAAACATTTCTTCTTTTTGGTCTGTGCCTCCATTCTTTTTCCAAGATCTTGAATCACCTTTACTACCATTACTCTGTGAATCCTTTTTCAGGTAGATTGCCTATCTCCTCTTCATTTAGTTGTTCTTGTGTGTTTTTTTCTTGCTCTTTCATCTGCAACATATTTCTCTGTTGTTTCATTTTGTCTTTCTGTGTTTGTGGTATCCTTTCTGCAGGCTGCAGGATCATAGTTCTACTTGCTTCTACTGTCTGTCCCCTGCTGAGTAAGGTTAGTCCAGGGTTTTGTGTAGGGGTCCTGGTGGGAGAGACTGGTGCCTGCCCTCTGGTAGGTGGAGCTTGGTTTTGTCCCTCTGGTTGGCTGGGGTGTGTTTATAGATGACTTTAAGTTCAGTGTGGCTTTCAGCACCCTGTCTGCTGATGGGTGGGTCTATGCTCCTATCCTGCTGGTTGTTTGACCTAAGGCCTTCCAGCATTGGATCCTGCAGGTTGTTGGGTGGGGCCAGGTCTTGCTGCCAAAGTGCAGAGCTCCAGCAGTCAATATTCCCTGGGGCCTCTGCTACCCTTTTCCTTTCCCCCACAGTGATCTACAGCTGACCTTCGCCTCCACAGGGGACCTTCCAAGACCCCTAGCTAGATCTAGCCCAGGTTCCTGTGGAGGTACTGCTTTGTGCTTGGTGCCAGTGCACATGAGGCCTTGTGTGCCCCACCCAAGAGTGGAGTCTCTGTTTCCCCAAACCCTATGGAGCTCCTGCACTGAAGCCTAGCTGGACTTCAAGGCTAAATGCTCTGGGAGTTCTTCATCCTGATGCCAGACCCTCAGACTGTCTTGGAGGGCTATTTCTATTTGGGAACATTCCTGTGTAGGCTGCAGAGGTTTAATATTTTTGTTGTGAGGGCTGTTCTTAGTATAGATGTATGCCACCTTTTTTTTTTTTTTTTTTTTTGCGGTACGTGGGCCTCTCACTGTTGTGGCCTCTCGGAAGCACAGTCTCCGGACGCGCAGGCTCAGCGGCCGTGGCTCATGGGCCTAGCCGCTCCGCAGCATGTGGGATCTTCCTGGACCGGGGCACGAACCCACGTCCTCTGCATTGGCAGGTGGACTCTCAACCACTGCGCCACCAGGGAAGCCCTATGCCACCTTTTTCCACAGTATATATGCTGGCTGTTATCCCCTTGATAGGAGGGGTGACTTATGTTGTGGCATCCAGAGCCTGTGCTGGATATTCAGCAGGGGCTCCCTTTGTCACTGCCCTGTAAGGGGTAGGGTATGCTCCCTAGTTGTTGGAATAGATGCGCCCAGGTCTGTTTCTTAGCTGTGTTTTTGATCTTTGGTGTGAGCACTCCCAGGATTGGAGCACTCCCACTGGAGAGAAGCCACAGATTATTCCTCCTCTGGAGCCATTCACCTGTGGGTGTGCTCGGCTGTGTCACCTTTCACCTGTTGTTCAAGCTCTCAGATTACACTGCTGTAGACACTGCTCTCAGAACCACCTTAACCATGGGTATGCTGGCAGTTGGCCTTGGTGCCTCTCAGGTTTTGTTTTCTCCAGACCACCAGCATAGATCCACTGAAGTCTGGTCCCAGGATTGCAATACTCATGGATCTGCACCCACTGTGGTTGCTGCTGGGGCAGCTCAGACTCACCGGGCCCAACCCCCTAGGGTATAGGCCCACAAATCCCACAGTTGCTAAAGCTAGGCCCACCTTGGCTGCAGGAGCACTCGTTGTCAGTTCAGATGTTCTGCAGGTGATACGTTGACAAAGCTGTTCGCAGTGGTGTAAACCTGCGGTTTGTGCAGCTGTGAAGGGAGACTTCAGCTCTTCTTCCTTAGTTGCACAGCCCCTGGGGCTCAGTTGTGGTTTCAGCCCCACCTCTGTGTGTGTTCCAGCCACAGGCATCTGCTCCCGAGACTGCCCTGGATCACCCTAGCCCACCCCAGCAAGGACAGGGTGGGGAGGAAGAGTGGGCAGCCAGGGAAGCGAGGGCCCTCCCTGGCAGGAGCCCTTCCAGTACCTGCAGAGGTAGGGGCCAGCACGTGAAGAGAGAGGCTGCAATGGTAGCCCCACCCTTTACACATCATTCAACGATAGCGCTTCGCTTCTGTGGTGGTCTAGGCTTCCTCCATGAGCATTCCCAGTTGTGAAGCTCATCACTCCCATCCCCTCGGGCTGTCTCCTTGCAGCCAACAGCAGTCCCCTCCCCAGGTCTACTCTCCAAACCCCGCGTTCCAACACTCAGCCTCTGTCCACACTAGTGGACATGTCTCAGGCTGGGGTGTGCAGGGCTATGGCACAATAATCTATGTAGGTCTCACTCTGTCCTGCTTGACACAGACCAGTTGCTGCACTCTCCTCTGAGCCCCCGAAGCTCCCCTTCTGTCCCAGTTAATCTCCCTGCCATTGAGGATCTTCCCCAGGTGTGGGAACCTCTCCTGTCCTTCAGATACCCCCAGGGCTGCAGCTGCCATCTTGCTTCCTCTCCTCTTCCTTTTCCTTTCTTCTTTCTTTCATCCTACCCGGTTACACAGGGATCTTTCTTGTCCTTTAAGGTGTTTGAGGTCCTCTGCTAGTGTTCTGCAGGTGCTCTGTGTGTATTGTTCCATTGTAGATATATTCTTTTTTTAATATTTATTTTTTTAAGTTGGAGTATAATTGCTTTACAATGTTGTGTTAGTTTCTAAATCAGCCATCTGTATACATATATCTGCTCACTCTTGGACCTCCCACCCATCCCACCCATCTAGGTCATCACAGAGCACCAAGCTGAGCTCCCTGTGCTATACAGCAGGTCCCACTATCTATTTTACACATTGTAGTGTATTTATGTCAAACCTAATGTCCCAAATCATCCCACCCTCCTCTGCCCTCCGGGTGCTGACACATCCATTCTCTATGTCTGTGTTTTTATTCCTGCCCTACAAACAGGTTCATCTGTACCATTATTCTAGATTCCACATATATGCGTTAATATATGATATTTGTTTTTCTTACTTCACTTTGTATGACAGACTTTAAGTCCATCCACATCTATACAAATGACCCAGTTTAATTTCTTTTTATGGCTGAGTGATATTGCATTATATATATGTACCACATTTTCTTTATTCATCTCTCGATGTAGATTCAGGTTGATTCAATGTCCTGGCTGTTCTAAATAGTGCAGCAGTGAACATTGGGGTACATGTGTATTTTTGAATTATGGTTTTCTCAGGGTATATGTTCAGTAGTGGGATTGCTGTGTCATGTGCTAGTTCTTTTTAGTTTTTTAATGAACCTCCATACTGTTCTCCACAGTGGCTGTATCAATTTGCATCCCCACCAACAGTGCAATAGGTTTCCCTTTTTCTCTGCACCCTCTCCAATATTTATTGCTTGTAGATTCTTTGATGGTAGCCATTCTGACTGGGGTGAGGTGATAACTCATTGTAGGTTTGATTTGCATTTCTCTAATAATTAGTGATGTTAAGCATCTTTTCATGTGCCTCTTGGCCAGCTGTATATCTTCTTTGGTGAAATGTCTATTTAGGATTTCCTCCCATTTTTTAATTGGGTTGTTTGTTTTCCTGATATTGAGCTGCATAAGCTCTTTGTATATTTTGGAGATTAATCCTTTGTCCATTGCTTCATTTACAAATATTTTCTCCCATTCTGTGGGTTGTCTTCATCTTGCTTATGGTTTCCTTTGCTGTGCAAAAGCTTTTAACTTTCATTGGGTCCCATTCACTTATTTTTCTTTTTATTTTCATTATGGGTGGATCATAAAAGATCTTGCTGTGTTTTATGTCAAAGAGGGTTTTTCCTATGTTTTCCTCTAAGAGTTTTATAGTATCTGATCTTTTTTTTTTAACTTTTTTTTAACATCTTTATTGGAGTATAATTACTTTACAATGGTGTGTTAGTTTCTGGTTTATAACAAAGTGAATCAGTTATACATATACATACGTCCCCATATCTCTTCCCCCTTGCCTCTCCCTCCCCCCCGTCCTCCCTATCCCCCCCCTCTAGGTGGTCACAAAGCACCGAGCTGATCTCCCTGTGCTATGTGGCTGCTTCCCACTAGCTATCTATTTTACGTTTGATAGTGAATATATGTCCATGCCACTCTCTCTTTGTCCCAGCTTACCCTTCCCCCTACCCGTATCCTCAAGTCCATTCTCTGGTAGATCTGCGCCTTATTCCCATCTTACCCATAGGTTCTTCATGACCATTTTTTTTTTAATTCCATATATATGTGTTAGCATATGGTAATTGTTTTTCTCTTTCTGACTGACTTCACTCTGTATGACAGACTCTAGGTCCATCCACCTCACTACAAATAACTCAATTTCATTTCTTTTTATGGCTAAGTAATACTGCATTGTATATATATGCCACATCTTCTTTATTCATTCATCTGTTGATGGACACTTAGGTTGCTTCCATGTCCTGGCTATTGTAAATAGCGCTGCAATGAACATTTTGGTACATGACTCTTGTTGAATTCTGATTTACTCGGGGTATATGCCCAGTAGTGGGATTGCTGGGTCGTATGGTAGTTCTATTTTCAGTTTTTTAAGGAACCTCCATACTGATCTCCATAGTGGCTGTATCAATTTACATTCCCACCAACAGTGCAAGAGGGTTGCCTTTTCTCCACACCCTCTCCAGCATTTATTGTTTGTAGATTTTTTGATGATGGCCATTCTGACTGGTATAAGGTGATACCTCACTGTAGTTTTGATTTGCATTGCTCTAATGATTAACGATGTTGAGCATCCTTTCATGTGTTTGTTGGCAATCTGTATATCTTCTTTGGAGAAATGTCTATTTAGGTCTTCTGCCCATTTTCGTTGTTATTTTTTAATTCTTTTTAAATTTATTTTAATTTATTTTTGGCTGCATTGGGTCTTCATTGCTGCACGTGGGCTTTCTCTGTTTGCAGCAAGCGGGGGCTACTCTTCGTTGCAGTGTGCAGGCTTCTCATTGCAGTGGCTTCTCTTGTTGCGAAGCACCGGCTCTAGGCGCGCAGGCTTCAGTAGTTGTGGCACGTTGGCTCAGTAGTTGTGACTCACAGGCTCTAGAGCGCAGGCTCAGTAGTTGTGGCACACGGGCTTAGTTGCTCCGTGGCATGTGGGATCTTCCCAGACCAGGGCTCGAACCTGTGTCCCCTGCATTGGCAGGCGAGTTCCTAACTACTGAGCCACCAGGGAAGTCCCGTCTGCCCATTTTTGGATTGGGTTGTTTGTTTTTTTGATATTGAGCTACATGAGCTGCTTATAAATTTTGGAGATTAATCCTTTGTCAGTTGTTTCATTTGCAAATACTTTCTCCCATTCTGAGGGTTGTCTTTTCGCCTTGTGTTTGGTTTCCTTTGCTGTGCAAAAGCTTTGAAGTTTCATTAGTCCCATTTGTTCATTTTTGTTTTTATTTCCATTTCTCTAGGAGGTGGGTCAAAAAGGATCGGGCTGTGATTTATGTCATAGACCGTTCTGCCTATGTTTTCCTCTAAGAGTTTAATAGTGTCTGGCCTTACATTTAGGTCTTTAATCCATTTTGAGTTTATTTTTGTGTATGTGTTAGGGAGTGTTCTAATTTCATTCTTTTACATGTAGCCGTCCAGTTTTCCCAGCACAGTTTATTGAAGAGGCTGTCTTGTCTCCATTGTGTATTCTTGCCTCCTTTGTCATAGCTTAGGTAACCATAGGTGTATGGGTTTGTCTCTGGGATTTCTATTGTGTACCATTGACCCATATTTCTGATTTTGTGCCAGTACCATACTTTGTTGATTACTGTAGCTTTGTATTATAGTATGAAGTCGGGAAGCCTGATTCCTCCAGCTTTGATTTTCTTCCTCAAGATTGCTTTGGCTATTTGGGGTCTTCTGTGTTTCCATAAAAATTCTGTAATTTTTTTGTCTAATTCTGTGAAAAATGCCATTGGTAATTTGATAGGGATTGCATTGAACCTGTAGGTTGGTTTGGGTAGTATAGTCATTTTCAAAATATTGATTCTTCCAATCCAGGAGCATGGTATGTCTCTCTATCTGTTTGTGTAATCTTTGACTTTTTTTAACGTCTTTATTGGAGTATAATTGCTTTACAATGTTGTGTTAGTTTCTGCTGTGTAGCAAAGTGAATCAGCTATACATATACATGTAACACCTCGTGCCCTCCCTCTTGCGTCTCCCTCCCACCCTCCTTATCCCAACCCTCTAGTTTGTCACAAAGCATCAAGCATAACTCCCTGTGCTATGCAGCTGCTTCCCAATAACTATTTTACATTTGGTAGTGTATATATGTCAGTGCCACTCTGTCACTTTGTCACAGCTTACCCTTCCCCCTCGCCATGTCCTCAAGTCCATTCTCTACATCTATGTCTTTACTGCTGTCCTGCCCCTAGGTTCTTCAGAACCATTTCCTTTTTTAGACTCCATATATATGTGTTAGTATACAGTATCTGTTTTTCTCTTTCTGACTTCACTCAGTATGACAGACTCTAGGTCCACGCACCTCACTACAAATAACTCAATTTCATTTCTTTTTATGGCTGAGTAATATTCCATTGTATGTATGTGCCACATCTTCTTTATCCATTCATCTGTTGATGGACACTTAGGTTGCTCCCATGTCCTGGCTATTCTAAATAGAACTGCAATAAACAATTTGGTACATGACTCCTTTTGAATTATGGTTTTCTCAGGATATATGCCCAGTAGTGAGATTGCTGGGTCATACGGTATTTCTATTTTTAGTTTTTTACAGAACCTCCGTACTATTCTCCATAGTGGCTGTATCAGTTTACATTCCCACCAACAATGCAAGAAGGTTCCCTTTTCTCCACACCCTCTCCAGCAGTTATTGTTTGTAAATTTTTTGATGATAGCCATTCTGACTGGTGTGAGGTGATACCACATTGTAGTTTTGATTTGCATGTCTCTAATGATTAGTGATGTTGAGCATTCTTTCATGTGTTTGTTGGCAATCTGTATGTCTTCTTTGGAGAAATGTCTGTTTAGGTCTTCTGCCCATTTTTGGATTGGGTTGTTTGTTTTTTTGATATTGAGCTGCATGAGCTGCTTGTAAATTTTGGAGATTAATCCTTTGTCAGTTGCTTCATTTGCAAGTATTTTCTCCCATTCTGAGGGTTGTCTTTTGGTCTTGTTCATGGTTTCCTTTGCTGTGCAAAAGCTTTTAAGTTTCATTAGGTCCCGTTTGTTTATTTTAGTTTTTATTTCCATTTCTCCAGGAGATGGGTCTAAAAGGATCTTGCTGTGATTTTTGTCATAGAGTGTTCTGCCTATGTTTTCCTCTAAGAGTTTAATAGTGTCTGGCCTTACATTTAGGTCTTTAATCCATTTTGAGTTTATTTTTGTGTATGGTGTTAGGGAGTGTTCTAATTTCATTCTTTTACATGTAGCTGTCCAGTTTTCCCAGCACCACTTATTGAAGAGGCTGTCTTTTCTCCATTGCATATTCTTGCCTCCTTTATGAAAGATAAGGTGACCATATGTGTATGGGTTTATTTCTGGGCTATCTATCCTGTTCCATTAATCTATATTTCTGTTTTTGTGCCAGTACTATACTATCTTGATTACTGTAGCTTTGTAGTATAGTCTGAAGTCTGGGAGCCTGATTCCTTCAGCTCTGTTTTCTTTCTCAAGATTGCTTTGGCTACTTCGGGTGTTTTGTGTTTCCTTACACATTGTGAAATTTTTTGTTCCACTTCTGTGAAAAGTGCCTTTGGTAGTTTGATAGGGATTGCATTGAACCTGTAGATTGCTTTGGGTAGTATAGTCATTTTCACAGCATTGATTCCTGCAATCCAAGAACGTGGTATATCTCTCCATCTGTTTGTATCATTTTAATTAATTTCATCAGTGTCTTACAGTTTACTGCGTACAGGTGCTTTGTCTGCTTAGGTAGGTTTATTACTAGGTAGTTTATTCCTTTTGTTATAGTGGTAAATGGGAGTGTTTCCTTAATTTCTCTTTAAGATTTTTCATCATTAGTGTATGGGAATGCAAGAGATTTCTGTGCAGTCATTTTGTATCCTGCTACTTTACCAAATTCATTGATTAGCTCTAGTACTTTTCTGATAGCAGCTTTAGGATTCTCTATGTATAGTATCATGTCATCTGCAAACAGTGACAGTTTTATTTCTTCTTTTCCGTTTTGGATTCATTTTATTTCTTTTTCTTCTTTGATTGCTGTGGCTAAAACATCCAATACTATGTTGAATAATAGCAGTGAAAGTGAGCAGCCTTGTCTTGCTCCTGACCTTAGTGGAAGTGGTTTTAGTTTTTCACCATTGAGGGCGATGTTTGCTGTCAGTTTGTCATATATGGCCTGTATTATGTTGAGGTAGGTCCCCTCTGTGCGTACTTTATGGTGGGTTTTTATCATAAATCGGTGTTGAATTTAGTCAGAAGCTTTTTCTGCATCTACTGAGGTTATCATATGGTTTTTATACTTCAGTTTGTTAATATGGTATATAACATTGATTGATTTGCATATATTGAAGAATCCTTGCATTCCTGGGATAAACCCCACTTGATCATGGTATGATCCCTTTAATGTGCTGTTGGATTCCCTTTGCTAGTATTTTGTTGAGGATTTTTGCATCTATGTTCATCAGTGATATTGGCCTGTAGTTTTCTTTTTCTGTGACATCTTTGTCTGGTTTTGGTATCAGGGTGATGGTCGCCTCGTAGAATGAGTTTGGGAGTTTTCCTCCTTCTGCTATATATTGGAAGAGTTTGAGAAGGATAGGTGTTAGCTCTTCTCTAAATGTTTGATAGAATTTGCCTGTGAGGCCATCTGGTCCTGGGCTTCTGTTTGTTGTGATTTATTTAATCACAGTTACAATTTCAGTGCTTGGATTGGTCTGTTTATATTTTCTGTTTCTTCCTGGTTCACTCTCGGAAGGTTGTGCTTTTCTAAGAATTTGTCCATTTCTTCCACGTTGTCCATTTTATTGGCCTATAGTTGCCTGTAGTAATCTCTCATTGTTATTTATATTTCTGCAGTATCAGTTGTTATCTCTTTTTCATTTCTAATTCTGTTGATTTGAGTCTTCTCCCTTTTTTTCTTGATGAGTCTGTCTAATGGTTTATCAATTTTGTTTATCTTCTCAAAGAAGAAGCTTTTAGTTTTATTGATCTTTGCTATCATTTCCTTCTTTTCTTCTTCATTTATTTCTGATCTGATCTTTATGATTTCTTTCCTTATCCTAACTTTGGGTTATTTTTGTTCTTCTTTCTTTAATTGCTTTAGGTGTAAGTTTAGGTTTTTTATTTGATATTTGTTCTTTTTTTCTTGAGGTAGGATTGTATTGCTATAAACTTCCCTCTTAGAACTGCTTTTGCTACATCCCATACATTTTAGTCATTGTGTTTTCATTGTCATTTGTTTCTAGGTAGTTTTTGATTTCCTCTTTGATTTCTTCAGTGTTCTCTTGGTTATTTAGTAGTGTATTGTTTAGCCTCCATGTGACTGTATTTTTTACATTTTATTTTTCCTGTAATTGATATCTAGTCTCCTTATGTTGTGGTTGGAAAAGATACTTGATATGATTTGTTTTCTTAAATTTACCACAGCTGATTTGTGACCCAAGATATGATCTATCCTGGAGAATGTTCCATGAGCACTTGATAAGAAAGTGTATTCTGTTGTTTTTAGATGGAATGTCCTGTAAATATCAATTAAGTCCATCTTGTTTAATGTGTCATTTAAAGCCTGTGTTTCCTTATTTACTTTCATTTTGAATGATCTGTCCGTTGGTGAAAGTGGGGTGTTAAAGTTCCCTACTCTTACTGTGTTACTGTTGACTTCCCCTTTTATGGCTGTTAGCATTTGCCTTATGTATTGAGGTTCTCCTATGTTGGATGCATAATTATTTACAATTGTTATATCTTCTTCTTGGATTAATCCTTTGATCATTATGTAGTGTCCTCCTTTGTCTCTTGTAAGAGTCTTTATTTTAAAGTCTATTTTGTCTGATATGAGAATTGCTACTCCAGTTTTCTTGTGATTTCCATTTACATGGAATACCTTTTTCCATTGCCTGCCTTTCCAGTTGTATGTGTCCCTAGGTCTGAAATGGGTCTCTTGTAGACAACATATGTATGCGTCTTTTTTGTATCCATTCAACCAGTCTGTGTCTTTTGGTTGGAGCATTTAATCCATTTACATTTAAGGTAATTATCGATATGTATGTTCCTATTACCATTTTCTTAATTGATTTTGGTTTGTTTTTGTGGGTCTTTTTTTTCTCTTGTTTTTCCCGCCTAGAGAATTTCCTCTAACATTTGTTGTAAAGCTGGTTTGGTGGTGCTGAATTCTCTTAGCTTTTGCTTGTCTGTAAAGCTTTTGATTTCTCTGTTGAATCTCAATGCGGTCCTTGCTAGATACATTAATCTTGGTTGTAAGTTTTTCCTTTCATCACTTTAAATATATCCTGCCACTCCCTTCTGGCTTGCAGAGTTTCTGCTGAAAAATTAGCTGATAACCTTATGGGGATTCCCTTGTATTTTATTTGTTGCTTTTCTCTTTATGCTTTTAATATTTTTCCTTTGTATTTAATTTTTGTTAGTTTGATTAATATGTGTCTTGGTGTGTTTCTCTTGGTATGCGACTCTCTGCACTTCCTGGACTTGGGTGGCTATTTCCTTTCCCATGTTAGGGAAGTTTTGACTATAATCTCTTCAAATATTTCTCAGACCGTTTCTCTTTCTCTTCTTCTTCTGGAACCCCTATAATTCGAATGTTGGTGCATTTAATGTTGTCCCAGATGTTTCTCAGACTGTCCTCACTTCTTTTCATTCTTTTTTCTTTATTCTGCTCCTCTGCAGTTATTTCCACCATTGTATTTTCCAACTTGCTTATTCGCTTTTCTGCCTCAGTTATTCTACTATTGATTCCTTCTAGTGTATTTTTCATTTCAGTTATTGCGCGGTTCATCACACTTTGCTTGTTCGTTAGTTCTTCTAGGTTTTTTTTTCTTTTTTCTATTTTTGGCTGCATTGGGTCTTCGTTGCTCTGCACGGGCTTTCTCTAATTGCAGCGAGTGAGGGCTACTCTTCATTGCAGTGTGTGGACTTCTCATTGTGTTGGCTTCTCTTGTGGAGCACGGGCTCTAGGCACATGGGCTTCAGTAGTTGTGGCACGTGGGCTCAGTTGTTGTGGCTCGCAGGCTCTAGAGTGCTGACTCAGTAGTTGTGGCACACGGGCTCAGTTGCCTGGCAGCATGTCGGATCTTCCCAGACCAGGACTTGAACCCATATCCCCTACATTGGTAGGCAGATTCTTAACCACTGCACCACCAGGGAATTTCCTCTTCTAGGTCTTTGTTAATCATTTCTAGTATTTTTTCAATCTATGCTTCATTCTGTTTCTGAGGTTTTTGGATCATCTTTACTCTGATTCTTTTTCTGAATTCTGAATTCATTCTGAATTCTTTTTCAGGTAGGTTGCCTATTCCCTCTTCATTTATTTTGTCTTGTAGGTTTTTATCTTGCTCCTTTGTAGCATATTTTTTGTTGTCTCTTTTTTTTGATGGGTGGGGCTGTATTCGTGTCTTACTGGGATTTTTTGGCATGAGGCGTCCAGCATTGGAGTTTGTAGGCTGTTGGGTAGAGCCGGGACTTGGTGCTGAGATGAGGACATCTCGGAGACCTCACTCTGATAAATATTCCCTAGGGTCTGAGGTTCTTTGTTTGTCCAGAAGTTTGGACTTGGGGCTCCCACCACAGGACGTCAGGCCTGACTCCCGGCCTGGGAACCAAGATCACACAAACTGTACAGTGCAGCAAAAGGAAAGAATTTTTTTTTTTTTTTAAAGAAGATGTTGGGGGGTAGGAGTTTATTAATTAATTAATTTATTTTTGCTGTGTTGGGTCTTCGTTTCTGTGTGAGGGCTTTCTCTAGTTGTGGCAAGTGGGGGCCACTCACCATCGCTGTGCACGGGCCTCTCACTATCGCAGCCTCTCTTGTGGAGCACAGGCTCCAGACGCACAGGCTCAGTAGTTGTGGCTCACGGGCCTAGTTGTTCCGCGGTATGTGGGATCCTCCCAGACCAGGGCTTGAACCTGCGTCCCCTGCATTAGCAGGCAGATTCTCAACCACTGAGCCACCAGGGAAGCCCAAGGAAAGAAATTTAAAGCAGTACAATAAGAAAGAATAAAAAATAAAATAAAATTAGAAAAATAAAAAAACATATTAGGAAAAATTAAAATAGAAGTGAAACAACTACCACAAGGTAAAACAGAACCACAACAGAAAAAAGAAGAAAATGGGGTTGGGGGTGGGGGCCGAGAACAAGCCAAAAGCAGCAGAACAATAACAAAGTATAAAGGATAAAATAAAATTAGAAAAATTAAAAATTAAAATATAAATGGGTCAAAAACAACAAAGTAAAATAGAACCACAACCTAAAAGAATAAAAAAGAAACTGGTAGAGACCTTGCTTGTAGGGGGTGGAGCTTTGGCAGGGATGGAACTTAGATGGGGGCATGGCTTAGGTTAGGGCCAGGGCCTAGGTGGGGATGATGTTTAAGCATGGGGCGGGGCCCAGGTTCAGGACCTGAGGGCGGGGAAAGGCCACACAGCCTGAGGGGGGCCTCAGAATGCAGGAGTTCAGGAGTTTGGAGGTAGGGCCCTGGATGGGGTTGTGTGGGCGGGGTTTAGGCTCACCATGGCTGGAGGGAGCCTCTGAGCCTGGAGGATTAGACCTGGGACCTCAACAGGCTCCCTGGGGCCTAAGTGGGCATGGGAAACGCTGGCTGTGCTCCCTTTTGTTCCTCTGCTCTCCCAAGAGTCTCGCCTGTCCCCATTGAACTCCTAACCATGGGTGAGCCCCACCTGGTGTGGGAACGCCTCCCTTTGGGGCGCTGGTCCTGTCCAGCTGGCCTTTACTTTTCCTCCCCCCTCCCTCCCTCCCACTCCCTCAGGACCTGCATGGCTGGAGGGGGCCTTGTGGGGCAGAGGATCAGGCCCAGGATCTCAGCAGGCTCCCCAGGGCCCAAGTGGGTACAGGAAACTCTGGCCATATTGCCTTCTGATCCTCTGCCCTCCCAACTGTCTCCCCCTTTCCCTCTCCAGGTGTGGGACCCCTTCCCCTCCCCCAGCTGCCCCTCAGGGGCACCAGTCCCATCCTGCCTCCACTTCTCCTCTTCCCTCACTCCCACATTTTGCTTGGTTACCCGGGGGTTCCTCCCATCCCCTTAGGTGTCCATCGTCCCCCAGCAGTGCCCGGTAGGTGCCCTAGTTGTGCAGAGCCACGAACTCCGCATCCCCCTAGTCCATCATCTTGACTCCTGTAGATATATTCTTGATACCCAGTTAGGGAGAGGTGAATTCCATGTCCTCCTACTCTTCCTCCATCTTGACTCCTCCTCCCCCCAACAGCTGCTTTTAATATTCTCTCTGTATCTTTAACTTTTGTAATTTTTATTATAATGTATCTTGGTGAGTTCCTCTTTGGGTTAATCCTGTATGAGACTCTGCACTTCCTGGACTTCAGTGACAGTTTCCTTTCACAGGTTAGGGAATTTTTCAGCTATTATCTCTTCATATATTTTCTTAGGACCTTTCTCTTTTCTTTCTGGGAGCCCTACAATGTGAATATTAGTGTGTTTGATGTTGTCCCAGAGGTTTCCTCCTCATTTCTTTTCATTCTTTTTTTCTTTTTTCTTTTAGGCAACAGTGACTTCCACTACTCCATCTTCCACGTAACTGATTCATTCTTGTATCATTTAGTCTACTATTTATTCCTTCTAGTGTAATTTTCATTTGTTATTATATTCTTCATCTCTGTTTGTTCTTTATATTTTCTAACTCTTTTTAAAAAAACTCCTAACTTCTTGCTCTGTGCATTCATTCTCTTCCAAAGTTCTTTGATCATCTTTATAGTCATTTCGTTTCTCAAGTGCCTATCTCCACTTCACTTAGTTCTTCTTCTGAGTTTTCATCTTGTTCCTTCATCTGGAACATATTCGTCTGCTGCTTCATTTTGTCTGAGTTGCTATTTGTATTTTTAGGTATATGGTAGCTTAGTTACATTTCTTGACCTTGGAGAAGTGGCCCTCTATAGGAGGTGTCCTGTGCATCTCAGCAGTGGAGTCTTCTCTCTTCACCTAAGATATATGCTGTTGGGGAGTTCCCCCTAAGAGGGCTGTGTGGGTCTTTGTGTTGTGGTGGGCTGACTGTGGGTGATCTGATAGGCTTGGTTGGCCCCTAGTCTGATTGGTTGCCAGGCACTTGTGCCAATGCTGCTTGGCTGTTGTTTAGGGGGGCCTGGTCATGAAGTGGCTGGTTTCATAATCCTAGAGGGCCCTGGGACTAGTTCTGGCTCACTGGTGGGCAGAGTCAGGGTCCTGAAGAGTCTTGGGCTGTGTCCCACTCTTTGCAGATGAAGCCAGATCCTGGGGTTAATTCTGGACTATTGGCAGGCAGAGCTGGTTCCTGGAGTCTGACTACAGGCCCCAGGGATCCCAGAGCTTGTTTCAGTTATTTTGTGACAGGGGCTGGTTCCAGACACGGTTGGGTATGGAGTCTGGGGTGTCCGAAAGGTTGCATTGGGCTGCTAGTAGACAGGACCAGGGCTCAACTGGTCCCAGGGTAGGGTCTGGTCTGTGTTGTCAGAGTAGTTCTGCAGGCTGCAGGATTGTAATTTTCTTGCTTCTGGTGTCTGTTTCCTAGTGGGTAAGGCTGGTCTAGAGGCTTGTGCAGGCTTCCTGGTGGGAGGGGCTGGTGCCTGCCCACTGGTGGGTGGAGCTGGGTCTTGGCCCTCTGGTGGGCAGGGCTGTGTCTAAGGGCATGTCTAGAGGCATCTGTTGGCTCAGGAAGTCTTTAGGCAGCCTGTCTGCTGATGGGTGGGGCTGTGTCCCTGCCCACTTAATAGAATTTGGCAATTATTTCTTGATTGGTAGGGTTCTGTCCCCACCCATTTAGTTGTAAAGTGTCCTAACACTGGTGCCTACAGGCCGTTGGGTGGTGCCAGGTCTTGGCACCAATGATCCAAGATGTCAGCCTGCAGCAGCAGCAATGTTCATGCAGCCAACTATTCCCAAGTATGTCTGCCACCAGTGTCTAAATCCCCAGGGTGAGCTGCAGCCACCCACCACTTCTCCAGGAGACTCTCCAACACCAGCAGGTAGTTCTGGTCCAGGCTCTTATCTATAATAATTACTGCTTTTGCCTTGGGTTCAGGTGCATGTAAGATTTTGTGTGCACCCTTTAAGAGTGAAGTCTCTATTTCCCCCAGTCCATGGAGCTCCTGCAGTTAGGCCCTCTGGCCTTCAAAATACTCTGGGGGCTTGTCTTCTTGGTGCCAGACCCCCAGGCTGGGGAGCTTGACATGGGGCCCAGAACTCTTACTCCTGTGAGAGAACCTCTGCAATATAATTATTCTTCAATTTGTGGATCACTCACCTAGGGAGTATGGAATTTGATTATATTTCGAGTCCACCCCCCCCACCCATCTCATTGTGGTTATTTCTTTTTGTCTTTAGTTGTAGAAGATCTTTTCTGGTAGGTTCCAGTCTTTTTCATCAATGGTTGTTCTGCCGATAATTGTGATTTTTGGTGTGCTCGTGAGAGGAGGTGAGCTCAGGGTCTTTGTACTCCACCATCTTGTCCACTCCTCAGGTTTCTATGTTATTAAAATTAAGCTGGTGTAAATTAAATTTAGAGTATGTAAGTTTAGGCTGTTAAATATAATCCCATGGTAACCACAAAGGAAATATTTATAGAATATACACAAAAAGAAATGAGATGGAATAAAAATATTTCACTACAAAAAAATCTGCTAAATACAAAAGAAGACAATAATGCAGGAAATGAGAACAAAAAAGCTATGTCATATAGAAAACAAATAGCAAAATGACAGAAGTGAGTTCCACCTTATTAATCATGACTACTTTTCATCAAGCAAAAAAGGGGCCCCAAATAAATCAGAAATGAAAGAGTAGTTACAACTGACATCACAGAAATACAAAGGATCATAAGAGATTACTATGAACAATTATAGTAACAGTTATAACCAACAAATTGGACAACCTGGAAGAAATAAATTCCTAGAAACATACAATCTTCCAAGACTGAATTAGGAGGATACAGAAAATCTGAAGACTGATCACTAGTAATGAAATTGAATCAGTAAAATGAACAAACAAACAGAAACTCCCAACAAACAAAAATCTAAGACCAGATGGTTTCACAGGTGAATTTTACCAAGCATTAAAGGAAAGTTAATGCCTTTCCTTCTTAAACTATTCCAAAAAATTGAAGAGGAAGAAACACTTAAACTCATTCTAAGAGGCCAGTAATACCCTGATACCAAACCCAGATAAAGACATTACAATAAAGAAAATAAGGGCCAATATCCCTGATAAACATATATGTAAATATCCTCAACAAATATTAGCAATCCAAATTCAAGAATGCATTAAAAGGATCATACATCATGATCAAGTGGGATTTAGTCCAAGGATGCAAGGATGTTTCAGTATTCACAAATCAATCAACATGGTATACCACATTAAGAAAAAAAGTATAAAAATCATATGATCATCTCAACAGATGCAAATGTTGAAAAAATTCAACATCTATTTTTGATAAAACTCTCAACAAAGTGGGTGGAGAGGGATCATACCTCAACATAATAGAGGCCATATATGACACACTTACAGCCAACATCCTTCTCAGTGGTGAAAGGCTGAAAGCATTTCTTCTAATATCAGGAACAAAACACAGATGCCAACTATCACCACTTTTATTCAACATAATATTGAAAGTCCTAGCCACAGCAATCACATAAGGAAAAGAGATAAAGTTATCAAAATTAGAAAAAAAGTAAAATTATCTCCATAACTGTATAGCACAGGGAACTCTACTCAATACTCTGTAAAGACCTATATGGGAAAAGAATCTTAAAAAAGAGTGGATATATGTATGTATAACTGATTCACTTTGCTGTATAGCCAAAACTAACAATACATTGTAAATCAACTATACTCTAATAAAAATTAATTTAAAAAATTATCTCTGTGTGCAGAGGATATGATCTTACATGTAGAAAACCCTAAAGATTCTAAGAAAAAAGTTAGAACTAATAAATTCAGTAGAGTAGCAGGATAAAAAGTCAACACACAAAAATCAGTTACATTTCTATATGGTAACAATGAACAGTCTAAAAAGGAAATTAAGAAAACAATTCCATTTGCAATAGCATCAAAAAGAATAAAATACTTAGGAATTAACTTTACCAAGGAGATAAAGTACTTGTACAATATAAACTACAAAGCATTGCTGAAAAAATTAAAGAAGGCATAAATTAATTGATGGATGTCTATCCATCTTCATGGTTTGGAAGACTTAATATTGTTAAAATGTCACTATTATCCAAAGCAATCTATAGATTCAATGCAATCCCTGTTTAAATTCCCATGACATTCTTTGCAGAAATAGAAAAACACATCCTAAAATTCATATGGAATTTCAAGGGACATGGGACGTCCTAATTCAAATTAGGGACATCCTAATTTCAAAACGTGAATCAGTTGTACATACATATATCCACTCTTTTTTAGATTCTTTTCCCATATAGGTCTTTACAGAGTATTGAGTAGAGTTCAAAAGAAGAACAGTGTTGGAGGACTCAACGTCCTAATTTCAAAACTTACTACAAAGCTACAGTAATCAAAACAGTGTGCTATTGCCATAAAGACAGACATATAGACCAATGGAATAGAATAGAGAGCTCAGATAAAACCCTCACGGATATGGTCGAGTGATCTTTGATAAGAGTGCCAAGACTGTTCAGTTCAACAAATGGTGCTGAGACATCTAGATATCCTCACATTAAAGAATAAAGTTGGACCTCACACCACATGCAACAGTTAACTCAAAATGGTCAGAGACCTAACTGTGAAAGCTAAAACTCTTAGAAGAAAACATAGGACAAAAGTTTTATAACATTGAATTTGGCAATTATTTCTTATATATAACACCAAAGGCATAGGCAACAAAAGAAAAATTTTTTTTAAATTGGACTTCCTGCAAATTAAAAACTTCTGGACTCAGAGGACACTATCAGCATACTGAAAGGGCAATCCACAGAATGGAATAAAATATTTGGAAATCATATATGTGATAAGGGATTCATATCCAGAGTATATAGAGAACTCCTAAAACTTCACAACAGTGAAAACTAAGAAACAACCCAATTCAAAAATGGACAAAGGACTTGAACAGGCATTTCTTCAAAGAATATACATAAATAGCCAGTAAGCACATTGAAAAGATGCTCAACATCACTAACCATTAGGGAGATGCAAATCAAAACCACAGTGAGGGCTTCCCTGGTGGCGCAGTGGTTGAGAGTCCGCCTGCCGATGCAGGAGACGCGGGTTCATGCCCCGGTCCGGGAAGATCCCACATGCTATGGAGCAGCTGGGCCCGTGAGCCATGGCCACTGAGCCTGTGCGTCTGGAGCCTGTGCTCTGCAACGGGAGAGGCCACAACAGTGAGAGGCCCGCGTACCGCAAAAAAAAAAAAAACACAGTGAAATATCACCTCACACCCACTAGGATGGTTACTATCACAAAAACAAAATAGCAGTTGTTAGTGAGGATGTGGAGAAAGTAGAACCCTTGAGTACTGTCGGTGGGAATATAAAATGGTATAGGAAAACCATTCTGTGGAACCATGCTGGTTCCACAAAACATTAAAAATAGATTTAAAAGATTTATCATATGTGTATGATACAATATCATATGCGTATGATAGTCTTCTGTGTATATACCCAAAAGAATTGAAACAATGAAACAATTGAAAACAATGTCTTGAAGATACATATGTACACCTATGTTCATAACAGCATTATTCACAGTAGCCCAAATGTGGATGCAATTAAAGTGTCTATCAACATATTAATAGATAAACAAAATGAGGCATATACATATAATAGAATATTATTCAGATTAAAGGAAGGAAAAGAAATTCTGATACATGCTACAATATGGATGAACCTTGAGGACATTATGCTCAGTAAAATAAGTCACAAAAAGACAAATACTATATGATTCCACTGAGGGACCTAGGGTACTCAAATTCAGAAACAGAAAGAATGGTGGTTGCCAGAGCCTGGGGGTGGGGGGAATGAGGTGTTATTGTTTAATGGGTATAGAGTTTCAGTTTTGCAAGATGATGAAAAGACTTCTGGAGATAGATGGTGGTGATGGTTGTACAACATGAATGTACTGAATACCACTTAACTATAAAAAACTTAAAAATTGTTAAGATGGTAAATTTTATTTTATATGTATCTTACCACAGTGATAAAAGGTGAGACAACAGATGGAGTGTACATTTTCCCAATACTTTGACTTATACTCCACCATATTGCTCTGTTTAATTTCATCAATTTGGTTGGCCTTTTTAAAATATTCTTTTAATAGGAAAATATCTGCCTATGCCCTTGAAAATACTTAATGTTATTTTCATGGGAATCCTACTTCCCAAGGATCACTCATTTGCTGTGTTGTCCAGCTCCCAGAACATGTCCAGATGTAGTAGGGACTTCCAGTTAACACCTGCTCTTGTCCTTTCTAAGTGCACTTGCACACAACAGGCCTAAAAGCCGTTGACTTGCGTGGTTATAGGCTGGAGTCCCTTCTACTTTGATGTTCCAGTTCTTCCTTCCATAGCTAATGATTATTGGACATCAGTTGGTCCCCAAATAGTGAATTTAGTCAGGGATGAGGAAAGGCCAACTCAGATACTTTCGAGGTATATCGAGATGGAAGAAATGGAGACAGAAACATTTAAGGCATAATTAATAGAATTTAAATTTGCTGAACACCAATTAGTTGCTTGTTTTCTCCTCAAACCTCTCATATTCTCCTGTTTCACAATCAGAGAAACTAAGGCTCCAAATTTTTGGTGAATATCACCAACAGATCAACTCACTTAGAATCCTGTTGTTTGTGGCTTTATCTTAGTTAATTATAAGAAGAAAGTTTCCAACTTATACACCTTTGAATTCTTCTCAGCACTGTGCATAGTGCCTAATACATACTCCGTTTTCAATAAATATTGAAATAAAGGAACAAGTTCCTAGGCAAGATACACATTAAAAGATTTATCATACACATACACATATCCTGGCTAATTTTCTGATCTGGTTTGATGTGTTTAAGTACAAATTATCTAATTTCCACAATCTACTTGGCAGGACCGAAGATTTCCTGGGCCACCTTCTTATTTTTTCCTTCTACCACAGGTGGGAAAAAAGAAAAAAAACCCTTATAGGTCTTTTCTTTAGGTAACTGAGCATTTGTGGTACTTAAATTTCCATTTCTCCTTTTCTCCAGTTCTGGCTAATTTTTATTCATTTTATAGTAGATTCACATCTGCAAGAGAAAAATGCCCTGTGTTCTTTTTTAAATCTGCTTTTCATTTTGATCACTTTCTCAAACACCTGGAGGACTAATGTGGACCACCCAGAGGATGCTATCTGAAACCTACCAGCAGCTTATGGTAGTGTAAGATCAGTGGGTGACACTGTAGTCCTGAGTTATTATTCCATCTCTGCCATTACCTGGCTGTAACATTGGACAGGTCACTTAACCTCCTTGTACCTTACTTTCCTAGCTAGGGGTATTATCATGCTCAAAAGAAATAATGTATTTTAAAAACTTTGTACTTTGAAAATTATAAAATGTAATAAAAGTATAAAGCATTGTTACAAACAAACTTTTTATAAAGTGGAGTCTTACAAATTAAACAAAATCTTATGGGTCCTTGTGACCACCCACATTGCCATCTGGGAAGGAGAGAAGTTCTTTGTTTTGTTTTATTTTGTTGCTGCGTTCTTTGGCAAAAGAGAAAACTTGTCTAGCTTGCTAGAGCCATAATAGAAGCAACAATAGTAGCCGCAGCCTACATTTTGCAATAAACTTTCCATATCTTTAAAATATCTCATACCTCCAGTGACCAAAAGTTAAATTCTCACATTAAAAATCTATGTGGGGGGCTTCCCTGGTGGCACAGTGGTTGAGAATTCTCCTGCCAATGCAGGGGACACAGGTTTGATCCCTGGTCCAGGAAGATCCCACATGCTGCAGAGCAATTAAGCCTGTGTGCCACAACTACTGAGCCTGTGCTCTAGAGCCCGCGAGCCACAACTACTGAGCCCACATGCCACAACTACTGTAGCCTGTGTGCCTAGAGCCCGTGCTCCACAAGAGAAGCCACCACAATGAGAAGCCCACACACCACAATGAAGAGTAGCCCCCGCTGGCAGCAACTAGAGAAAGCCCATGCACAGCAAGGAAGACCCAACACAGACAAATAAAATAAAATAAAATAAAATAAATTTATTTTTAAAAAATCCGTGTGCTTGGTTCTCCCCGACTTACCTCAGATTTTGTGCTAAGCATATGGGACTGCAGATCTGAGTATTTAAATAAATAATACAGTGAGGCAGAACTTATAGAACCTTCCTCTCAAATAAAAAGGCCTCATGGTCATTATAATAACCATTGAATTCTTACAGGAATTCTCCCTAGGTTATTAATTTTGTGGATATTGCTATATGATATATTTTCTCACCCTCAGCTTTCCTGGGAATATCTGAAATAACAGGTTTCTTACGCTCTCTTTGGATTACAAATGATGGGAACCTGATTCAAAATAGCTTAGCATAAAAGGGAATTTACTGACTTGGTTGTGAAATCCAGGACTAATTTTGGCATTGGCTTGTTCCTGTGATATAAATAATACTTCATAATCAATTTCAAGCTACCAGTATGACATTACCAAATGTAGAGTTGGGAAGAAAGGTGCACAATTTACTTTTGAGAACCAGTTCGAGCCAACTCTAGCACACCTCCGCCTGTACGCTAGGCAGGTGATGTGTGCCAACGCTATAGAGATAAGTATAACATGGTCCCTCTTCTGGCACAGGGAATGAGAAGGGAAGAAGGGGGGCCACTTAACAGTTACGAAAACATTCATAAAGAGCTTGCCAGATGCCAGGCACTCAATTTCATTCTCTATTTGTTACTGTAACTTAGTGTCTGAATCCAGACTGCTTGAGTTTAAACATCAGTATTATAATTTGTGTAGTGTTTGATTTTTGAGGAAGTTTCTTGACCTTTCCGTATCTCAATTCCCTAATCTATAGAAAGGGGGTAATAATACATCTGCCTCGTAAAAACTGTTTGGGGGATGAAATAAATTGATACATGTAAAGCATTTAGAATAATTTCTTATTCATGGGGAGTGTTCATCAAGGGTTCACTGTTCATAATTATTGTTGTCACTTTCTAATCCTAACAAAAGCCCTTTGATAAATGTGTATTATTATCTCCAGTGAAAAAACTGAGAGGTTAAGGGGCTTGCTCAAAGACAAATATAATGCAGTTAAGCTGACATTTGACCCTGAGTCTGTAAATTCCAAGTCTCATACTTGCTCTATATATTGCACTAATAACAACAGCACTGTTTTTCATATGTCCATTCTGAACCAGGAGCTTGAAATATATTTTCTAATATCTCTTCACAATTGTACAATGGATTGGGGTTTTCTATTTCCATTTTACAGATAAGAAACTAATTTTGGGGGGGTCAACTTTTTAGAACGTTGGGGTTTTTAAAATTTTTTTAATTGAAGTATAGTTGATTTACAATGTTGTGTTAGTTTCAGGTTTACAACAAAGTGATTCAGTTATATATATATGTAATCTTTCTTTTTCGGATTCTTTTCCAGAAGCGTTAATTTTTAAGGCCATACAGTCAGCTGGGATTTGAGGCAAGTCTGCTAGATTCATAGACATGTATTCTTAATTGCTAAATGACCTACAACTATTTTTACCATTACTTGGAGCCATGTTTCTTCATTTTACCTTGAGAGAAGATGTGGATCATGGGTAATCTAGGAAATGCCATATGAGAGATAGGAACCTAATGCATAGTAGCTACAGAAGGAAGGGAGAGAGATTCGTTTTTTGTTTTTCTTATTGCAGAGTCAGAAGGTACTTCATAGAAGAGGTGGCATTTTAACTGCATCTTGTTAGATGAATTTTAATGGACTGATGGGGGTGGGGAGTACATTTCTTAGAGAAGAAGTTCTGAGCAAAAACATAAAGGTCTGAGAGTTAGTATATTCAGTGAATAGGAAGCTGACTAGAGAGGCACTATGGGAGGAGCGGCTGAAGATGGAAAGGTCAGCCTCCATCACTAGGAGGCCCCTGAAGGTTTCTGAGTAGGGGAATTATGCAAACTGGCCTATATTTAGGAAAACAAGCCTTGTAGCAATATGTAGGATAGACTGGAGAGATAAGCGTCGGGAGCCAGGAAGAAGAGTTATATGTTACTGTTTTTATGCAAGAGATTATGAAAGGCAGAATTAGAGTGGAGTTTGAAAGCAAAGAGTAACTCTGAGAAATACTGAGAAATATCATTAACAAGATTATTCCCACTAATGAAAAAAACAACTATATACATAAGCTACTGGTGGCACATCAGTAACAACATTTTAATTTACCACATCTTAACTGAGCACCTACTAGAAGACAGGTGTTGTATTAATGACAGGAATATAAAGATAAATATGAAGGAGTTTCTAAACAAAATTTTTTCATTACTTACTGTTTGCCATGTACTATTCTAAGCGTTTTACGTGCATTATCTAAATTAACCTTCACAACAACCCGACACAGTCATTACTATTATTTTCTCCAATTTACACAGGAGGACACGAAAGGTCAGAGAGAAAAAATAACTTGCTAAAGCCCACTGTATTCCTACTACCTAGCACGATCCACAAATAACTACATCAAAATAGGCAAGACATTCCTCTCTGGCCTGGACAGGAACAGTAGCTTCTTAGCTGGTCTTCATGCTTCTGTTCCTCCCTTACCCATCACTTCTTTACTCATCAGCCAGAATGATATTTTAAAAAACAAAAATAGGTCACTTCCGTGCTTAAAACCTTACTGTGGTTCCTCACTGCACTTAGAATACGACTCCAAGTCCGTTCCTGGGGCCACTCAGCTCTGCATAATTGGCTCTGACCATTGATCATAGTCCAACAACACCCACTTTCTTGCAGGCTCTGGACTATTCTAAGCACTTTTCCATCTCGGGGCCTTTGCAAATGCTGTTCCCTCTACTTGGGCTCATCCCCCCATTCTTTACTAGCTAAAATTCTTATGTATTCTTTTTTGGTTTTGTTTTTGTATGTGTTTACTCGTTTGTTATCTGAAGCACCACGCTGAGCCATGCTGGAGCCTAAGACAAAAGGAAAAATAATATTTATCCTGAAATTTAATGTTTTGATTTCTTGCTACATGGAATTTTTGCATTAATTCTTTTTAATATTGAATTAAAATTTTATTGATCTTGATGACTGAGTTTTTGGCACCCCCTTAAGACTTGCACCAGAGGCAAGTCCCTCACTCCTCTCACCCTTGTCTCAGCCCTGGGTATCTGTCTCCCACTAAACTGCTTCACAGGGACAGGGACCATGCTGTTTTGTTTACTGCTGCATCCACTATGTGCAGCAGAGTGATTGGCATAGAAACAGCAACAAATGAAATTAGTTGAATGATTGAAATGCATGTTCAAATGTATCATCTTATTTCATCATCATAGTAACACTGTGTTTGGGTATCCTCTCTGGTTTATAGATGAAGAAACTGATGCTTAAAGATGTTAAGTCACCTGGCCAAGGTAGATACACAGTTAATTAGTATTTAGCAAAGCTGAAATTGGAATCCAAGCCTCTGACATTAGATTCAGGGTTCCCAGTTCACCAGACTCTACCCTGAGGTACATTCAAACAAAGGCTAGTAGACATTTATCAAGGCTGTTGGAGGAAGAAGTTCTGAATTATATGGGAAGCTAGATTTCTTGATTTACCACTTCTCTTCAAATACTTAGTTTTCTTTAATTCTAAGATGATCACCTTATAATGCAGCCCATGGGCTTTGACAGTGAATAGAACTTGGTAACCTCAGCATATTTATCTGCAAAGTAGGAATAAAGACACAGATCTAACTGATTTGTTTTGAACATTAAATAAGATGGTATGTCAGTTGCCTAATAATGTTGCCATATAGGAGATACTGAATGTTATTAATTTTAATAATAATAAACAACTTGGGTGAAAGAAGAACCCTGGAGTTTGAAAGTGAAATAACTTCTTCTTCCCTCTACTTCCATGGAAAGTGCCAGTTCTCTAGCTGGAAGAAGAGAATTAGACTCATTATGTCACTTCTGTACTTCCCTTCCTGATGGGAGGCAGGTCACTTCACCCGTTTTGAAGTTGAGAGAGTTAGGCTCTGAGAGTGACAGAAATAAAACCAGAAACAAGATGTCCTGGTTTTCACTTAACACTTCTGCCTCCTTACTTTTAAGTGGAACTAATTTCCAGTAGCCTGCAATCAAGCCTTTCCTGGCCCTTCTCTTCTAGTAAGCCAGATGACCTGATACTTGAGGGGAACAGGGAGGAGACTCCATCTTACAGAGAAGTTCTCTCTGGTAAAAGCAGCATTATCTATAAAGTATCTCCACATGGAGAGGAGGGAGAAGAATAATGTTTTATCTCCTGATAGTAAAGTCAGACAGAGTGTTTCACAGGAGAGGGTATGGTTTTAATCAGCTGGGGTTGCATGTGGGAGCCTCCTGGCTCCTCTCCTTCACCTTTTCTTATGCCAGAATCTTACTCCAAAAAGGCTGAACTGGGCCAGTAATAGAATTATATCCAGTGTGATATTTGCCCCTGGGGTCAACTTCATAACCTCCAGAATGGTGTGGGTCTCATAGCAGACACCCAATAAACGCATGTTGAGTGACTGATAAAACCTAAGTGTATAATGGACAACTTTACACACATGCTCACAAATTTACAGTTCTCTGGTACGAGGCATCTGTCTTCAGATACTTTCTCCTTTGAATTCCCTTTCATGCTTTTTCTTTTACTTTCTTGGTTCATTTGTTTTGCCCCCTCCCATCTTCACATATGTGCGTGTGTGCACACACACATGCACATACACCTCAAGATCAAAAAGATATAGACGTATATTAGATCAATTTTATTTACACTAAAAGCAAACTGCAGTATGACAGTGTAAGGTACCACACCAAAATTTCCTATTCTGCTGCTGGTTCAGTTTTTATAAAAATGTTAGCAAGGCTTGACTGAATTTGCTCCATTATGTAGACAATTTAATATTTTGTATCATTTTAGAAGGAGTTGGTGAGGCATACTAGCTATTCAAACCTAAGTGAAGCACACAGAGGATCAGATTCTGAGACCAGAAAGTAAACAGAGGGGGAAAAGGGCAGAGAATAGCAATTGACAAGGGGTGGCAAGATAGACTGAGGGCAGAATGGGGCAGAAGCAGCATAGAGAGAGGGTAGGAAAGGCAGGGTACTTACCTAGCTGCCATTGCTAAAAACAGTGTAATCTGATAGACAAGGCAAGAAACCCACCATGTATTATATGTCACGGTGAATACACATACCCAGTAGACATGGGGATGTGGTGCAGGGTATTTAAGATAATGTGAAAGGATATATACAACAGGTGGGTAAACACAGGAATGGGGAATCCTATGTGTGTAACATTGAGGAGTCCAGATAAGTAGCAACCTGGAGAACTTCCAGTGGATAAGTAACTGTGCCCTAAGCTACAGACACTGGCACTTGATGTGGGGCTGACTGGTAAGGGCAAGGCATGCCCCAAACTTGGCAGAAAATGTAGTGTAGTTGATTATAAACATGGCCCTTTCACAATGCAAACTTTGCAGCTCATCCCATCAAGATGTCAAATCTATTCTCCATCCATTGATTCTCCACCCATTTGGCTGTTTATCTTATTTTGTCTAACATGTTGCAAATAGATGCTTGAAAATAACTTACTCATTGGGACTTGTCTTCTCTCTTGCTGTTTTTGGAACCCCAGCCATTGCCACCATGTGAAGATTCCTAGGCTAACCCATTGAATGATGGGAGATATATGTCCCTGTCACCCTTATCACCCAAACCAACATACCTCTGCCCACCATCAGTTGCAGAATCATTTAGCTGATCAGCAACTGTCTGCAACACATGAACAGGCCTGGCCAAGACCAGCGGAAGAACCACCCATCCAAGCCAAGTCCAAATTGCCAACACACAGAATTATATGCTAAATTAACGATCATTGTTTTAAGCCACTAAGTTTGCGAGTGGTTTGTTATACATTAAAAAAATAACTGATATACAAGGGTATCAGATGTCACTAGTCCAGTGACTTGGGAACAAGAATTCAGTAAACAGAACTCAGTTTTGGGAACAAACCAGGAGGCCAGTAACAAGAACTTGAATAAATAGGAGCACAGGGAGATCAGCTCAGTGCTTTGTGACGACCTAGAGGGGTGGGATAGGAGGGTGGGAGGGAGGCTCAAGAAGGAAGGGATATGGGGATATATGTATACATATAGCTGATTCACTTTGTTGTACAACAGAAACTAACACAACATTGTAAAGCAATTTTACTCCAATAAAGATATTTTAAAAAATGTAAATAGAGGAAGGGAGCTATCACCATAGATAACTATAGTATAAACTAGGTGTGGTAGACAGGGAGGAACCTAGCAAAATCTGCTTATGAAAGCAGATTTTGTTCCATTAAAAAATAAATAATAAATAAATAGGAGGACAGGGTCTTAGAAGCAGAAGCAAATTTTTCCGATTTGGGGACCTCACATTTGGGCTGGGCAGCCCTAAAAGTGAGCATGTTTTAACATCATACTGTTGACTAAAATTTGCTAAGTGCCCCCAGGGTCAGGTCAGGATTATTGCTAGGAACCTTGATTTTAAAATTTCCCAACCCATATGTTTTGTGCCTATTATACAGAGGGTGTATTTCAGATCTTTTCCAAGCTCTTCAGATCCCAAACCACACTTTGTTTTTCTTACTGTCTCACCTCACGACCTTGTCTCCCATGTCATGAAGAAAATAGAAACAACCAAATGAGAACTCAATCAATGTTCTGCCACAAAATGTACAGACTTAAGCAACTTCATCCAGATTTGCCTCCATCTCCCCAACATGATGTAAGCAATCTTACCCATGCTCTAGATCCACCTAGAGGATTTCTGTCACTTATCTCCTCTCTTCTATATCTTCACTTCCTTTCCTTTTACTCAGTTTCTCCCATAAGAATGGAAATATTCCAGTAATTTCCATTGAAAAAACCCTCCTTTGTCCCACTTTGTTCTTGTGACCCCTTTACTTTCTTCCCCCTAACTTTCAGCCTTTGGGGAAAAATGGTACATACTTATTGCTCCTATGTCCTCCCCTCATTCACCTTTTAACTTGGTTCGATTTTTTTGCTTCTGCCCTCAACACTCCATGAAATTACTCTCATTCAAAGCTGGGAACCAAACTGTACCTGAAGTATCCAATGACATCCACCTTGTTCTTCCTGATTACACATGGAAGTTTATGATAATCAGTCAGCCATCCTGGTTTCTCTTAATATATTGTCCTAGAAGTGATCCAAGCTACAGGATGTCTGCTCAGTCAGTTATTTATTAGGAATTATCATCCTTGGTTTAACAGTTGAAAGGGACAGACTACATGACTACAGCTGGATTCTGGTTAATGAGGGATCTGTATAATACTGAAGATTTTTTGTGTCTGAGAAGTCATAGCCAGAGGTAAACTACTTTAAAGAAGGCCATATCAACACCATTAGTCCAAAAATAACCCATGGGCCTAAAGTCCAGGAGACCAGTACAGGTAGGGGGAGAAATGGAAAGCTGCAGTATAAGTTTTGTGTCTGGGAGTTAATCACATCTGGAAAGGGTCATGCAATAGGTTTTTTCCACTGAAACGTGGAACCTAGCAGTTGCAAACACTCACTCATGTCCAATTTTACTTGCCACCTTGCTGGTGCCACCCTGTTCTCCTGTTAACTCAAGTTCTTGTCACTGGCCTCCTGGTTTATTCTAGAGAAAACTAACTTGCAATCAAACCTACCAGCAAGAAAGAAATGAAAATGGCGGGGGGGTTGTTTCTAGCTTCTGCAATTCAGGAAAATGTGTATGTGGGGAATGGGAATGGCCACAGAATGCTAATAGACTATATCCAGAAACAAATATTCCTAAATATTAAAAGCAGCACTCACAAACAAGCAAATAGGCAAGGTCCTTTAAAAGCTATTAAAACAGGGAAGTTTTCAGAAATTAATAGGCAAAACTAAAAGTAAATCTTTAAGGTAAGTGAGTAAATGTAATGCACTGCTGTTACCTAATAAAAGAAAAAGTCTGTCCAATTGAATTTCAAAGCAAAACTCACATAATACTAAATACAAGACACACACCTAGAATAAAGTTACTGGAAAAGACTGCAAATATATACTAGTTAGATGCAAGAAAAAAAGATCAAGGTCTAATTTTAACACAAGATTAAATTCAAGTTAGAAAACATTAGAAAACAAAGAGTACTTTATAACATTAAATGTTCTATCAACAATAAATATAAAACAGTTGTAATTATAGCAAATAATTTAACATCAACATCTTAAAGCAAGAACTGTAGAAGATAAAAAGAGGAAATTGGTAGAAACAAACTAGTGAAGAGACTTCAATTAGCCCATCTATATAACTCTCTCACCATGACAGATCAAGGGCCTGTAAGACATTTCCCAAAATTAAACAAACATTATGCCATAAAGAAAACTTCAAAAATTCCCTAAGTGGATAATTTACATATTACAATCTCTAAACACAATATAATAAAACTGGAAATTAACACAGAATCAGGACACAAAAACATCTTATTACCTGGAAATTAAAACTTACTTAAAGAATTCTTAAAAGGGAAAACCCAAGTGCAAATTACAGAGAATTGAAAAACCCAGAAATTCTTAAAATGTCATATACCAGAACTATGGAATAGCAAATAAAATAGGGCTTATAAGAAAATTCATAATCTTAAATATTTATATTAACAAATAATAAAGAATAAAAATAAGTATTTAACCTAAGAATTTAGGAAAAGAAAAACTAATTTAAATAGTGGGAAGCAGCAGGCAGGAATTAATACAGAAAAGGAAAAACTTATAAGCTAGATAACAGATGATAAGTAGAAGAGAGAAAAGAAAAATAAATTCAAAGCTGACAGTTGGGGAAAAAACACAGTGGGTACCACTAGCTAACAAACTGAAGAAAATATACAGAGAAAACACCAAAATCACAAAATAAGTTATTGTGAGTGAATAATCACAGACTTAGAGGAAAATAAAAGATTATGTATTCTTTGCTTAGTGTTATACAGACAAATTTTAAAACTTGATTGAAATGGACAGTTATCTAGAATAATATACATTATAAGATCTAACTCTAGAAGAAACGGAAAATCTAAACAATGTCCATAAAAGAAATAGAAGTTGTCAGTGAGCTACCCTGTCAAAAAATACTCTAGATCCAGATGTTTTTGTAAGGAAATTCTGCCAAGTATTTAAGGGGTTCCTAACTGTTCCTGAATGTAGAAAATGCATGCATTTTATTAAGTATTACGTTGATATCAAAACATGTAAAAGATTGCCCAAGAAAAGGAAACTATAGACCAAACTAATATATTAATATCAGTGCAAGAATCCTAAATGAAATATTAACAAACATAATTCAGGTGTTAAAGGACTAATAGCTAGATGAGATTTATTCAAGAAAGGCATGGAAGGTTCCATTGGAGTAAATCTAATATTTATTGTATTAGTATATCTAATGAGAAAAGCAATAATAACATAATAATGTTAACACTTCTCTAATGCTTTCTATGTATGAGGCATTATTCTAAGCATTCTACATATATTAACTAGCATCCATATGAAGTAAGAATCACTATTCTCTTCATTTCATAGATAAAGAAACTGCCTTTGAGAGGAACCAAGGAACTTCTCCAGAATTATACACTTAGTGATAGAAGCACTTTCTGGAACCCAAGCAGCAACTGACTTCAGACTCTATCTTCCAAAATATTAGGGTGTTCTGCCTCTCCTTCATTATCTTCATTATCAAAGTTGCTAAAATACCATTTGACACAATTTAACATCTATCCCTGATTTTTAAAATATACTCATAAAATAGAAAGAGATGAATATTTCCTTAATAAGAGAAAATATATATCTATGTCCAAAACACTGGTTACACTTAATGGAGAAACCATTAGAAGCATTCCAACCAGAGTCAAGAAAACATGAAAGATTTTATTCCTTTGATGCTATTGTAAATGAAATTGTTTTCTTAATTTCTTTTTCAAATAGTTCCTTGTTTATAGAAATGCAACTAACTTTTGTTATGTTGATTTTGTGTCTTGCAACGTTACTGAATTATTTATTAGTTCAAACAGTATTTTGATAGATCTTTAGGTTTTTCTACATATAAGATCATGTCATCTACAAACATACAATTTTATTTCTTCCTTTCTGATTTGAATTCCTTTCATTTCTTTTTCTGGCCTAAGTGGTCTGGTGAGCACTTTCAGTATTGTTTTGAATAGAAGTGGCAAGAGTGGACATCCTCGTCTTGTTCCTGATCTTAGAGGAAAAGCTTTAAACTTTTCATCATTGAGTATGATGTTACCTATGGGCTTGTTGTAAATGGTCTTTACTATTCCATCTATACCTAGTTTCTTGAACATTTTTATAATGAAAGGGTACTGAATTTTGCTAAATACTTTTTCTTCATCTACTGAGATTGTGGTCTTTATCCTTTATTTTATTGCTGTGGTGTATCACATTGATTGATTTGCATATATTGAAACATTCTTGTATTCCAGGGAAAAATCCTACTTGATCATAATGTATGATCCTATTAATATGTTGTTGAATTAATATGCCATTAATTTTGTTGAGATTTTTTGCATCTATATTAATCAGTGATATTGATTAGTAGTTTTCCTTTCTTGTAGTATCTTTGTGTGGCTTTGGTATGAGGGTAACTGGCCTCATAAAATGGATTGGGAAGTGTTCTCTCCTCTTCAGTTTCTGGGAAGAATTTGAGAAAGACTGGCATTAATTCTTTTTTAAATGTTTGGTAGAATTCACCAGTGAAGCTATTTGGTCTGTGTTGGGATGCTTTTCATTATTGATTCAATCTCCTTATTCATTATTGGTCTGTTCAGATTTTCTGTTTCTTCAATATTCAGTCTTGGTAAGTTTTATATTTCTAGGAATTAATTTTTCTAGGTTATACAATTTGTTATATAATTGCTCATAGTATCTTTTATGATCCTTTGTATTCCTGTATTATCAGTTGTAATGTTTTCTCTTTCATTTCTGATTTTATTAAATGGAATCTTCTCTCTTTTTTTTAGTTAGCATAGCTAAAGATTTGTCAAATTTATCTTTTCAAATTACCAACTATTTCTTTCATTGATTTTTTTCCTGTTGTTTTTCTAGTCTCAATTTCATTTATTTCTACTCTAATTTTTGTTTCCTTCCGTCTGCTAATTCTGGGCTTAATTTTTTTTTTCTAGCTCCTTCAGGTGTAATGTTAGGCTGTTTATATGAAATATTTCCTTTTTAATGTAGGTGTTTTTTGATATAAACTTCCCTCTTAGTACTCTTTTTGTGACAGGTAAAATACTTGTACACTGAAAACTACAAAACATGGATGAAAGAACTGAGGAAGAAACAAATAAAAGGAAAGATATCCCGTGTTTGTAGATTGGAAGAATTAATATTGTTAAAATGTCCATACTACCCAAAACAACCTATAGATTCAATGCTATACCCACCAAAATTCCCACCAATGGCATTTTTTACAGAAATAGAAAAAACAATCCTAAATTCATCTGGAATCACAGAAGTCCCAGGATAGTTAAAGTAATCTTGAGGAAGAAAAACAAAGCTGGAAGCACCACACTTCTTGATTTCAAAGTATTTTGCAAAACTACAGTAATTAAATTAGTAATGTACTGGCATAGAAACAGACATATAGACCAATGGAACAGAATACAGAGCCCAGAAATAAACTCATGCATATACTGTTAATAGTCTTTGACAGGAGTGCCAAGAACACACAGTGGGGAAATGTTGTCTCTTCAACAACTGGTGTTAGGAAAACTGGATATCCACATACAAAAGAATCAGATTGGACCCCTACCTTAAACCATACACAAAAATCAATGCAAAATGGATTAAAGAACTGAACATAAAACCTGTAACTGTAAAACTCCTAGAAGAAAGCGTAATAAAAAAACCTATTTGAGGGCCTCCCTGGTGGTGCAGTGGTTGAGAGTCCGCCTGCCGATGCATGGGACACGGGTTCGTGCCCCGGTCCGGGAAGATCCCACATGCTGCGGAGCGCCTGGGCCCGTGAGCCATGGCCGCTGAGCCTGCGCGTCCGGAGCCTGTGCTCCGCAACGGGAGAGGCCACAACAGTGAGAGGCCTGCATACTGCAAAAAAAAAAAAAAAAAAAAAATCTATTTGACATTGGTCTTGGAAATGATTTCTTGGATGTGACACCAAAGCACAGGCAACAAAAGCTAAAATAAACATGTAGGATTACATCAAACTAAAAAGTTTCCACACAGCAAAGGAAACAACACAATGGAAAGCCAAGCTATAGAATGGGAGAAAATATTTGTAAACCATGTTTGATAAGGGGTTAATTTTCAAAATATATAAGGAACTCCTACAAATCAATAGCCAAAAATGAATAACCCGGTTTTTTAAATGGGCAAAGGACTTAAATGGACATTTATCTAAAGAAGACATGCAGATGGCCAACAGGTATATGAAAAGATGCTCAATATCATTAATTGTCAGGGAAATACAAATCAAAACTACAGTGAGATATCACCTCACATCTGTTAGGATAGCAAATAAAGGGTAAGTGTTGACAGTGTTGTGGAGAAACAGGAACCCTTGTTCATTGTTGGTTGGGGAATGGCAAAACGGTATGGAGGTTCTTTTAAAAATCAAAAATAGAACTACCATATTATCCAGCAATCCCACTTCTGGGTATGTATCCAAAAGAATTGAATTCAGTATATCAAAGAGATATTTCCAGTCGCATGTTCTTTGTAGCACTATTCATAGTAGCCAAGATACGGAAAAAACCTGAGTGTTCATCAGTAGATGAATTAATTTTAAAAATGTGGTATGTACATAGGATGGAATATTATTCAGCCTTTAAAAAAAGGAAACCCTGCGATATGCAACAGTGTGGATGAACCTTGAAGACATTTGCTAAGAGAAATAGTGGTTGTCATGAGCTAGGGGGTGGGGGATTTGGGGAGTTGTTATTCAGTGGGTATAAAGTTTCAGTTATGCTATATTAATAAGTTACAGAGATTTGCTGTACAACATTAATAAGTTATAGAGATCTGCTGTGTGGCTATTGTTAACAATATAGTATTGTACACTTCAAAATTTAAGAGGATAGATCTCATGTTAAATGTTGTTATCACAGAAACAAAGGGACACAAGGAAACTCTGGAAGGTGGTGAATATGTCTTTTACCTGAATTGTGGTGATGGTATCATGGGAGTATGCATACGTACAAACTCTTCAAATTATACACATTAAATATGTATAGTTCTTTGTAATCAATTATACCTAAATAAAGCTGTTTTAAAAAAGAACAGACGAGTACTCACTTCAGTAGCACATTTACTAAAAGTGGAACAATACAGAGAAGATTAGCGTGGCTTTTGCACAAGGATGACATTGCAAATTAATGAAGTGTTCCATATTTAAAACAAAAACAAAACAAAAGAAAAAGAACAGAGGAGGATGTCCATTATCACCACCATTATTTAACATTGTTTGGAGGTAGTAGAAAACTCAATGAGACAACAGAAAGAAATTTGAGATGTAAAAATTAGAAAGGAGGAAGAAAATTATACTTTTGTATAGATAGTAAATTCCAAGATAATACATTTTTAAAAATTATAAACAGTAAGATAAATTCAGGAAAATTGTAGAGACCCCCTAGACCAATCAGCGTCCAGTCACATGAGTGACCAGACAGGAGAACAGCAGAACTGCCCAACTCAGCCCAGTCCAAATTGTTGACCCACAGAGATGTGACCAAATAAAGTAATTATTGTTCGAAGCCACTAAATGTTTGAACGGTTTATTGTGCAGCAGTAGATAACTGACATAGTATATGACAAATATTGTATATCAAACCAGTGAATAAAAGATTCACTCTTTAATAAATCTATTTGGAAAACTGGATAGTCATCTAGAAATAAGTTAATTTAGATACATACCTTATGTTTTAACAAAATTAATTCCAAGTGAAGAACATATTCAAATTAGAAATATGAAACCATCAAGTACTTTAAGAAATCACTGAAACTTTTTTATAGCAGTGGAAGCATGAAGAAGAGCATTCTAACTACACACTAAACAGGAATCATAAAACGAAAGATTGATAAATTTAACAGCACAAAAATTAGAACTTGGGACTTCCCTGATGGCACAGTGGTTAGCAATCCACCTGCCAATGCAGGGGACACGGGTTCGAGCGCTGATCCAGGAAGATCCCACATGCTGCAGAGCAACTAAGCCCCTGTGCAACAACTACTGAACCTGTGCTCTAGACTACAGCCTGTGAGCTACAACTACTGAAACTCGTGCGTGTAGAGCCTGTGCTCGGCAACAAGAGAAGCCACGGCAAAGAGGAGCCCGCACACCACAACGAAGAGTAGCCCCCCCCCCACCAAAACTAGAGAAAGCCTGCGTGCAGCAACAAAGACCCAATGCAGCCAAAAATAAATCAATAAATTTATTTATTTTTTAAAAATGAGAACATCCTGCATGGCAGAAAATCATGGTAGGAAAAAAGGATCAACAGACAAATTATAAACTGGGGGGGGGATATTTTCTATACCTATCACAGACAGATTACAGATTTCATTACTAAATTTAAAAATCTCCTATAAAATTATTATTAAAAATGAATAGATCCAATAGAAAAATGGACAAAGATTTTAAAATACAGGCCACAGAAAAGGAAATACAAATAGCTCTTTTTTTTATTGGAGTATAATTGCTTTACAATGGTGTGTTACTTTCTGCTTTATAACAAAGTGAATCAGTTATACATATACATATGTTCCCATATCTCTTCCCTCTTGTGACTCCTTCCTTCCCCCCCTCCCTATCCCACCCCTCCAGGCGATCACAAAGCACCGAGCTGATCTCCCTGTGCTATGTGGCTGCTTCCCACTAGCTATCTACCTTACGTTTGGTAGTGTATATATCTCCATCGCACTCTCTGGCTTTCTCACAGCTTACCCTTGCCCCTCCCCAAAATCTCAAGTCCGTTCTCTAGTAGGACTGTGTCTTTATTCCTGTCTTACTACTAGGTTCTTCATGACACTTTTTTTTCTTAAATTCCATATATATGTGTTAGCATACGGTATTTGTCTTTCTCTTTCTGACTTACTTCACTCTGTATGACAGACTCTAGGTCTATCCACCTCATTACAAATAGCTCAATTTCATTTCTTTTTATGGCTGAGTAATATTCCATTATATATATGTGCCACATCTTCTTTATCCATTCATCCGATGATGGACACTTAGGTTGTTTCCATCTCCGGGCTATTGTAAATAGTGCTGCAATGAACGTTTTGGTACATGACTCTTTTTGAATTATGGTTTTCTCAGGGTATATGCCCAGTAGTGGGATTGCTAGCTCATATGGTAGTTCTATTTGTAGTTTTTTAAGGAACCTCCATACTGTTCTCCGTAGTGGCTCTACCAATTCACATTCCCACCAGCAGTGCAAGAGTATAAGGTGCTCCTATGTTGGGTGTATAAATATTTACAATTGTTATATCTTCTTCTTGGATGGATCGCTTGATCATTATGTAGTGTCCTTCTTTCTCTCTACTAATGGTCTTTATTTTAAAGTCTATTTTGTCTAATATGAGAATTGCTACTCCAGCTTTCTTTTTGTTTCCATTTGCATGGAATACTTTTTCCATCCCCTTACTTTCAGTCTGTATGTGTCTCTAGGTCTGAAGTGGGTCAGTTGAGTGAAGCTGGGTGCTGGCGTTGAGATGGAGATCTCTGGGAGATTTTCGCCGTTTGATATTATGTGGAGCTGGGAGGTATCTTGTTGACCAGTGTCCTGAAATTGGCTCTCTCACCTCAGAGGCACAGCACTGACTTTTGGCTGCAGCACCAAGAGCCTTTCATCCACATGGCTCAGAATAAAAGGGAGAAAAAATAAAAAGAAAGAATTAGTAGAAGTAGAAAGGAAGGAATGAAGGTAGGAAGGAAGGAAGGAAGAAAGAAGGAAAGAAAGAAAGGAGGGAGGGAGAGACAGAGGGAGGAAGGAAGGAAGGAGGGAAGGAACAAAGAAAGAAGATAAAGTAAAATAAAATAAAGTAAAATATAATAAAGTTATTAAAATAAAAGTATAATTATTACGAAAAAAGAAAAAAATTAAAAAAAAAAACGGACGGATAGAACCCTAGGACAAATGGTGGAAGCAAAGCTATACAGACAAAATCTCATACAGAAGCATACTCATACACACTCACAAAAAGAGGAAAACGGGGAAAAGTCATAAATCTTGCTCTCAAAGTCCACCTCCTCAATTTGGGATGATTCATTTTCTAAAGGAGGGAAGGAAGGAAAGAAAGAAAGAAAGATCAACTAAAATAAAATAAAATTATTAAAATAAAAAATAATTATTAAATTAAAAAAATTTAAAAAAAGGATGAATAGAGCCCTCGGACAAATGGTGGAAGCGAAGCTATACAGACAAAATCTCACACAGAAGCATACACATACACACTCACAAAAAGAGGAAAAGGGGAAAAAATCATAAATCTTGCTGTCAAAGTCCACCTCCTCAATTTGGGATGATTCGTTGTCTATTCAGGTATTCCACAGATGCAGGGTACATCAAGTTGATTGTGGAGCTTTAATCCGCTGCTTCTGAGGCTGCTGGGAGAGATTTCCCTTTCTCCTCTTTGTTCTCACAGCTCCCGGGGCTCAGCTTTGGATGTGGCCCCACCTCTGCATGTAGGTCGCTGGAGGGCGTCTGTTTTTCTGCTCAGACAGGACAGGGTTAAAGGAGCCACTGATTCCGGGGCTCTGGCTCACTCAGGCCGGGGGGAGGGAGGGGCATGGAGTGCAGAGCGAGCCTGCGGCGGCAGAAGCCAGCATGACGTTGAACCAGCGTGAGTCGCACCGTGTGTTCTCCCAGGGAAGTTGTCCCTGGATCCCGGGAACCTGGCAGTGGCGGGCTGCACAGGCTCCCCGGAAGGGAGGTGTGGATAGTGACCTGTACTCGCACACAGGCTTCTTGGTGGTGGCAGCAGCAGCCTTAGCATGTCCTGCCCGTCTCTGGGGTCCACGCTTTTAGCCGCGTCTCGCGCCCGTCTCTGGAGCTCCTTTAAGCAGCGCTCTTAAACCCCTCTCCTCGCACACCAGGAAACAAAGAGGGAAGAAAAAGTCTTTTGCTTCTTCAGCAGGTCCAGACCTTTCCCCGGGCTCCCTCCCGGCTAGCCATGGTGCACTAACCCCTTCAGGCTATGTTCACGCCGCCAACCCCAGTCCTCTCCCTGCGCTTTGGATCGAAGCCCGAGCCTCAGCTCGCTGCCCCGCCCGCCCCGGCGGGTGAGGAGACAAGCCTCTCGGGCTGGTGAGTGCCGGTCGGCCCTGATCCTCTGTGCGGGAATCTCTCTGCTTTGCCCTCCGCGCCCCTGTTGCTGTGCACTCCTCCGCGGCTCCGAATCTTCCCCCTCCGCCACCCACTGTCTCTGCCCGTGAAGGGGCTTCCTAGTGTGTGGAAACCTTTCCTCCTTCACGGCTCCCTCCCACTGGTGCAGGTCCTGTCCCTATTGACCAGTGTCCTGAAATTGGCTCTCTCACCTCAGAGGCACAGCACTGACTTCTGGCTGTTTTTGTCTCTGTTTTTCCTTTTTTCTTTTGCCCTACCCAGGTACATGGGGAGTTTCTTGCCTTTTGGGAGGTCTGAGGTCTTCTGCCAGCGTTCAGTAGGTGTTCTGTAGGAGTTGTTCCAGGTGTAGATATTTCTGGTGTATCTGTGGGGAGGAAGGTGATCTCTGCATCTTTCTCTTCCACCATCTTCCCCTCCAACCACGAATAGCTCTTAAACATACAAATATACATAAATTTTTAATACTGGTAAGAAAGATGTTAAAGGTTCACTACTATTCTATAATTTACTTAAGTTATGCAAAGGTCACGTCTGATAGTACAGCGTGCTGGTAACTGGAAAAATAGGCATTTTCTTATATTGCTTTAGGACTATAAATTGATAGGAATATCCATCAAAATTATAAATGCATACAGAATTTTATTTCTTGAGATTTATCCTATATAGAATGATTTGCATTGTATGAAATGTATGTTAAAAATTAGTAATTTCAGCATTTTTCTAATTGAAAAATATTGGAAAAGACATGAAACTTCATCACTAGGAGCCTAACAAAATAAATTATGGTATGGCCTTAAAATTGAATATTTTTTAGCCATAGAAAAGAAAAGGAAAACTCCTTAGGTACTAATTAGACAGATAAATCTATTTTTAGAGATAAAGCAAAATAAGGAACATTCCAGAATGGTACTTATGGTCATGACAAAAGAGAGATTTTATTCACATATACACTTGATTTATATATATATAAATATATATTAAATATTTATATATCTATATTATATATAATGTCCTGGGAATCCTTGGGAGGCTACTGAAGAAACTAGTAATAACTATTTACAGGGATGGAACCGTGTCGCTGGGGACCAGGGACAGGAGGATGAATTTTCGCAGCATACTACCTTATGTTTCTTGATTTTTTTAACCACGTGAGTGTATTACCTATATAAATTTTTATTTAAAGAAAATTATATACATAATATGTAATAAATATGTATATATTTGTAAAATGGAGAGAAAAATATGAAAACAAAAGTAAGATGCTCTTGAGTAAGAATGATAGGTTGGGTGGGAGGATTTATCTTTCTCTGTGTCAAGAGTTTTAGAAAGATAGAATTATTAAAGTAGCATTTTATTGCTTCAGAAATTAACAGATGGATCAATAGGCCAGAATAAAGAGTCCAGAAAAAGATCCACACAGATGGTAATGCTTAAACTATAACAGAACTAGCATTGCAGATAAGTGGTGCCCATATAGAAAAAAAGAAAAACCTTGAAATTGGATCCCTATCTCCCATTATATAAAAAAGTCAATTCCAGATAGACTAAAAGGATTTTCATGATGTTGAGATAAAAGACTTTTTTTAGGAGAACAAAAATAAGCAAGTCAAAAGGGAGAAAAATGATACATTTGTCTACAATAAAATTAAGAACTTTTGTTCATCAAAATTCAAAACATAAAAGTAAAAAACCAAGCCACAAACACACACACACACACACACACACATACAATGTATGAATCAATAAGTAAAAGACAAATCAAAAATGGCCAATGTCATGAACAAACATTTCACAGAAGATGAAATACAAATCGCATAAATGACCAATAAACATGTGAGACGTTGTATTTTTACTAATCAAGAAAATACACGTTAAAACCACAATGATATACCACTTATGCTCAACAGATTGTCAGAAATTAAGTTGACACTGACTTTGACAAATCTTTGGAAAACTGAGAACTCATACACTGTGGTAGCAGTGTAGTTTGGTACAAACACCACAGGACAAAATTCAGCATTATCCAGCAAAGTTAAAGGAGTTCATACCCTACAACATAGCTATTCCACTCCTGGGTACACATCCTTGGCAAACTTGCCTATATTGTAACAGGGCACGTGGATAAGAATGTTTGTGGCAGAATTATTCTTAACAGCAAAAAACAAAATGAAACACACCAAACAAAAACTAGCAACCAACTACATATCCATTTACTGAAGAATTTAAAAACAAATTGTAGAATACTGTATAGCAGTGAAAATGAGTGAACTATCCAACAGCTGATAATGTAGATGAACTGCACGACGTTGAGCCAAGAAAGTTTCAGATCAGTATGGATTTCTAAAAATAGTCCCCAATCGTGATAGTTTGACTTACAATTCTTCACCTTCACAATGGTGCAAAAGGAATGCACATTCAGTAGAAACCATACTTTGAATTTTGATCTTTTCCCGGGCTAGCGATATGTCATACAATAACTCTCTCGTGGTGCTGGACAGAAGCAGTAAGCCCTCAGTTCACTGTCAGTCTAAAGATCATAAGCGTAAACAACCAACACACAACCATTCTGTACCCATAAGCCATTCTGTTTTTCACTTTCAGTACAGTATTCAATAAATTACATGAGATATTCAACATCTTATTATAAAATAGGCTCTGTGTTCAAAGATTTTGCACAATATAGGCTAAGGTAAGTGTTCTGAGCACATTTAAGGTAGGCTAGGCTAAGCTATGGTGTTCACAGGTTATGTGTATTAAATGCTTTTTTGTCTTAGGATATTTTCGATTTATGATGGGTTTTTGGAATGTAACTCCATCATAAGTTGAGGAAGACCTGTAGCAGGGAAGGAAACTTTATGTGATTTTGGAAGGGACCAGAAGCTTTAAAGGAATTGTTGACATATTTTTTTCTGAAAGTTTATACTCTTCTATTTCCCCCACCCTGCTAGCCCCTGGTAACCACCCTTCTACTTTCTGTTTCTGTGAGTTCACCTTTTTTTTTAAGATTCCACATATAAGTGATACCATGTGACATTTTTATCTCTGTCTAGCTTATTTCATTTCATTTCAAAATATGGTCACATTTTCTTTTTCCATTCTTCCATTGATGGACCCTTGATCGGTTTCCATATCTTGGCTAATGTAATAATGTTGCAGTGAACATGGGAGTGCAGATATCCCTTCAGATCCTGTTTTCATTTCTTTTGGATGTATACCCAGAAGTGGGATTGCTGGATCATATGGGAGTTCTATTTTTAATTTCTTGAGAAATCTTCATACCATTTTCCATAGTGTCTGTACCAGTTTACTTTCCTAAAACAGTGCAAAAGGGTTCCCTTTATTCCACATCCTTGCTTGCATTTGTTATCTCTTGTCTTTTCGATAATAGACATTCCAACAGATATGAGGTGATATCTCATTATGGTTTTGATTTACAGTTCCCTGATGAAGAGTGATGCTGAACACTTTTTCTTATACCTGTTGGTCATTTGTATATCTTTAGTGGAAAAATGTCTATTTAGGTCATTTGCCCTTATTTATTTATTTTGCGGTACGCGGGCCTCTCACCGTTGTGGCCTCTCCCATTACGGAGCACAGGCTCCGGACGGGCAGGCTCAGCGGCCATGGCTCACGGGCCCAGCCGCTCCGCGGCATGTGGGATCTTCCTGGACCGGAGCACAAACCCATGTCCCCTGCATCGGCAGGCAGACTCTCAACCACTGCGCCACCAGGGAAGCCCCATTTGCCCATTTTTAAATTAGGTTATTTGGGTATTTTGTTTTTGTTTGTTTGTTTGCTATTGAGTTGTAAGAGTTCCTTGTATATTTTTGATATTAACACCGTATTGGATATGTGCTATGCATATATTTTCTCCCATTCCATAAGCTGTGTTTTCATTCATTATTATTTAATGTTATTTTTGCTAAACAGAATATTTATATGTGCCATCAGTAGGGAATAGAGCTGTCATCCTTAAGCACCAGATGACAATATGTGAATTTTATTCTATGGGAAATGAGGGAGTGATTGGAACTTTTGGAAGCATGTTATAACTGGGGAAATTGACCCTCGCAGCAAGTATCTTCTCCCATTCAGTAGGTTGCCTTTTCATTTTGCTGATGGTTTCCTTTGCTGTGTATCTTTTTAGTATGATTTAGTCCCAGTTTATTTTGGCTTTTGTTGTGAAATATATTTATTTTTAAGTTGAGTGATGGATACATGGTTTTTTTAAATTATTATTCTTTAAATAACATATATATATATATATAAATGGTCACAAACTGTTTTTTAACATTTAATGGCAGAATAAAATTCCCAGGAATTTATTAACTGTTAAAGTTATGCAATGGTCCTGTATAGGATTTAGACAAACCAAGAAAGCCAGATGGTAAATATTTGTACCTAGGATTGTATGTAATAAAGTAATTAGATAGCAAATTTTATTATCAGTACACAGATCAAATCCTGACATACAATAAACATTCTATATATGTTTGTTGGATGAATAGATGAATGAAAAGTAGGGACTGAAAATTCTTGAGCTGGGCCTTTAAAACTATAGGCTTCATTTTATTACTAATGGGAGATAAGGCTTTAAGAAAAGATGATGGAATGCTTTGAAAATGTGCCCTGTGGTATATAGGCCACTAAAACTACAGAATAATAAAATGTTTATAATTGGAGGAAGTTATGGACATAATGAAAACAACTCGTCAATTAACTTAATCTGGCAGCCTTGTAGCCCCCACACAGATATACAGCTTAATAACTTTATTCATAGAGCAGATTAATTTTAGTAGTATCCTGTGAGAAAATTCAATCTTCATAAGAAAATGCTTAATCATATTTCTAGAAATACAGCTCTCTTATGTAGCATTTAGTATTTTATATGTATAAAATGCTGTCAGGTACTTTGATACTTTGTATTAATTACTTATAAAATTTCTGTGATCATATTCATATTTAATAATTGAGGAAACAAAGACAGTATATCAGTTTGCCTACAACTAATTATGTAAATATTCAGCTGAGACCACAGACTGCACTAAAATAACAGAGTTAAGTACTCACAATTAAGTGATCTGTGGTTCAGGATATACCATATGTGATCTGCTTAAATTAACGTGAAGCTTTAATGCCCAAGTGATTCATTTAACAAAGGGAGTAAACTAGAGGAAATGTGTCATCAGGCTCTGTTATGATGTTGTTCCTACAGCCATCTCCCATGTTTTTTTTTCTCCCCAGGCTCTTCGTGTTCCTTTGTTGTTTTGGTAGCTATCCACCATATACTGTACCCTCCTAGAACCAGGCTTTCCCGGCAACACCCCAGGCAAACAAACCTACTATTCCTTTTCCTCCCATCTTTAACAGAACTCTCCCATTTCATACCTAATCCCTCAGTAATCTGATAGATGGCTAATTTTTATCTTCATTGTTGATAAAGTCATATTTTCTTTTTGGACTTATGGTGATTTAGCGTGTCATCTCTCCCAGGAACATTACCATCTTAACAGATGATGGTCAATGATTAGATACATTATAATGTGGATTAGTAAACTTTCTTCCTTCCGTATCACTGCTAAAATCCAGTATCGTCCCTCAGCTTTCCTGAGATGCACGTTTCCTACCTATCACAAATATGATTCACATTCTAGATAATCACTTTCAAACTCTACAATTCCTAGTATGTGCTAGAAGCAGCTATACTTCTATAGGGGAAACACTTAATAGTTGACAAAATGTCTGTACTAACTCTTTGGATTCTGGCAACTCTCATATTTGTATGATATTATTTTCCTGTGGTGTCAAGGCATGAATGCTCATTTTCAGGGCTAGTCTTTCTTATGGCAGAGGAGTTATGATTCAAGGATGCAGGAATGTCCTCCCTGCTACACATACAATTCCCTGTTTGCCCTTCCCCCATAACACCTAAAATGTCACACTATTAGAAATTCTTTCCTTTAGGCTGAAAGAGAAACACACTTAAAGTATGTATTCACTTATAAAGTATTCATTATTTGATTGTTTTCCCACAGGGCAGTAGCAGAGTCTCCCAAGGAAATATGTTACAATTGAGGGACATTCACCTGGGAATGGCTGAAGCTAAGTTTCAAGTATGGAGCTCTGCCCAAGGAGGCCACTCTAGTAAAAGCATTGAGCAGGGAGATTCAAGACTAGCAGAGGAGGAGGCAGGAGACAGTCTGCCATCTTGAAAGGCTACCAAAGGAAAGGATGTACTGCTGAATAGCCTTACATAATGGCCCCAAAGGCTGATGTTTATCTGCTCTACTATTAGACCCAGTGTCTTCCTGTTGACCTGCTCAATACTTCCTAGGAGTTTAGGAAAAAGGAGAGTATCCACAGTTTCAAGGGGCCAAATGACAGCCCAAAGAAGGTTAAAAATTACTTTTAAAAAAAGTAAAGGGATGCAGAGACAAGTTTTAAAACCAGGAGACAGGACAAAGAATAAGGTGTGAAAGGTCCCTGGTATAGTTCATTTCAGAGTTCTTCATTCTGGCAATTACCTATGTATTGAGGAAGCTCTGGTAGAAGTTATGGTGCCAGGTAGTGAGGAGAATAAAGAGAAGTATAAGAACATATGAATATCTGATAATGCATGATGAATATCAGTGAATGGTGGAGACAGTGGATACTACAGTAATTGAGGAAAGAGAATTCTTTGGGGGCACATGTGTTTAATGGAGGAGTAGACATTTGAGTACAACTTCAAAACTGCTTGAAATTATGTTAAGAGGAGGCAAGAAATCAATCTGGAAAAGGGAGGTAATAAAGCCAAGGCAGGGAGGTAGTAGAGCACAAGCTTTCTTCAGGAGGCAGAGTAAGCTGTTGTAAAGTGGTAACGGTACAGGTTCTAAGACCATGTGGGGTCAGAATCTACTGCATAGGTCAAATTCCAGCTCTCCCATTGGTGACCTTGAGCAAGGTACATAAAACTTCTTTGTGCTTCAGTATTATCATCTGAAGAGATAATAACAGTACCTATCTCATAGGAATACTGTAGGAATAGAAAGAAAAAATATACATGTGAAATGCTCAGTACAGTGACAGATACATCAATTTAATAATTTTACTTATTATTTAATGTTATTTTTGCTAATACAAATACAATATGTTATAAATAATTAAATACAATATGTTATCAGTAGAAAATGGAGCTAGAAGGGCAAGGTTGATCCTTAAACAACACATGACAATATGTAAATTTTATTATATGGGATAGCCAAAGCAACCTTGAGAAAGAAAAATGGAGCTGGAGGAATCGGGCTCCCGGCCTTCAAACTATACTACAAAGCTACAGTAATCAAGACAGTATGATACTGGTACAAAAACAGAAATATAGATCAATGGCAAAGGATAGAGAGCCAGAGTTAAACCCACACATGTATGGTCACCTAATCTGTAACAAAGGAGGCAAGAACATACAATGGAGAAAAGGCAGTCTCTTCAATAAGTGGTGCTGGCAAAACGGGACAGCTACATGTAAAAGAATGAAATTAGAACACTACCTAACACCATACACAAAAATAAACTCAAAATGGATTAAAGACCTAAATGTAAAATTGGACACTATAAAATTCTTAGAGGAAAACATAGGAAAAACACTCTTTGACATAAAACACAGCAAGATCTTTTTTGACCCACCTCCCAGAGTAATGAAAATAAAAACAAAAATAAGTGAATGGGACCTAATGAAACTTAAAAGCTTTTGCACAGCAAAGGAAACCATAAACAAGACAAAAAGACAACCCTCAGAATGGGAGAAAACGTGCAAACAAAGCAACTGACAAAGGATTCATCTCTAAAATATACAACAGCTCATGGAGCTCAATATCAAAAAAACAACCCAAATAAAAAATGGGCGGAAGACCTAAACAGACATTTCACCAGAGAAGACACACAGGTGGCCAAGAGGCACATGAAAAGATGCTCGACATCACTAATTATTAGAGAAATGCAAATCAGAACTACCCTCACACTGGTCAGAATGGCCATCATCAAAAATCTACAAGCAATAAATGCTGGAGAGGGTGTGGAGAAAAGGGAACCCTTTTACACTATTGGTGGGAATTGATACAGCCACTATGGAGACCAGTATGGAGGTTCCTTAAACAATCAAAAATAGAACTACCATATGACCCAGCAATCCCACTACTGGGCATATACCCTGAGAAAACCATAATTCAAAAGGACACATGTACCCCAATGTTCGTTGCAGCACTATTTACAATAGCCAGGACAAGGAAACAACCTAAATGTCCAACGACAGATGAATGGATAAAAAAGACATGGTACATATATACAATGGAATATTACCCAGCCATAAAAAGGAACGAAATTGGGTCATTTGTATAGGTGTGGGTGGACCTAGAGTCTGTCATACAGAGTGAAGTAAGTCAGAAAGAGAAAAATAAATATCGTATATTAACGCATATATGTGGAATCTAGAATAATGGTACAAAAGAACCTATTTGCAGGGCAGGAATAGAGACATAGATGTAGAGGATGAACATGTAGACATGGGGGTGTGGAAGGGGAGGGTGGGATGAATTGGGAGATTAGGTTTGACATAAATACGCTACCATGTGTAAGATAGATAGCTAGTGGGAACCTGCCATATAGCACAGGGAGCTCAGCTCAGCTCGGTGCTCTATGATGACCTAGGTGGGTGGGAGGGAGGTCCAAGAGGTAGGGGAAATAGGTATACACATAGCTGATTCAGTTCATTGTACAGCAGAAACTAACACAACATTGTAAAGCAATTATACTCCAATAAAAATAAATTTATTCTATGGGAAATGAAGGAGTGATTGGAGCTTTTGGAAGTGTGTCATAATTGGAGAAATTTACCCTGGCAGCAAGGTGCTCGGTGTGTTGTAACTGCTGGATGGAAAGAGAGCTTAGAGACTAAAGGAAAAGAGATTGAATGGAAACAATGGCTGCAGCTGACACATGAGTTAATATGGGACTGAACTAGGAAAGGACAGCAGAAGTGAGAAAGCAGTTATAGACTTGAGAGATGTTGTGAAAGAAGGAAGGAGAGTGTGTGGTGTCTATTTGGATCTAGAAAGGAAACCAAAGTTATAGCTGATATTTTGAGCTTCAATGGCTAAGACTAATATGGTACCATAATAAAAAAGCTGAAAACCAAGATAAAAAATTATTTAGGGAAGAAGAAGGAGAATAGTTCAAAAACTGTGGAATCTAAGTGAAATGTACTAAAGGCAGCTGGAGATGCAGAATGAGAGTTCAGGAGAGAGCTTGGACTGGAGATGTGTTGACTTCCAAGTAATGGTAGAGAGAAGATTGACAAATGACTTCTCTGCAAACAAAAATGTCAAAGTAAGAGCCTTCACTAATGTCTGAACCTTGGGGATTGTGCCGATTTGGGCTTTGGAAGAACAGCATTATTCTTTTTGCTGTGATTGTGCTGTTACAGAACTATTAGTAATGAGGCATAAAATCATATTTTTCATTCACTTATTCTTTCATTCATTTGTTCATTTGCAAATATTCATCATACCATTTTTAAGGTTTCTAATGCTCAGTAACTATTTGCTAAGTGAATGAAATCCATGATACTATAAAATCCTACATAAGAGCTTATCTGACAGTCCTCCAGACTATCGTCACCTTTGGGGTGAGTGTTGAGTGGAGATTTATCTGACATCAGGGCCCATAGCACCTTGGCCTTGCACATTCAGGCTGTAACTTTGGAGAAATCTCAAAGCCCTTTTAAAAAGCTTCTCTTTTCTTTATGACCAAGCACTTTCATTCAGCATTTACCAAAAGTATTTTGACTCCATTCCATTTTGTGTACTCAGCAACCAGATTTGGAGTGTGAGGCAGACAGACTGCCTCTAAGAGCCTTACTTTGGCAGCACATGTGCCACAACTCACCCTTACTCACTCTGGATGGGGTAGCTCCCTAGTGAGACAGTGCTTTCCATTTTAACACTATGAATAGAGGTTGTCAGTAGCATAAAATCACCAACTAAACACTGCAAGGTAGCTCACTTCTTTAAAACAAAACCTAACGCTAATTGTTCTTAAGTGCCTAAGCCACACAGAGTCAAAGAACACTTTGTACCCTTTCCTACCTCCCAAGACCTACCCCCATCCTTTCTCCACCATCTCCATGACGACCTCTAAAACAAGCCGTTACAATCCTGACATGGCACCAGGCTGACACCTTGGGCTGGGATTTAATTTTGAGTTATAACCGTGTTAGGAAAACATATGATGTGGCCGTTTGCTTACAGAAAGAGGGGGGAAATCATAAAACCCTCTTTTTTTATGAGCTGTCGCTTGATTCGTTCCTGGAGCCCCAAGTAGCAAGCTTCTAAATCAATGTGTGCAGCTGTTTTGGCTTCTTGGAGCCCAGCAGGTGCATTGCTCAGCTCGACTGCCATCTCCCTACACTCACATAACAAATAATAACGTCTTACACACACAAGCCATCCATCAGAGTTACTGCTGGTCCCTGAGAGGCTTCCTTCCCTCTTCCCTACAATCCTTTATCCTCCTCCTTTCATTCTTCTCTTCTTCTTTTTTTTTTTCTTTTCCTTTAACAGTAGATATACTCCATCGATGGATTTCTTTGTCACACTTTCTAGATGCCTTTAATTGAATAACTTTTGGCAAGAGGAGAAAGGGAGAAGGAAGAGCAAATCCACCACAGTGTTTATTTGTGTTTAAAAAATAAAACAATAGAAGTATTGTGACTAGTGAAATCAATTAGTCTTCTTAAGCAGTAAAGGCCCACATCTGGTGTGACTTAAGTTAATGTAAGGGAAAGGGCTGCAGAGGCCCAGAGACCTTGCGTTCTCATTTCAACAGGTGACAGAGAAGGCATAAAAGGCTAATAATATACTACAAGTGCAGAGACAGTGCGATAAATACTGGAGGGCTTGCCTAGAAGGTAAAATCCTTGCTTGCCCATGACAACCAAACAAATGTTCCCTCTTAAGGCTGACCATCAGCTTCAGGGAACTGAAGGGCTGACTGCCAACTTGAGAGTATTCCAAAGGGTTAGCAAGCCCATTTTCCAGGGAAACACAGAGATAAGAGCTGGTACTCCTGAGATTTGGTGGTGGGGCAGGTGAAGACAGATTTGACAACTTGTGGACTCTCTGATCAGTGTGGGTCAATTGAAAGAGGGTGGTGGCAATGCCAGGCATGGTGATTATTCCATAGTGGAGGCTGCTGGGTGATTCAAACGTATGACTCAAGTCTTGACCTTCTAGTTGGGTTGTGAGATTTAACAAAATTTCAGGGCACCCAGTTAAATTTTAATTTTAACTAAAGAATGAAAAATTTTATAGTATAAGTATATGCTATGCAATTTTTAGACATGCTAAAAATTTGTTAGCTGAAATTCAAATTTTACTGCATGCACTGTACTTTATCTGGCAATCCTACCTTTCAGGAACTTGTATTTTTTAATTTGATGCCTTCCCCAGTGTTCTCTGTATTATGTTATGAGTAAAGTAAGAAATGGCCATAATAAAAGCAAGACTGCCTTTTCTACAAAATCACTCCTCATGACAACACCCATCAAATTATCTAGTACCCTTTGAATAAGAATACATGGGATAAATCCCTTTTGAAATTTATTTTAAAAAATAAGTGTCACTCTCATCTAAAGAGCAAGTCTACATTCCTTTATCATAAATGTCCTTTTTGCCTTGATTCCTAAGGAGCTTGGAACTTAAATTACTGCTTCATTCCAGACATCATTTTGGCATAGGTCCATTTTTCACAAAGTGTGTTGTACAGAACACCATGAAAAAAACATGTAATGGTGTCACTGTCTTGGAATTTTATACTACTTTTTAGCAAATAAAAGAATCTGGGGAATTTTGCAGTAAAAAAAAAAAAAAATGTCTAGCTTTTCTTCACCCAAAGTTTGCTTAATTTCTTTGATTACAGAACAACCTTTCAAGAAATACCTATTTACACCCAACAAAACTAGTTGAGTAACTTAGTTTGACAAACGCTGGCTTAAGGTTTTGATATATTTGTTTTCTCCTCAGTCTACATGATTTCACCTTCTACTTAAATATCAACTGTTTTGTCCTACATGTATTATAAGCTATCTCAAATCTTTCTTCAAAGTATGCAACAAATAAATTATAAACAAGTAAATAAATACCCTGAGGTGGTTGACGTGTATCATGTATACAGTACACAAAATACTTATGAAGGACCTATGACTCAGAACACTCAGAGAATTTTTGTCTTTAAAGAGACCTCTTTCCCTACTCATGAATGTGAGGGAGCCACTCTCCCAAAACAACTTGCCCTTTTCTTTCTGCCATTGGCTCCTGCCCCATGATAACCCCTCACCTGAGTGGGGAGATTCATAGGGTGCTGGCACTCCCGGTGTCTAGTCTTTCCCAGGTGTTACATTTTACCCTCCACACAGCTAAGTTTAGTAGGACCCCAGGCTTGGGAGTACATTGCATATGTAGTACTTGGGGACTCTTCAGGGATAAAGGGAGTGGGGACTATGTGAGTTATTGTTCTAACAGTCTCAATTATTAGCTCTCAAGCAAGACCCCCTTGGTACCTACCAATCATTCCAGCACAATATAAATCTGTTTGTCATAGAGAAACCTCATTCCAAGAGGGAAAGACCCTCTTATTTATTCCAAGGCTGATGGCAGGTACCAAGGACCTGGACTGACAGGATAGTCCATGAGTATTTTTATTTTTATTATTTTCTTAGACCAGTTTCCAACAGCTGGTTGCCAGTTGCCCCCTAACGTGGACACATAAAAGCAAAGACTTCAGCACTGTGCCAGCCAGGATCAGGGAAGAAACACAGCTCTCATAAATCAAGGCTACACTGTTCTACAGCTTTAGCTCAATGAAGTGCATGTGTATGGGATAAAGGGGATGAGCTTTGACTGGGGGAAAAAAGAGTGCTCCTCCCCCACGGATAAGCCAGCACCAGTTTGGATAAAGCTTTTGTCATCTGCTTAGTCTCTCTGCACCAGTCAAATCATTCAGTCAAGACCACATGTTCCCGTGGGTAAAACTTCCTAGACCCTAGTCCTGGTTCTGTTTTAAGTGGAGCCTGATCCCTATTTCAGCTTCAGAGAGGGTAATCTCTCAAGAAAGCAGAGTAGAGGATATTTGAGCATGGTTCATTCCTGACCTGCTGGATGGCAGTTCACTAGAGACAGTGAAGCAGATTTGGGACTGGGCTCTGGAAGGAAGTATCTAAGGAGAGGGAAGACAGGAATAAAAGGGGGAAAGTGGAAGGAAAAATGAAAAAGATACAAGCATCTCCCAAAGGCTGACCTTCCATTTAACACAGAGGAATAACTGTTCAGGAACCAACTCATGTGACAAACAGAAGACATCATAAGCTAAGTCCAAGTCTCAAGATAAACTGTGAGAATTCAAGAGACCAGAACAAATGCCACAGGGACATAGGAGATTTCAAAAATGTTCAGTATCCGCAAAGCAATCAATGTGATATATCACATTAACAAAATAAAGAATAAAAATCACATGATCATCTCAATAGATGTAGAAAAAGCTTTTGACAAAATTCAACATCCATTCATGATAGAAACTCAACAAAGTTGGTATAGAAGGAACATACCTCAACAAAATAGAGGCCATTTATGACCAAGCATCATATTCAGTGGTGAAAAGCTGAAAGCTTTTCTTCTAACATAAGGAACAAGACAAGTGTGCCCACTCTCACTTCTATTTAACAAAGTGATGGAAGTCTTATCCACAGCAATCAGACAAGAAAAAGAAACAAAAACATCCAAATTGGAAGGGAAGAAGTAAAACCATCACTATTTGCAGATGACATGATACTATATATAGAAAACCCTGAAGAGTCCACCAAAAAAATCTATTAGAACTAATAAATGAATTCAGTAAAGTTGCAGGATACAAAATTAATATGCAGAAATCTGTTGCATTTCTGTACACTAATAATAAGCTATCAGAAAGAGAAATCAAGAAGACAATCTCATTTATTGTACAAGCAAATCAAAAAGAATTAAAATACCTAGGAATAAATTTAACCAGGGAGGTGAAAGACCTGTACTCTTAAAACTATAAGACATTGATGAAGGAAATTGAAGACAATACAAATAAGTGGAAAGATATCCATCTTCATGGATTGGAAAATTAATATTATTTAAATGTCCATATTACCCAAAGCAATCTGCAGATTTAATGCAATCCCTATCAAAATACCCATGACATTTTTCACAGAACTGGAACAAATAATCCTAAAATTTGCATGGAACCACAAAAGACTCTGAATAGCCAAAGCAATCTTGAGAAAAAAGAACAGCGTTGAAGGTATCATACTCCCTGACTTAAGACAATATTACAAGGCTATAGTAATCAAAACAATATGGTTCTAGCACAAAAACACACAGATCAATGGAACAGAATAGAGAGCCCAGAAATAAACTCAAATTGATTTTTAACAAAAGTGACTCCACTTATTGCTGGATGAAAATGACCAGAAACATGCCAGTAGAATACAGTCAAAGAAGAATTTACCAGGGCATTCCATCTTTAGGTTATTGCTCAAGACTGCTATGCTTAAGACCATCCACTGGCAAAGCATTCATAATTCTTCAGCAAAACATGTACCCCCACCTAATCCCCAGAGCTAGAAATATTGGTCAGGAAAATGTGGCCTTGAAACTAAAAGGGCCTAGACACTAATGTTGGAGAGAAATATTAACGAATTCAGTGCAGTACATAATTTAGTCATTCATTCACATGTGAGGGTCAATTCTATGCCAGACACTGTGCCCGGTGGGTGTCTGTGCAAGGTGAAAATCCAGACCCAACATTCCTGCCACCTTCCAACCCTATTCTAGCACAAATACATGACTGGAGGATGTCAGACTGGGTTCCCTCAAAGAGTAGAAAGCAGGGGTCATCAGACTCTAAATGGAGATTAGAAATCATGTAATTAACATTACTCACTTATATTTTTAGTGCCTCAATATAGTCATATTCTGCTGGAGTAGTCAGGATGAACCATGTTATTATCTCCATTTTACAGCTGAGAAAACTGAAACTCTGAACAGTTAAAGAACTAGCCAAAGGTCACCCAATCTCTAAGTGACAGATACAGCCCGACTTCATCACCCAATACCACCTTCCCAAAGGGTCTTTTCTTCTTTAACTGGTTAAGAAGGCCAACCAAGGCTCTTTTATACCTTCATACCTCCACTGCTTTTGTTCCCACCATCTGTTCTCTGCACTGACCAATGGAAAACCATCTGCCAAAGGAACCAGATGTTTATACAACTACATTAACTAACATTACCCTCCCAAGGTGAACTCCCAAACCCAACAGCTTTCTCTGACTTGTGGGTGATCCTAAAAAAAATCTTGATTTTAAAACACAGTGGAAAAATTAAACCTATAACACATACAAGCCTTTTCTTCTATGCTATTTAAAAGGAAACTCTACCTCATCAGCCACAGGCCAGAGCCTAAAAGGCATGGCATGGGACAATATTTAATTATAAGTAGTGAATTTGATAATAGAGAAAAGATAATAACATAAAGCTAACTGATGTAAGTGTTAAAAAGAAAAAAATATCCAGGAGTCTTTTTAAAGAGACAGCATCAAAATTAAATCTTTCTATACCCAGCTTCTCATCTTAAAAAAGAAAACAGTGAATAACTGACAACCTAAGATGTTTTGTACTAATTTAACATGTGGAAAAATATTTAAAAGAAATATTTATTTCTTCTAATTAAAATTGGAGCAAATTATTTTTATAATTAGTAAAAACATATTTACATGATTTCTCATTGTAAAATGTAGATGATCATGTATGTTGCTATTCTTGAAAGCCAGATGAGAGGTAGAGGTACTGGAAGGGGTTTTCATACCCTCAGAGAATTATAGAGCACTTTGCTTTACTTTGCATTGCCACTGTTGTTATCGGTTGTGTTTTATTATGGAATCTACTAATTTACCATTCTATCTATTCTCACCTCTTAAAACTTCAGTAACTAAAGTCTTCTGTGTATTAGAATAATTCAGAGGTCTGTAGGATTTTAACAACAAAAATATGATAAAAGAGATATTGTAAATCTACTTCTGTCATATTTTTATGACAGTATTCATAGATGATTATTTTAGTCCACCTCCTACACAGTTTCCTGAACTTCTCATCTCCAATGATCTTGTCTTCCACCCTACTTTAGCCACTCATACATGTTCATCCCTATATTTTGTCATTAACAATAAGTGCATACACATACAATCTCAATTTTAAATATATTACTCTCTAGTCAGTATCTCCTATCTCTCCACCTTATTTACTTTAGTACTCTGATTCCTGTCAATTCTTCGATTTTTCTCAAAACAAAAAATTTTTTTGCATGGTTTTCAGTACCTTATGACCTCACCTCCTTCATAACCTAGTTTAGATATTGTGGTTCATCATTATAATCGCTCTGTTGCAATTATATACACAACAGGATAATACACCATGACTAAACTGGCTTTATTATAGGAATGCAAGGTTAGCTTAACATTTGGAAAGCAATCAGTATAAACTCACCATATTAATAGAATAAAGGAGAAAAAACATACAATTATGAGTTGTAGAAAAAAACTTTTGATACAATTAAGAATCCAATCACGATTTTTTAACAAAATCAGCAAGAAGTGAACTTCTTTAATCTAATAATGTATATCTACCAAAAAAATCTAGAAAACATTATTTTTCATGGTGAAATATTAAAAGATTTTTTTCTGAGAACAAGAATGGGAGAAGGCTGTCCATTCATTTATTCCTATTCAACTGTCCTAGCCAGTGTAATATGACAAGAAAAAAACTAGAGGGAGGACTTCTGTCTATGATGGATCAAGGAGCTCTGCAAATTATCCCTCAAAAAAATAACATAACACTGGACAAAACTGTCAGAAATTTCGATTAATGGCTCTTGAAACTGAACAAAGGCAATCAACAAACTTAGAAATGTTTATTCATGAAAAACTACTTAACATTGGGTAAAAACACTGGGAATATGTGCCTTACTTAACTTGGAGCTGCTTCCAGCTCCTCTCCAGTTCAGCTGGCAAGGTAGTTCCCCAAGAGAAAGGCTGGCCCTGAAGCCAGCAGATTTTCTGTTGCTGGGAGCTACCCTCCTTTGGAGGCATTGTCAGTAAAAGTGGAAAATTCAGTAGGTAATGAACAGAGAAGGCCTGTAACTCTACTAGCCTTTGGTCACAGACTGTTGGGATAAGGGGCAGACTAGAGGACTAGCCAGAAACTTAACAGCAGGATCCTTGAAATGTGAAAGTGATAGAAGGACTTGGTAAACTTTTCATATATCCTGGCTGACTGCTCTATATATATTTCATATATCCTGGCTGACTGCTCTATTTCATATATCCTGGCTGAGTGCACACAGGGGAGATCTGACCTGAAAGTTTCTGGAGGTAAATAAAATCTGAGGAAGGCTTGAAAACTGCTTGAACTTTGACGGTAAATACTACCAAACCTATACACAGATTCATTGAGAGAGGGTAGAAGACAGTGCTGGAGATGTTTGAGTAAAATTTCTTTTCACTGAACTCTTTAGAAACAGTAATGATCCCTAGGAAGCAAGGCTAACATTTAAAAGTAAAAATACAAAAATAAACTCAGCAGAAAGAACAGCAACTGCACATTATAGGAGTGACAGATTCCACAGATCAGGCAAGTTACATGAAAACAAAATCATCCACAGAGCAAAAAAGAAAAAAGAAAACAGCAACAATAACAACACTCAAGGGAAAAAAATCAGAACCCAGAGGTGCTAAATGTTGACTTTCAACAAGAAATTATGAGACATGTGAAGAAGTAGGGAAGTGTTACCCAACTTAGAAGTACTCAATAAAACGGCTTCTGAGTATGTCCATATGTTGGATTTAGGAGACAGATATTTCAAAGCAATTATTATAAATAGTTTCAAAAACTAGTTAAAGGAAAACATGTTTTAAAAAACAAATGGAAATTCTATAGGTAAAAAGTGCTATATCAAAATAATAATTCACTACACAGGCTCAACATTAGATCCGAGATGGCAGAAGAAAGAATCAGTGAACTTGAAGATAAATAGAAATTATCCAACCTGAATAAATATATCTTTTCTGTTTCTTTAAAAGTAAAAAAAATAAAAAGCCTTAATTTTAACACTTTATTGGTGGGTTTGTAACAGATATAGATGTAATATTCATCTCAATAATAGCACAGAATCCTTAAAAAATGATTTTTTCATAAAACTTTAGCTAGACTAATCAAGGAAAAAAAAAGAGAAGATAAAAATTACCAAATTCAGGAATGAAAGGTATATCACTACTGCACCTACAAAAATTAAAAGGTTTATAATGGAATATCATGAACTACCTGTGCCAACAGATTAGGCAACTTATATTACATGAAAAAACATACAATTAAATTTTTAATTTAATTTAAATTTCTATTATAGAAATTTGAAATGTTACCACAGTTTAAAGACCAGTCTTAAAATGGCTTCACTAAATTATTTCAAATATTTGAGGAAGAAAAAAAATTTTAAATCTACACTAACTTTTACAGACAATAGAGGAGAAGGAAACACTTCCCAACTCATTCTGTGAAGCCAGTATTACTCTGATACCAAGGCCAAAGATAACACAACTGAAGAAAAGTACAGACTAATATCCCTTATTAATATAGATACAAACATCTTTTATAAAATAGTAAACTGAATGCAACATATAAAAAGAATTATATAACATGACTAAGTGGGATTTATTCCAGGAATGCAATGTTGGTATATATAATTTGAAAATCAATGTAATGCACCATATTAATAGAATAGAAAACAAAGAATACCTGATAATCTCAATAGACACAGAAAAGCCATTTGACAAAATTTAATCTTTATTCATGGTAGATGCTCTCAACAAAACAGGAAGAGAAGGGAACTGCCTCAACCAGGAAAAAAAAAAAGACATTTATTAAAAAACTTATAGCTAGCATCATTCTTAATGATGAATGCATGAATGCTTTCTCTCTAAGATCAAGAACAGGACATGGATGTCCATTGTCACCATTTCTCTTCAACATTGTAAAGGAGGTTCTAGCTTATGCCATACGATAAGAAAAAGTAATAAAAGGCAACGGTATTATATATAAAGAAGTTAAACTGTCTTTTTTCACAGATTACATGATATTCTATTTAGCAAATCTAATGGAATATGCACAAAAAGTTAATAGAATAGGTAAGTTCAACAAGATTGCAGAATGGAAGATCAATGTAAACAATAAATTAAGTTTCTATATACTATCATTGAATAACTGGAAATCAAATTAAAACAATTCCATTTATAATTTAAAAAATAAAATAGGAATAATTTGAACAAAAGAAGTACAAAACTTATACACTAAAAATTATAAACCATTGCTGAGAGAAATTATCTAAATAAATATTCATATTCATGGATTAAGACAATATTGTTAAGATAGTAATTTTCCCTAAATTGATCTGTAGTTTTAATGCAATCCCAATATACATACTAGTGATTTTTTTTTTTTTTTTTAGAAATGATAAGCTGGTCTTAAAATTTATGTGGAACTGCTAAGGATCTATAATGGCAAAAACACTTTTGGAAAAAGAAGACCAAAGTTTGAGGACCCACACTACCTGTTTTCAACTCTTATTACAAATCTTCATTGATTAAGACACTGGGGTATTGATGAAAGGATAGACACATGGATCAATGGAACAGAACAGAGTATAAAATAGACCCACACATCTATGGCCAACTGATTTCTTACAAAGGTGCCAAGGGAATTCAGTGAAAAATGAAGTCTGGGGCTTCCCTGGTGGCGCAGTGGTTGAGAGTCCACCTGCCGATGCTGGGGGCACGGGTTCATGCCCTGGTCTGGGAGGATCCCATGTGCCACAGCGTGGCTGGGCCCATGAGCCATGGCCACTGAGCCTGTGCATACGGAGCCTGTGCTCCGCAATGGGAGAGACCACAGCAGTAAGAGGCCCATGTACCGCAAAAAAAAAAAATGAAGTCTTTCCCACAAATAGTGTGAAATAATTGTAAATCTGTATGCAAAAAAGAAAAATGAATCTTTAACCATACTTCATGATATATGTAAAATTTAACTCAAAAATGGATCATAGCTCTAAATATAAAACCTAAAACTATGAAATTCTAGAAGAACAGAGGAGAAAATTTTTGTGACCTTAGGTCAGGCAAAGATTTCTTAGACCAAAAAAATCATGAATCATAAAATTAAAAATGGATAAAATAGACTTCATCAAATTTAAAAAGTCTCTTTATTTGAAAGACACAGAAGAAAATAAGATAATTCACAGGCTGGTAGAAAATATACATATAAGATAAACATATATAAAGAACTCTAAAAAAGAAAAAGTAACAAAACATCATTAAAAATTAATAAAAGGGGGCTTCCCTGGTGGCACAGTGGTTGAGAGTCTGCCTGCCAATGCAAGGGACACAGGTTCTTGCCCTGGTCTGGGAAGATCCCACATGCCACGGAGCGGCTAGGCCCATGAGCCATGGCTGCTGAGCCTGTGCATCCGGAGCCTGTGCTCCGCAACGGGAGAGGGCACAACAGTGAGAGGCCCATGTACTGCAAAAGAAAATAAATAAAATAAAAAATTAATTAAAGGTTTGAACAGATACTTCACTAAAAATGAGATACAACTAGCAAATAAGCAAATGAAAGATGATCAGCATCATCACTTATTAAGGAAATTCTTATTAAAATCACAATTAGATCCCAGTTATTTGAATGCTGGTGGTGATACAGAGCATCATACGCTGCTGTTGAAAATGCAGAATGGTTCAGCCATTTTGGGAAACACTTTAGTAGTTTCTTATTAAGTATAATATAAACTACTATACAACTCATCAATCAGATATTTACTCAAGTGAAATGAAGATATAAATCCATACAAAAACCTGTATGTGGATGTTCAGAGTAGATATATTTATTAACAACTGTCAAAAAATGGAAAAAACAAAAGAAAACAAATATTTATCGGCTGGTGAATGGATAAACAAACTATGCTACATTTACTCAATGGAATATTGCTTAGCATTAGAAAGTAATGAAGTACAGGTATTTTTGCAGCATACATGAATCTCAAAAACACTAGACTAAGTAAAAGGAGTCAGATTCATATACAAACTACATAATGTATGATTATATTACATTCTCACAAAGGCAAAACTACAGGGATGGAGAACAACATTACCAGGGAATGGGGCTAAGGATGGGGAAGTGACCATGAAAGGGAAAATGGGAACTCTGGTGTGATGGGAAAATTCTATATCTTGATAACTTGATAGTAAAGGAGGTTACAAAATTGTATGCCTTGTCAAAACTCACAGAAATGCACAACTAAAATGGTGGATTTTATAGTATGCAAATTGTACTTAAATAAACTTGGCTAAAAAGTAATCTGTGAGTGGAATGAGATTGAGTGGGGAAAGTTATGAAACAAGATTGGCCATTAGTTGATCATTGTGGAAGGTAAATGAAAGGATGCACCATTATTCTGCTCTCTCTTCATTTATATGTTTATAGATATAGTTTTTTATGAAATCTGCAAACACAGTTTAGTCTTAAGGAACTATTGTTTAAATTAATGATAAAAATAACAAGGAAGTACAGTACAAGTCAATTTACTGAAAACAGTTAATGACAAATGAAGAATTACCATTAAGAATTATGGGTAGGGCTTCCCTGGTGGCACAGTGGTTGAGAGTCCGCCTGCCGATGCAGGGGACGTGGGTTCGTGCCCCAGTCTGGGAAGATCCCACATGCTGTGGAGCGGCTGGGCCCATGAGCCATGGCCGCTGAGCCTGTGCGTCTGGAGCCTGTACTCTGCAACGGGAGAGGCCACAACAGTGAGAGGACCACATACCACAAAAAAAAAAAAAAAAAAAGAATTATAGGTAGATGTAAGTTGTTAAGTTTTGGGTTGAATGGTAAGTTCAAGTGTATGTATTAGGTTTTTTTTTTTTTTTCTTAGCCCCACCTTCCGTGGCTTGCAGAATCTTAGTTCCCGGACCAGGGATTGGACCCGTGTCCTCAGCAGTGAAAGTGCAGAGTCCTAACCACTGGACCACCAGGGAATTCCCTGTATTTAGTTTTTATTTTTAAAAAATAACATTAAAAAATACCACACACGTAGCAATGATGATGGTGTGTCATGAATTATACTTGGCAACAAATCCAATTTTACACTGAGATTTTCAAACATGTACTATAATTTTTCTCCCCAGATCAAAAAACTTCAGTGGCTTTGGATCCCATTCAGAGTAAAAACCAAAGTTTCTTCAAGGTCCTACGTAATGTAGGCCCTAGCTAACTCCATTTTACCTACTGTTTCTTCATTCTCTTTAACACATGTTGGCCTCTTTGCTATTCTTCAAACACACCAAACCACCTTGCCATATTAAACCTTGCTGCACATGCTGCCTGAAACTTTCTTTATGTAAGCCAGTTGCTTGCTTCTTCACTTCCTTCTGCTCTCTATTCAGGTGTCCCTTTATCAGTGAGCACTTCCCTGAACACACTATACAAACTAGAACAAATACGTGAAAAAAGCATTTTTGCAATGTCACTCATCTTCTTAACCTGATCAACTCCCATTTTATTAACTAAAATTCTACCGACATTTCCTTTAGGTGCCAATCAGAAATTTACCTTGTTGATATTAATTTACCATCTTCCTTAACAAACATAATGACAAGGAATTAATTTTTGTTATTAAATCCTCTGGTCCAATGGTAGTAACTTAACTTCAATACACAACTCTCTCTGGTTCTTTTTTTTTTTAACATCTTTATTGGAGTATAATTGCTTTACAATGGTATGTTAGTTTCTGCTTTATAACAAAGTGAATCAGCTATACATATACCCCATATCTCCTCCCTCTTGCATGTCCCTCCCACCCTCCCTATGCTCCCTCTCTGTGTGGTCACAAAGCACCAAGCTGATCTCCCTGTACTATGCAGCTGCTTCCGACTAGCTATCAGTTTTACATTTGGTAGTGTATATATATCCATGCCACTCTCTCACTTCATCCCAGCTTACCCTTTCCCCTCCCCATGTACTCAAATCCATTCTCTACATCAGTGGCTTTATTCCTGTCCTGCCCCTAGGTTCTTCAGGACCATTTTTTTTTCTTTTAGATTTCATATATATGTGTTAGCATACGATATTTGTTTTTCTCTTTCTGACTTGCTTCACTCTATATGACAGACTCTAGATCCATCCACCTCATTACAAATAACTGAATTTCATTTCTTTTTATGGCTGAGTAATATTCCATTGTATGTATGTGCCACATCTTTATCTGTTCATCTGTCAATGGACACTTAGGTTGCCTCTATGCCCTGGCTATTGTAAATAGTGCTGCAATGAACATTGTGGTACATGACTTTTTTGAATTATGGTTTTCTCAGGGTATATGCCCAGTAGTGGGATTGCTGGGTCATATGGTAGTTCTACTTTTAGATTTTTAAGGTAACTCCATACTGTTCTCCATAGTGGCTGTATCAATTTACATTCCCACCAACAGTGCAAGAGTGTTCCCTTTTCTCCACACCCTCTCCAGCATTTATTATTTGTAGATTTTCTGATGATGGCCATTCTGACTGGTGTGAGGTGATATCTCATTGTAGTTTTGATTTGCATTTCTCTAATGATTAGTGATGTTGAGCATCCTTTCATGTGTTTCTTGGCAATCTGTATATCTTCTATGGAGAAATATCTGTTTAGGTCTTCTGCCCATTTTTGGATTGGGTTGTTTGTATTTTTGATATTGAGCTGCCTGAGCTGCTTGTAAATTTTAGAGATTAATCCTTTGTCAATTGCTTCATTGCAAATATTTTCTCCCATTTTGAGGGTTGTCTTTTTGTCTTGTTTATGGTTTCCTTTGCTGTGCAAAAGCTTTTAAGTTCCATTAGGTCCCATTTGGTTATTTTTATTTCCTTTTCTCTAGGTGATGGGTCAAAAAGGATCTTTCTGTGATTTATGTCATAGAGTGTTCTGCCTATGTTTTCCTCTAAGAGTTTTAGAGTGTCAGTCCTTACATTTAGGTCTTTAATCCATTTTGAGTTTATTTTTGTGTATCGTGTTAGGGAGTGTCCTAATTTCATTCTTTTACATATAGCTGTCCAGTTTTCCCAGCACCACTTATTGAAGAGGCTGTCTTTTTTCCATTGTATATTCTTGCCTCCTTTATCAAAGATAAGGTGACCACATGTGCGTGGGTTTACCTCTGGGCTTTCTACCCTGTTCCACTGATCTATATTTCTGTTTTAGTGCCAGTCCAGATTGTCTTGATTACTGTAGCTTTGTAGTATAATCTGAAGTCCAGGAGCCTCATTCCTCCAGCTCCATTTTTCTTTCTCAAGATTGCTTTGGCTATTTGGGGTCTTTTGTGTTTCCATAGAAATTGTGAAATTTTTTGTTCTAGTTCTGTGAAAAATGCCAGTGGTAGTTTGATAGGGATTGCACTGAATCTTTAGATTGCTTTGGGTACTATAGTCATTTTCACAACGTTGAATCTTCCAATCCATCTGTTTGTATCATCCTTAATTTCCTTCATCAGTGTCTTGTAGTTTTCAGCATATAGGTCTTTTCTCGCCTTAGGTAGGTTTATTCCTAGATATTTTATTCTTTTTGTTGAAATGGTAAATGGGAGTGTTTCCTTAATTTCTCTTTCAAATTTTTCATCATTAGTGTATTGGAATACAAGAGATTTCTGTGCATTAATTTTATATCCTGGTACTTTACCAAATTCATTGACTAGCTCTAGCAGTTTTCTGGTAGCAGCTTTAGGATTCTCTATATATACTATCATCTTATCTGCGAACAGTGACAGCTTTACTTCTTCTTTTCTCATTTAGATTCCTTTTATTTCATTTTCTTCTCTGATTGCTGTGGGTAAAACTTCCAAAAACTATGTTGAAAGCAGTGATGAGAGTGGGCAACCTTTTCTTATTCCTGAGTTTAGAGGAAATGGCTTCAGTTTTTCACCATTGAGAATGATGTTGGCTGTGGGTTTGTCATATATGGCCTTTATTATGTTTAGGTAAGTTCCCACTTTGCCTACTTTCTGGAGGGTTTTTATCATAAATCGGTCTTGAATTTTGTCAAAAGTTTTTTTCTGCATCTATTGAGATGATCATATGGTGTTTCTCCTTCAATTTGTTAGTATGGTTTATCACATTGATTGATTTGCATATATTGAAGAATCCTTGCATTCCTGGGATAAACCCCACTTGATCATGGTGTATGATCCTTTGAATGTGCTGTTGGATTCTGCTTGCTAGTATTTTGTTGAGGAGTTTTGTATCTATGTTCATCAGTGATATTGGCCTGTAGTTTTCTTTCTTTGTGACATCTTTGTCTAGTTTTGGTATCAGGGTGATGGTGGTCTCACAGAATGAGCTTGGGAGTGTTCCTCTCTCTGCTATATTTTGGAAGAGTTTGAGAAGGATAGGTGTTAACTCTTCTCTAAATGTTCGATAGAATTCGCCTGTGAAGCCATCTGATCCTGAGCTTTTATATGTTGGAAGATTTTTAATCACAGTCTCAATTTCAGTGCTTGTGACTGGTCTGTTTGTATATTCTATTTCTTACTGGTTCATTCTTGGAAGGTTGTGCTTTTCTAAGAACTTGTCCATTTCTTCCAAGTTGTCCATTTTATTGGCATATAGTTGCTTGTAGTAATCTCTCATGATCCTTTGTATTTGTACAGTGTCAGTTGTTACTTCTTCCTTTTCATTTCTAATTCTATTGATTTGAGTAGTCTCCCTCCCTTTTCTTTCTTGATGAGTCTGGCTAATGGTTTATCAATTTTCTATCTTCTCAAAAAACCAGCTTTTAGTTTTATTGATTTTTCCTATTGTTTCTTTAGTTATTTTTCATTTGTTTCTGATCTTATCTTTATGATTTCTTTCCTCCTGCTAACTTTGGGGTTTTTTGTTCTTCTTTCTCTAATTGCTTTAGGTGTAACGTTAGGTTGTTTATTTGAAATGTTTCTTGTTTCTTGAGGTAGGAGTGTATTGCTATAAACTTCCCTCTTAGAACTGTTTTGCTACATGCCCTAGGTTTTGGGTCGTCATGTTTTCATTATTATTTGTTTCTAGGTATTCTTTGATTTCCTCTTTGATTTCTTCAGTGATCTCTTGGTTATTAAGTAGTGTATTGTTTAGCCTCCATGTGTTTGTATTTTTTACATATTTTTTCCTGTAATTGATATCTAGTCTCATAGCGTTGTGGTCAGAAAACATATTTGATACGATTTCAATTTTCTTAAATTTACCAAGTATTAATTTGTGACCCAAGATATGATCTATCCTGGAAAATGTTCAATGAGCACTTGAAAAGAAAGTATATTCTGTTGTTTTTGGATGGAAAGTCCTATAGATATCAATTAAGTCCATCTTGTTTAATGTGTCATTTAAAGCTTGTGTTTCCTTATTTATTTTCATTTTGGATGATCTGTCCATTGGTGAAAGTGGGGTGTTAAAGTCCCCTACTATGATTGTGTTACTGTTGATTTCTCCTTTTACGGCTGTTAGCATTTGCCTTATGTACTGAGGTGCTCCTATGTTGGGTGCATAAATATTTAAAACTGTTATATCTTCTTCTTGGATTGATCCGTTGGTCATTATGTAGTGTCCTTTTTTGTCTCTTGTAAGAGTCTTTATTTTAAAGCCTATTTTGTCTGATATGAGAATTGCTACTCCAGCTTTTTTTGATTTCCATTTGCATGCAATATCTTTTTCTATCTCCTCACTTTCAGGTTGTATGTGTCCCTAGGTGTGAAGTGGGTCTCTTGTAGACAGCATATATATGGGTCTTGTTTTTGTATCCATTCAGCCAATCTATGTCTTTTGGTTGGAGCATTTAATCCATTTTCATTTAAGGTAGTTATCAATATGTATGTTCCTATTACCATTTTTTAAATGGTTTTGGGTTTGTTATTGTAGGTCTTTTCCTTCCTTGTGTTTCCTGCCTAGAAAAGTTCCTTTAGCATTTGTTGTAAAGCTGTTTTGGTGGTGTGGAATTCTCTTAGATTTTGCTTCTCTGTAAAGGTTTAGATTTCTCTGTCGAAACTTAATGAGATCATTGCTGGGTAGAGTAATTTTGCTTGTAGGTTTTTCCCTTTCATCACTTTAAATATGTCCTGCCACTCGCTTCTGACTTGCAGAGTTTCTGCTGAAAGATCACCTGTTAACCTTATGGGGATTCCCTTGTATGTTATCTGTTGTTTTTCCCTTGCTGCTTTTAATATTTTTTCTTTGTATTTCATTTTTGATAGTTTGATTAATATATGTGTCTTGGCTTGTTTCTCTTTGGATTTATCCTGTATGGGACTCTCTGTGCTTCCTGGATGTGATTGACTATTTCCTTTCCCGTATTAGTGAAGTTTTTAACTATAATGTCTTCAAATATTTTTTCAGTCCCTTTCTTTTTCTCTTCTTCTTTTGGGATGTGTTTAATGTTGTCCCAGAGGTCTCTGAGACTGTCTTCAATTCTTTTCATTCTTTTTCCTTTATTCTCCTCTGCAGTAGTTATTTCCACTATTTTATCTTCCAAGTCACTTATCCGTTCTTCTGCCTCAGTTATTTTGCTCTTCATGCCTTTTAGAGAATTTTTAATTTCATTTATTGTGTTGTTCACCATTGTTTGTTTGCTCTTTAGTTCTTCTAGGTCCTTGTAAAACGTTTCTTGTATTTTCTCCATTCTATTTCCAAGATTTTGGATCATCTTTACTATCATTACTCTGAATTCTTTTTCAGGTAGTCTGCCTATTTCATTTGTTTGCTCTTTCATCTGCTGTGTGTTTCTCTGTCTTCTCATTTTGCTTAACTTACTGTGTTTGGGGACTCCTTTTTGTAGGCTGCATGTTTGTAGTTCCCATTATTTTTGGTGTCTGCGCCAGTAGCTAAGGTTGGTTCAGTGGGTTGTGTAGGCTTCACGGAGGAGGGGCCTGGTGGCTGTGTTCTGATGGATGAGGCTGGATCTTGTCTTTCTAGTGGGCAGTACTGCGTCCGGTGGTGTGTTTTGTGGTGTCTGTGACCTTATTATGATTCTAGGCAGCCTCTCTGCTAATGGGTTGTGTTGTGTTCCTGTCTTGCTAGTTGTTTGGCATAGGGTGTCCAGCACCATAGCTTGCTGGTTGTTGAGTGGAGCAGCATCTTAGCGTTGAGATGGAGATCTCTGGGAGAGTGTTCACCATTTGATATTACGTGGAGCCAGGAGGTCTCTGGTGGACCAACGTCCTGAACTCGGCCCTCCCACCTCAGAGGCACAGGCCTGACACCTGGCCAGAGCACCAAGACCCTGTCAGCCACACGGCTCAGAGGAAAAGGGGGAAAGAAGGAAGGAAGGGAGGAAAGAATAAAAGAAAGAAAGAAAAGAGAGGTAAAGAAAGAAAATAAAGTTATTAAAATAAAAAATTTAAATTAAAAAAAATTAAAAAGTAATTTAAAAACAAAGAAAGAAAGAGCAACCAAAGCAAAAAACAAATCCACCAATGATAACAAGCACTAAAAAGCTATCCTAAAAAAAAAAAAAGCAAAAAACAAAAAAGCAGACAGACAGATCCCTAGGATAAATGGTAAAAGCAAAGCTATAGACAAAATTACACAAAGTCCACCACCTCAATTTTGGGATGATTCGTTGTTTATTCAGGTATTCCATAGATGCGGGGTACATCAAGTTGATTTTGGAGATTTAATCTGCTGATCCTGAGGCTGCTGGGAGAAATTTCCCTTTCTCTTCTTTGTTCGCACACCTTCTGGGGTTCAGCTTTGGATTTGGGCCTGCCTCTGCATGTAGGTCCCCTGAGGGCATATGTTCTTTGCTCAAACAGGACGGGGTTAAAGGAGCAGCTGATTAGGGGGCTTTGGCTCACTCAGGCCAGGGGGAGGGAGGGATATGGAATGTGGGGTAAGCCTGCAGCCGCTGAGGCCAGTGTGACATTGCAACTGCCTGAGGCGCAACGTGTGTTCTGCTGGGGAAGTTGTCCATGGATCATGGGACCCTGGCAGTGGTGGGCTGCACAGGCTCCTGGGAGAGGAGGCATGGATAGTGACCCATTCTTGCACACAGGATTCTTGGTGGCTGCAGCAGCACCCTCAGCATCTCATGCCCGTCTCTGGTGTCCACACTGATAGCAGCAGCTCCCGCCCATCTCTGGAGCTCATTTAGGCGGTGCTCTGAATCCCCTCTCTTCACACACCCCAGAACAGTGGTCTCTTGCCTCTTAGGCAGTTCCAGACTTTTTCCTGGACTCCCTCCTGGCTAGCCATAGTGCACTGGCCCCCTTCAGGCTGTGTTCACGCTGCCAATCCCAGTCCTCTCCCTGCGCTCCGACCAATGCCCGAGCCTCAGCTCCCAGCCCCTGCCCGCCCTGGCAGGTGAGCAGACAAGCCTCTTGGGCTGGATCCTCTGTGCGAAAATCTCTCTGCTTTGCCCTCTGCAACCCTGTGGCTGCGCTCTCCTCCATGGCTCCAAAGCTTCCCCCTGCTCCCACCCCACAGTCTCCACCCGCGAAGGGGCTTCCTAGTGTGTGGAAACCTTTCCTCCTTCACAGCTCCCTCCCACTGGTGCAGGTCCTGTCCCTATTCTTTTGTCTCTATTTTTCCTTTTTTCTTTTGCCCTACCCAGGTACGTGGGGGAGTTTCTTGCCTTTTGGGAGGTCTGAGGTCTTCTGCCAGCATTCAGTAGGTGTTCTGTTGGAGCTGTTCCACATGTAGATGTATTTCTGATGTATCTGTGGGGAGGAAGGTGACGACCTCATCTTACTCCTCTGCCATCTTGAAGGTCTCCCTCCTCTCTCTGGTTCTATGTCATTTCTGGCATCAGCCTACTCAGTACCTACTGCATACAAGGCAATGTGCTAGGAGATGCAAGGTGTTTTGGAAGAGTAAGGTATGAATAATGTCTTCCAGATTTTATAGTCCAGTTTTTGGAGGTAAGAGCTTTATACATATCAAGAGAAATAACAGCACCAGAAAATGGTGTGAAAAAGGAGTGTTAAAGGTAATTAGGGGGGCTTCCCTGGTGGCGCATTGGTTGAGAGTCCGCCTGCCGATGCAGGGGACATGGGTTCATGCCCCGGTCCGGGAAGATCCCACATGCCGCGGAGCGGCTGGGCCTGTGAGCCATGGCTGCTGAGCCTGCGCATCTGGAGCCTGTGCTCCACAACAGGAGAGGCCACAACAGTGAGAGGCCCACAGAGGCCCACATACTGCAAAAAAGATAATTAGGGACTGAGAGTTCAAATGAGAAAAAAAAAAAATCACTGGACACTTGAAGCTAAGTCTTCATAATGGAAAGTGGGTTTTGGCCAGCTTCTGAAGAATGTGTTTAAGTGGGGGAAGTTGAAGACAGTGGTATGACTAAGTGGCAAATGTGAAATGTGCAAGGTGTTTGAGAGACATGGTTCGAGTGATGGATTTGGGTAAGATTACAGTGGCAAATAAGGCCTCAATGTCAAGTTGAAGCTCTGCATGAGAAAAAAGGTTTCCTGTGCTTCAAACAGGCAAACTGGAATATGTAGGAACTGACCATGTATGTGTGTGTCTATTTATGCCTGTGTGTTCAGTTGTGGATATGCATGTCAAATGAAACACAACATGGAATAGCTGCTATTTGCTTATTACTTCATCCTTCCACTCTGCTCTTTTTTACAAAACAACTACAAAGTAATGAGGATTTTTATGTTTTGCATTACTTTACATTTTGGGCAGCCTATTTTGTGTTATTGCTGGGTTCCCATTTAAACATCCATTTACATTAGCTGTTGGGTTAGTAACTGTTCTCCTCATAAAGTACAGACATATTTATGTAGCTGCTGTGTGATTTATTAACTCGTTATGCTATGTGAAACACAATTAGGCACTCCTACTCAGAGAATTTTGTTTGCTCTGTGTTCTGGAATAAGAATGAGAGTTCGTGTTTTTGTTTATTTTTCAGATACATTTTTCAAAACCCCCAATGCTTTTTTTTATGAGTTAGAGCCATTAATGAGAGTAAAATCAACACAATATAGCTATATAAATTCTGTCTAATAGGGCCCTTTCCACCCAGAGGGGAAGGTGAAAAAACATGAATTTGGCTTATTCTATGGCCTAAGTTAGGAAATGAAGGCTTTGTTGACACAGGAAAGGAAGGGAAGCCCCAAGCCAGGGCCTCCCTGAGGGAAATATCTTGTTGCTTCCTGGGGTATGGCTTCCTGCAGCCGCCAAGTTGTTAACACAAGTGCTGCTGTTCATATCTGTAGGCCCACAGAGTGACTGGTGTGGGGAGGGTGACTGGATATGGTTGGAAGGTGATCAGGAGTGGAGGGTGGGGCCTAAGTTCTTCTCTAAGTGTTAATGCAGTTAAGTGCTCTCCAGTGTCTTTCCCACTTCATTATGCTTCTAGTTACGAAGCTCTTGTCAAAGAGTGGAGGCTGTGGCCTACAGACCACCATCTTTGTGTCAAGTAGAATTAAGAGGCTGTCCCAGCAACCACATGAGAGCAAAAAAGCTTGCATGCAGGGACAGACATGGAAGGAATCAGATCCCAGGGGCCTCAAATGGTTACTATCAAATGGTTAGTAAATGGTTACTCAAATGGTTATTAAACTAGGTTACATCATTAGCCAAGGCAGAAAAACAAAATTCCTTCTCTCTCTCTGTCTCCTCCCTCTATATATACATATACATATATACTGCATTATATATAGTATGTATTATATGTGTATATATATAATATATTTTCAATAGATTTTTTATATCAGTAACTCACCTAACAGCAAATAAGCTTGGCCATGAGATTTATCCCTTTGAGGTATGTTAGGAAAGGAGAGGGGTGGGAAGAGACTGAGTGGAAAGAAATACCCAGGAGTCTGTCTGGTGTAAATTCATTAGGTAAAAGCAGTAGGGAAAAAGCAAACTCAAAGGCATTTGGATTTAGGGAAGCAAAAACGTTTTTGACTGTGGAACAAATACTGCTTTTCTGACCTATATTCTATCACACACAAAACAAAACAAAAACGTAAGCTCTCCAACAATGGCAGGCCACAGTTCCTGGCATGATGCCTGACACCTGGCAGGTCCTGAACAAGTGTTAATCTCTCCTTCTCCCTCTCTTGTACATTAGTATGTATAAGTATGCCTCCAAAAATAAGTACACTTACTAAATAAAGTCCAAATTTACACAAGAGATACATTAGATGTTTTTATTTACTTTATAAAAGTATTTGTTTTCCTTAGCAAATTGATTAATAATTTGAACTATTATTCAGCTTACAACTATATGATCTGTACGTATTTCAGGGACACACCAGTTATATAAAGTGAGACAGAACTATAGACATATTTTCCAAATGTGAGTAAATCTAATTTTGAATAGTTGAATCAGATATTAAATTTCCTTGGAGAGTTGGTTATTCGAAAAGGCCCCAAGGTGAATTCTTTTGGTAAAGCATAAACTCTTCTGAATAGTGAAAAATTTCTGTGAAACTTGATGACAACTTATCTTGGCCAAAAAGAAGTGTTTGTCAAGTTTCCCAACAGTGGAGTCTAGGCAAAGTCCAGAGAGCAGCTCAGGGAGGGTAAAGGAAAGAACAGGTTATAGGAGGGGGTTGGGCACATCATCAAGCAAGTCTGTACGGATTTCTAACCTTGGCTGAAGATGGATGCATGGTTTCCAAACACAAAATCATGCATGCTTGTATTTTTTTATTTTTCAGGTTTTGACATTGAATTTTCAATTGAATTTTCTTCATGCATGTACCAGCTGCATTTTAGAAATTGAAAATGCAGTATTGACTAAACCTGGAAAGTATTACTTATGAAGCTTCACATTACATATGAAGGCAAGATAAATTATACTTTAAACTGTGAGAGAAGATGTAGGCACTCAAAGGAGTGTGTAGCTTTAGAAAGAGAGAAAAAGGGACAACAACCCCCTGAGAAGTATCCATAGTTAAGGCACAGCAAAGGAAAAGTAGACTGAGAAGGGGTGGTCTGAAAGGAGGAGGAAAACTAGGAGAGTGCAGTATCACAGGAAGCTAAAGGAGAACGTGGTCAGTCAGGTTAATTGCTGCAGATAAGTCAAGTTAGACAAAGTTTGAGAGGTGTCCTTTACACTTAGCAATCGTGAGGTCATTGGGGACCACTGACAAATCAGTTTCAGTGTGGAAGGAGGATGGACCTGGCAATAAGTGATGCATGCCTCTGGAACTTCAGCTGTTCCAGAGAGGCTGCTGATAATCAACTAGGGGCTCTCACATCAAGACTGGACTTGAAGAGAAAAGTGTTGCTATTTAAGAGAAGAGCAATGTGCCCAGAGAGGTATAACAGACATGGGCACAGATGTTTTATTGTGGTAAATACAAAGATAACTTTACATTTTTGACTTAATGGAGCATCTCAACTTGCCCACACAGAAGTTTTCTTGCACATAAATTTTATACTTTTCTCAGTAAACAAGCCTGAATTTCTTTGTTACTCCACATGCCAGTAACACCATGATAATCTGAGACTATCTGTAGACAATGCTTAGTCCTAGTCTCCTCCAACAGTTTCTATGTCCTTGTCACATGAGAATTCCTAAACCTATATTATATTCCTAAACCTATATTAATTACATGTAAGTATTTATTCGCCATTTATTTATTCAACAAGCATTTATTAAAAGGGATCACTGTCTTGGGCACTCTGGGAGATAACCAGGATGAGTAAGGCATGTATCTAAACAACGTGCCAGATGAAATAAGTAATAAATAACTACACATACGATAGAATTAAATATATGTTATAAGATGAACATAAGCAAATTCTTAGGAAAATGTAAACAAAAGAATAATTAGAGCTAACGCAGGGTGTGGGGGGTTAATTCCAAAAGTTTCAAGTAAGATGTGTCAAGGTGCCCTTGGGTTTCCCTTCTCTCTTTCACAATTCTCATATCTTATTTCACAAATTTTTAATATTTGCAGCTCTTTTTTGCAATCACTTTCCAAACTTTTCAAATCCCATAGAGACTAATACCTGCCCTATTGTGAATGCAAAAATTAATGTATAATTGTTTCTCAAGTTAATGCAATATCATGTAGTGTCTGGTGAGCACTGGTATGTAGGAATGGGGTCAAACCCTTTGTCCTGTGACAGTGAATGCTATAGGCTGTGTTTGAGGTCAGAACACATGATGCTTCTGATGAATAGGCAGCAACAGTTTGCTTCTAGCCTCCCGGTCATGCTGGGAGAGTTTCCAGACAGCACCTCCAAGAGTGTGCATATCCTGTTTCAGCCGCAAAGGTATCACCATCAATACAAACATCACTGACAACCAAAAGGTTATGCAAAACTGCCCAACATGGCTTGGGAAGTCAGGAAAGTTGATTAAGTTATTTCCTGATGTATAAATCATCAATTTTCAACCTCTTTATGTGCTATCCATAAAATATTGGCTGTGGGCCTTTGTTATACAAGGACATCTCATTTTGAAAATGACCTTGTAAATAATAATTAATATGCTACAATGAAAGAGTATCCTGTATCCTGTTGTAAAACATACAAAATTGAGTCACATATTTTAACTGCTTTATCCTGTAGTTAAGGAATATGCTACACATGTGTATGCCTGTATGTCCTATTCAGCACTTCATTAAGGCTTCATATCTCAGAATGTGCATTTGAATTAGTTTGCAAATAAAGTTCCTAAAGTTATGGACTAATAATAACAATGCTAATTAAAAATAATAAGAGATTATATATGCAGCACACTTTCAAGTGATAAAAAACTTACATACTCATTATCTCATTTGTTTCACATAACAATCAGGAAAGTGTATCATTTTCCCTACTTAAAAGATGAGGAAATTAAGATTCAAAGAGAGTAAGTTTCCCAAGATCACACCACTGATGATGACAGAAATGTGACTACATTGCAGGAGTGATGACTTTTAGTAGCATTCTATATGGTTGTTAGAGGACTTTTTTTTTTTAAATAAAGGTGAGATCCATGGACAAATAAGATTGGCATCACCTTGGAGCCTGTTAGAAATGCAAAAATCAAGGCTGTAAGATTTATTGCTAATAATATACAAGGTTTCTTTTGTAACTGGGGTTATGATACATTAACAGAGATGCCATATATATGTGTGTATGTGTGTATATATATATATATATATATATATAAATAGCTTTTTGTTACGGCATAAGGAAATGCATTGTGGTCAACAGAAGTTGCTGAATGTTATTCAGATTTGGAATTCCGTGTGAAAGTCTAAGGAAATACATGAAATATACACTCCATTAAGAGACATAAAATCTGATTTTTATCTCTGCCACTGATTTCCCATTTGCCTTAGAGAAAAATCATAAAATTATAAGGTGAGAAGGTCATCTAAATGATCAAGTATATGTATTTGCATTTTTTATCCTGTTAACTTCCAAAAGGATTTGACTTAACAGATTGAAATGCCAGAAGAACAGGACATAAAAAGAAAACAGAGACTATAATAATTTTTAAAAGACCTTTAATGCATTGATGTTTTAACCAATTCCAATATTTGGGCATTATCTCTGGCTCTAAGTTTTTTGGGAGAATAAAAACAAAGACAGAAATGTATACATAGGCTTTTAAGATCTCTCACCCAAATTACCCAAGAAACCCAGGCACTTATTTATTTCAAAAGAGTCAATCCTGACTGCAAATGCCAGACAGAGAAAGAATTGGATGTCTCCATGTTCAGTTGCCATTGCTTCTGCTGCTGCAGACTCATGGTCTGAGGAGTTTTTATTCATGGCTGTCTCCTTCATTGGTTAGGTAGTGTAACATGCTTGAGAGTCATAAAGTTATGGCTGTGTTTAATTTACACACCTGAGCTTAGCCATTCTTCCCAAAGCATGTCAGTTGTGTGAGGGTGTTTGGGCCTAGGGAAGGTTCTAGTTTTAGACACAAGCTGGGCCATTACTACTTCTCCTCCAAAAACCCTAGCCAAAATCAGAATCTTCCTTCTCTCCTTAAGAATTTATCTTTTGGGTCCTTGATATACTCTTCTTCCACTGACTCTTAACCAGGTTATTCCTAGTAGTAACACTGAACCTCAAAGGAGTCCCTTTTCTTTTCCCTCCAGAAAGATTTTTGATTCCATGTATGTTTACCCACTTCCCTCCCTAAGACTCAGCATCGTGTTGTGTACCAAGAAATATTGGGAGAAGCTATTGCATTCGACTTTAAAGGACCATTTAAACCATATTCCAGGAAAATAAATAGCTAATAGACTTATATTTCATTCATTTGTACAACAGGCCTTTATGAGTGCCTCCAATCTGCCAGGCACTGTTCTAAGCTCCCAGGAAGCAGCAGTGAATAAATCTGACCAAGTTCTTGCAACCACGGAGTTTACATTCTAGTGAAAAGATGAACAGAAAACAAACATCAAGATATTTAATGGCAGTCAGTGAAAGGTGTTTTGAAAGTAAAGCAATGGGCTAGAGAATGAGACAGGTTATTTTAGATAGAGTTATCACAGAAGGGCAGTTTCACGTTGGGCAAAGTGAGGGAGTAAGTCATGTAGATTCTGAGAGAAGAAACTTACAGGAAAACAACATGTGCAAAGCCCTGAGGTCTGTGCATGCTTGGCAAGCTCAAGGAACAGCAAGGAGGCAATGTGTTTGGAGCAGGGCAAGCAGCAAAAAAGTAGCAGATGAGGTCAGAAAGACAGTCAGTGGTAAAACATGTAGAGCCTTGAAGACCACGGTAAGAACTCTGGCTTGAATTCTGCATGAGATAGGAGGCCTTTGAAATGTTTTGAGCAGAAGACTGACACAATCTGATTTGTGTTTTAGAAGAAAAACCCCTGGCTATTATGTGGAGACTAAAGTGTGGGGCACGGGGTGAGGGTTGGGGGGTAAGAGTGGAAACAGGGAGAATAGTTAGTGTCATTGAAAAAAGAGGACTAATAATTTGCCTTTGGATTTAACACAAAGGAGCTTATTAGTGACCTTGATAGGAGCAGTTTTCATTAGGCTGGTGGAGACAAAAACTTTTTGTACAGCCCTCTGCCCTCTGATTACATCATGAACTGGCTTTGAGATTCTAGTGGAATTCGTTCATTCAGAATGGCGTTTTTTTTAATTGGGCAATTACTGTGTGCCAGAGACTATACTTCTCACTAGAGATACCATCAATTAATGAAGCATTAGTTCTTATTTATCACCAGGTAGGAAAGACAGACATGTAAAATGATGAATTATAAGCCAATATAATAAACAATTATCTTCTTGTTGGAATGAAATGTAGATAATAGGAGCTTAATCGCTTTTCTTCATGGGTGTTTAACCCATCTGAAAACTATCAGAGCCTTAGGAAACACATCAAAACATATTCTTTTCTCCCTCAATTTGTATAAAATATTTTTAAAAAGAGAACCTAAATTGTTAAATGGTTTTACATAGAGTAGTCTCACATTTGAAAGACGGTTTTCTTGCTTTCCAATTATTGGCTATTGTCCCATCCTGTTCACACAGGACTTGTATGGGTGATGTGGTTTGTTTTCATTTCCTGGAACAGAAGAGAAGGAATGTAGAGGATGAAAATGGGAAAGAACTGTGCTATAGAAAAGACCCTTACAAATCTAGGCCAGGGTGTTTATGTCACCAAACAACAGAAGAACCTAATAAACCAAGCAAAAGGACATACTTGAGTGACCACACTATAACCCCTTCAAATAAATACCCTGACTGGATTTATCTGAATGCTTCATGTGTGCAAGGGTCTGTGCGTGTGTGCACATGTATGTATGTTTGTGTGGTCATAAAATTTAATAAGTGCAGCTGTGTTTATTCAACTCTATAATATTCCACATATACATAGAGCAAACCTGGGGCTAGAGATCATTCATAGCTTCATGCTTGGAAAGAGTATAAGTAGAAAAATTGTACAACCCATGAAAACCAATTCACACTAGCTCATACATGCATAAATGCAGGGAGATGCTTTAAGTAAATTTACAGCTGAAATCACTGCTTTGAAACCTGAAACTATTGTTTCAACTGACTAACTAGATTTAGTCCATTCAGAAGCACTTCTGAGAATAGTCACACACATGATTAAAGGGACAGAAAAATCACATTTACATGAAAACGTTAAGGAAACTGGGATTATATGACATGGAAAAGAGCAAAGTATGAGTGATAGCTTACTGTTTTGAAATATACGAAAGTTATACTACTGAAGACAATATCCCATATTTTCTGACAGTGGAATAGAAGAGATACATATGGAATTAGATAAAGAGAATTTTGTCTGGCAAGAAGGTTTGTCAGATACTCAACTGCATTACAGAATTAAAGATTGAGAACTTTTTTCAGTTCAACAGATATTTTTAACACATAAACAACTATAAAAATACTGAAATTCTCTCCAAGAACTTACTGTCTTTTCTCAAAACCTTATTTCTCTGTCTTGGCACTGTGGTGAAGCATGGAAAGCAAGGATCTTCTGACAGCTGTGAAAGTAAGAAGCCAGGCAGAAGAGAGAACTGACAACTCTAATGTTGGCTAGTAAGCTGAAAAACTGGTGGGAGTATAACATGGGACAACTCGGAAAACTCTTTGCGTTATTATCAAGTTAAACATGCATTTAAACAATGACCCACCACGTATCTACCTGTGAGAGATGATAACATATGCTCACAAAAAGATTTGTGTAAGAATGTTTATAGAAGTTTTATTCATAGTGGATAAAAACCAGAAACAACCGAAATGTCCATCAGTAGGTCAATGGATAAACTAATTGTGATATATTCATATAACCTAGTACTACTCAGCAATGAAAAAGAATGGGCCACTGATGCATGCAGCTGCATGGATGAATCTCAGAAACATTTTTTTTAATATTTATTTATTAACTTAGCTGCCCCAGGTCTTAGTTGCGGCACACGGGATCTTTGCTGTGGCATGCAGACTCTTAGTTGCAGCATGCATGTGGGATCTATTTCCCTGACCAGGGATTAAACCCAGGCCCCCTGCACTAGGAGGGCAGAGTCCCAACCACTGAACCATCAGGGAAGCCCCACAGAAACATTTTTTAAGTGAAGGAAACCAGACACAAAATAGTATGCACTATACAATTCCATTTACATTAAGTTCACGAATGTGTAAAAGTAATCTACAGTTATGGAAATCAGAGTGGCAGTTGCCTATTAGACGGGGTGGGGATTGATGGGTAGGGAACAGAAGATAACTCCTTGTGATGATGGGTTATGTACACAATATACATTTGTCACAACTTATCAAATTTTGCACATAAAATTTGTTTCATGTAAATTTTACTTCAATTAGAAAAAATTCAGTGATCAAAACCCTCCAATGATATTTCATCTCACTTAGAATTAAATTCAACTTCTTTTTCACAGCCTCTAAGGCCCTCAATTTCTGTCAGAGCTGACTTATGATCTATTTGCCCCTTGCACACTCCTTTCCAGCCTCAAAGTCCTCCTTATTATTCCTTGAACATGTGGGCATGCTGCTCCTGCCTCAGACCTTACACTGCCCTTCCTACTGCTAGGAACGCTCCTCCTCTGTAGATCTATAAAACCAGTTCCCTCTCTTTATTTAAATCTTTGCTCAAATGCCACCTCATTAGACAGTGCTCCCTAAAATCCCTTTCTGAAATAGCAGCACCTCTTCGCAACACACACACACACACACACACACACACACACTCATCTCATCACTCTTTATACATTTACCTTTCTTCAAAGCACATATCAAACCCATATATCGTAGTATATATTTATGCATTTTTTGTCTTTCCTCCATAGAACAAAGAGTTCTGTAGCTAAGACCTTTTTGTTATTCACTAATGCATTCCCTAGTACTTAGAAAAATATCTATTATGTAAATATTCAATAAATATTTGTTGGATTGTATGGTAGCTCTATTTTTAGTTTTTTTAAGGAAACTCCATACTATTCTCCATAGTGGCTGTACCAGTTTACATTCCTACCAACAGTGTAGGAGGGTTCTCTTTTCTCCAAACCCTCTCCAGCACTTATTATTTGTAGACTTTTTGATGGCCATTCTGACTGGTGTGAGGTAGTTTTGATTTGCATTTCTCTAATAATTAGCAATGTTGAGCATCTTTCATGTGCCTGTTGGCCATCTGTATGTTGTCTTTGGAGAAATGTCTGTTTAGATCTTCTGACCATTTTTTGATTGGGTTGTCTGTCTTTTTGACATAGAGCTGCATGAGCTGTTTGTATATTTTGGAGATTAATCCCTTGTTGGTTGCATCATTTGCAAATATTTTCTCCCATTCTGTCGGTTGTCTTTTCATCTTGTTTATGGTTTCCTTTGCAGTGCAAAAACTTTTAAGTTTCCTTAGGTCCCATTTTTTAATTTTTGTTTTTATGTCCATTACTCTAGGTGACGGGCCCTATGTTCTCTTCTAGGAATTTTATGGTGTCATGTCTTACATTTAAGTCTTTAAGCCACTTTGATTTTAGTTTTGTGTATGGTGTGAGGGAGTATTCCAACTTCACTGATTTTCATGTGGCTGTCCAGCTTTCCCAATACCGCTTGCTGAAGAGACTGTCTTTTCTCCATTGTATATTGTAGCCTCCTTTGTTGAAGATCCTGGGCATATATCCAGAAAAGATGAAAACTCTAATCCAAAATGATGCATGCATCCCAGTGTTCATAGCAGCACTATTTACAATAGCCAAGACATGGAAGCAACCTAAGCGTTCATCAACAGAGGAATGGATAAAGAAGATGTGGTATATATATACAGTGGAATATTTTTCAGCCATAAAAAAAAAGAATGAAACAATGCCATTTGCAACAGCATGGATGGACCCCTGGAGATTATCATACTAAGTGAAGTTAAGTCAGAAAGGGAAAGACAAATATCATAGGATATTACTTATATGTGGAATCTAAAAAACATTATGCAAATGAACTTGTTTACAAAGCAGAAACAGACTCACAGACATAGAAAACAAATTTATGATTACCAAAGGGGAAAGGGGGTGGGGGACGATAAATTAGGAGTTTGGGATTAACAGATACACAAAATACTATATATAAAATAGATAAACAACAAGGTTCTACTGTATAGCACAGGACCTATAATAAGCTATAATGGAAAGAATTTGAAAAGAATATATATATATACACACACATATATATAATGTAATATATATAACTGAATCACTTTGCTATACACCAGAAACTAACACAACATTGTAAATCAACTATACTTCAATAAACATAATAAATAAATATTTATATATTTGTTGAATGAATAGTCAAGCAAAGGTTAGACAGGTGATGTGTATAGGAGATACAAACATCAGTGGGAGAACAAACTAGATGTGTCAGCTATCGATTGTTGCATAACAAACCCCTCCAAAACTAATGGCTGAAAACAACAACAGAAGTTTTGCTCACAAATCTGTAATTTGGGTAGGGCTCAGCAGGAACAGTCTCTGTTCCATGCAGGGTCAGCCTTGGTGGCTTGACTAAGAGAAAAAGGATGCACTTTCAAGATGGCTTACTCACATGTCAGCTGGCAGCTCAGAGAGCTAGAGCCATTGGTTCCTCTTCATACAGGCACGGTGGCAGAGTTCCAAGAGCAAGCATCCTAAGAAATGGGAAGTTGAATCATCACTTCCACGCTCTTATCAATATACAATGTAAGTAGTTACAGAGCCCAGATTCAGTGAAAGGGAATATAAGCCATACCTCTTGATGGGATGAGAGCTGAAGAAGTTCATGGTCATTTTTTACAACCACCTCACAAGGTGATTTTTTTTTTTTTTTTTTTTTTTTTTTTTTTTTTTTAGCACGAACCCGTGTCCCCTTCATTGGCAGGCAGACTCTCAACCACTGCGCCACCAGGGAAGCCCACAAGGTGATCTTTTAGGGTATGTTCTACCACCCTGGGATTTATAATTCTGTGATTTGTTTTGTTGTAGAGTTTTTCAAAATTCATTTGCAACGTTACTTAACATTAAACTAAAACCATGATATGATAATTCAATAGCTAATTGTATTAATATTAAAGTTCTAATTATGTCCTAGATACAGTGTTAAAGTGTTTTATATACTGTATCTCATTTTTTTAATTTAACAAACATTTATATAGCACTTGCTATATACTAGGCACTGTTCTGGTGCTTCAAGGATAAAACTTAATTTAATCCATGTAACAATCCCATAAATTAAGTGCTATTATTATCCTCATGCTACAGATTGGAAAGCCTATGCAGGAAAAGATTAAATACCTTGCACAAAGTCACACAGCCACTGAGGATGGAGCCAGGATTTGAGCCTGCAGTCCGATCCCAGAGCCTATATGCTTAACCACAGTGTCATGCTATCTTTCTCTTAATCCACCCAGAAATCCTATAATGTAAGTACTCTTGTTATCTCCATTTGACAGAAGAAAAATTAAAGCTTAGAGCAGTTGTCATCTTCCCAAGGTCCGTCTACCTACATGTTCCCACCGTTGCCCCAGTATTTTATACATTGCTTCTCTCCTCACAGCAGTGTTGCAAGATAGATGTGTCAAAACTGAGAATGAAATTTTAAATAACATGCTCCAGGTTCACATAGTTAGCAAGTATTAGAGCTGGGGATTAAACTCAGGTGTACATAGCTGCAAAACCAGGCTTCTTTATTTTGCATTGCCCTCATCTTCAGGAGCAGGGCAAGAAGGGAGGAATGGAGCAGCTGACACTAAGGGAAGAGCATTCCCTTCCATGCTGGGACTCCTGGTTAACCTCTGAGAGGGCTTGCAACAGAGCTGGCCAGAGGTGACAAAAGATCTACAGATGATTAGGGAAGGTTTCTGTATCTATTGTTAGATTGTAAATGCTAGCTTCATATTTTTCTCTCTCCCTTGGAGAAATCGTTTTACTTTCCTTTCTCTGCTCTAGGGCATGACCTGTTTTTCAGTGCAGCCATTGTCTTCAACCCAACTGATAGAGGAGGAGGTGAAGTGATGAAAGTCAATCTACCCAGGGACCTCTTGTGGTTTAGTCAATTAATTGTTGGTCCTTTGGGGAGAGGGGAGTGGATGAAGAGTGAGGAGCAAAGGAAGAGACAAGAAAAAAAGAAATCAACTAATCTCCTGGACCTGTCAGGATTCCTCTCAGTTTTTCCTATGAAGATGTCCCTTGTGGCCCATTTAGAGCCATTTACCAAAACATTTTCAGATTTCTTTGATTTTAACATCTGCTTTCCTCTTTCTTCCCTGCACAGTCCTATGCTTCCGGGATACATGGCAGTCAGCCTTTGATCTTGGTGCCTCTGGTTAGCTGCATGCTGTAAGTTATCCCTCCTCAAGCTAATTCTGGGCAATGATGAAATCTACATCCCTTCCTTTTTCACCCTCTTTATCACAAGCCTCCCATCAAGTTTGACATGAGTCAGACCAGCTCTCCCATGGGGTCTCACAGAACTCACTAATTCTTTATAAATAACAGGGACTTCAGTCTATACATAGTCCTGGAGTTACTGTGTTAATCCTATAAATCAGCCATCCTAGAAAGTCATAGTGGTCCCAAAGAAATTAGATTATCAGCAAATAAAAAGTTTAGTATAATTTTCAAGCTTAATTAGGTTAGGTATAGCATTTCTCCATGTTATTTGCATCATCACCATTACTATCATTACTTGATTTCTGTCAACTTCAAATTTGCTAAGATACTGATTTAAGTGTGGGAAAGGCTGGAAAATACATTAAGGACAAGCTAATTTGGAGAAGGCTAATTTGAGAGTGAGAAGGTTAAATTGTAGAAGCTTTTAAAAGAACACAATTGTAATAATAAGGCTTACAAAATTATTCCAATTATCTGTGTTCCTAAGAATATTTATATAATGGAGATAAAGATGATTTATAATGAACTTTTAAATGTAAACATTTCTTCAAAATATTTTCTCAGATAATTTAAATATTTCCAGGTGATATTATCTATCACATAGCATGTGTATTCAAATTGTTCTTTAATGATAGCAAAGAAAAGGTAAATGTTAGACCATTCCCTAGGCAAATAATCACAAACTCTGAGTAATGGAAATTTTATTGTACTACTTTTCTACCCTCTGGGAAAAATACAGGTAATATGTAAAATGTTTCTTCTAGTGAATAGGAATTCCTTCCTATATTTTCAAATTATTTATTATTATAAGTTTCCCAGAGGAAACCATGTCCTGTTACTATTAATTCTTGATATCCAAGTGAATTTTTCATCTTGTGACTTTCCCAAGGCCAACATACACTTCAAATTACATTTTAGTCACAGATTCTGTCTACTCTGTAGTATGTTTCTGGTAGTAATTCTCCATCTCCTAGCTAGCACAGAAGTTTATGGAAACATGCAATGTAATACCAGACTGAACTAAACAACAAGTTCTAAAGCATTTCACTTTTTAATTATCTGGCATTTAGCGGTTACCCATATCATGCCCCTTTCTATATAATTAAGAATAAACTATATTAACCTATCATGTTAGAAGAGGGCAATAGGAAAGTGAAATACACTGTTCCTGTTTATATGATTTGCTAGTAATCAAAAGTGAAACACACAATCTTGTATTAAAAAAACAGATAATAATGTGTTTTTGGCTGAAATTCTCAAAACATAAAAAGACTGTGGAACCAAGAAGGTTGGCTTTTTTAGATCAATGGTTTTTAAACTGTTCTGTGGCCACTAAATGTAGCTATGTTCCAAGAACTGACAGAATCTAAGAAGCAGAGGGAAACTGAGGCAGGAAGAATCGGGGAAGGTATTCAGAGGTAGAGGTTCTCAGTTGGATTTTGGAAGCTGGTGGAGAAAGAAAAGTGAAGTTGGCAGATGGAAGGGAGAGCAACAGAAACAGATGTCTGTCTTAGGCAATGGTGATCAGCACTTGCTCAGAGCAGACTTCCTCCCCACTGGCAGATGTTTTCAGACCTTCTTTGAGGTAAAGAGCTACCCTTACAGAACCTGGGGTGGCCTGTCCCAGGCAGGGGTTCAGATTTGCTGACTCCATCACATGCTGCTGATGGCGAAGGGTGAAGGCCCTGGAACGCCTGTCTTTGAGCCTCATCCCTCTTCATGACTCCTCAGGGAGAGCTGTCAGTGGGACGTTCCGGGCCATAAAAAAATGATCCTCTTCCTGGGGACTAGATTATTTCACCTGGACAACCCAAGCATTCTTTCTTCCTGCAGGCATTTGTCAATGGGACAGGACCTATTGCTCTCCAGAGTGGGGATGGATCTGCCCCCTTCATTGCCTGGCCCCTGGAGCTTTGAGATTCAGCTGCTGGGCATAATTGCAGTCTCTGCTCTTCCCTACTGCCCATATCCCTAGCAGTGCCTGGTCTCTTAGAGCTACAGCCTATGCACACAATTCTAAGAGAGTTGCTCTATGAGACAGATATTCTCAACCTTTCCTGCCTACTTCCAATGAACCAATAAACCTAACAGCTGCTGTTTACATAGCACTTACCTTTCAGGGAGCTCAGAGCAATTTCCAGTAACAGATGCTAATCCTCCCCCAAGGTCTGGGTGGTAATAGGTATTAATACTATTCCCCTGAATACATAAGAGGAGGACTGAGCCAAAGAACTTGTAATTGTTTGCTGAATATTGCCTGGTCCTTAGATGGTTCGTTCATTCAACTATTTTTTTCCAGTTATGTCCTTGTCACTGAATTGTAAGGCATTTTCACATCTATTAACTTATTTTTTTCCCAAATTTTCTCAATGATAAGAATCACCTAAGGCTCTTGTTAAACAAGTAACTTCCCTGACCCCTGTCGTGGACATTCTCATTCAGTGGGTCTGCGATGGGACCCAGGAATTTGTGTGTTTGTCTGAGTGATTTTTTTCCCCTCCTTTTGTGAAGTAGAACATTCCAGATGATTATTACCATTAGGAAAGTTTGGGAAACATTATTCCATTTAATTTTCACAGTAGCTAGGTGTGTACCTTTATTGGAAAATAAACATGTGATCAGCATATCAGTATAGAAGGTAGAGACATAAATCTCAACTAATTCAACTCTAACTCCCACAGACAATAGGTGACAGTTGATTAGTTTCTTATATTTGCTGGATCTTCCCAATCACACTTTCTCAATAATAAGGAACTGAGCTACTCATCTGGGGTTTGAGCTATTACGTAATTCCTGCCTAGACCTGTGCCATAAATCAGTGCCATGAGAACTCCCTATTAAAGACTGTTCAAAATAGACCCTTTTCACTTTTCCAAAAACATGACATTTGATCTACAAGTTTAAGCTCATCTTCTGAGCTCCGACTTCTGACCCATCCTTATTCCATTGTTGTCATTACTGTTTTCTCCTTCCTCTCCTCTCCCCCGCCTCCTCCTTCCTCTCTCCCTCCCTCCCTTGCTCATTCTGACTATTCTTTCCCTTGATGAAATACTTACAAGTCTCCTTTCTCTGTCATAACTGCTCTGTGACCACTGATAGGGCTGTACAACTCCCACCCACAGCCCTAAAGATTTATTCTTGAGGCCTTGGGCAGAATTTCTGTCACCTTCATCCTCAAAAGGGATCATCAACTTGTACATTGATCCTGGAGATCCCAGAAACTCAGGAGCTCTTTCCTTCTGTGGTTTCCAGGGCTCCTGTCACCTGCAGATGCTAGGCTAGGGAGTAGCCCCAGTTCAAGCATGGCACTCACAAGCAACATCTCACATCTAAATGAAAAGTGTAACGATTAATTCAACTGCTCTTATGTGGTCTATAATAATTTAATGTCTGGTGTTACATAAATCCACTGATACACTGATAAACTGATTCTCTGGGGGAAAAGAGGAGAGAGGAGGAGGGGAGGGGAGAGAGAAGAGATAAGAGAAGGGAAGGGAAGAAAAAAGAAGAGAAGGGAAGGGAAAGGAAGGGAAGGGAAGTGAAACAAAATAAGAGGAAGAGGAAGGGAAAGGGGAAAAAAAGCCCTGATTTTGCAGATTTCAGTAGTGTAAATACTGTCATGATGGCCAATTTCAAGTTACCAAAGATTTAACAACCAGCTTTAAGAAAAGCCTGAATATTTAAGAATCAGTTCTCATGAGCTGGTGTGAACCAGCTCTAGCATACCACTGTGTAAGTCTGACCCCAGAAAAAATTAAATCGTTTTCCCCCAGATCTTCTCATGCTTTCCACCAGATACCCTATATACTAGTACACAAAGATTACTCACTACTCCCCAAACGTGCTCTGTGCTATCCCACCTCTATGCCTTTTCATCTTGATGGTCTATTTTCCAGGGATGCCCTTTTTCCTCATTTCTTCAAGGCCCATCTCAAATGCTTCCTGTTCCCTGAATCCTCATAGCATTTGATCTGTCACTCTCTTATGACACTTAAAACTTTATCTTGTATTAGAGCTGTTTTTATTTTTTTAATTTGTGCCCTGTACAATTACTGAATAAAGGCTCTCTGCACTGTCCCTGTATTCTCATAGCACTGAGAGCAATGCCTAGTGCATAGCAGGCACTTAAAGCCACGTTAACAACCATCTATCACATGCTTCTAATGTAGCAGGCACTGCTGTATCCCTGAGGAACAAACACCTCTGTGTTTGAAGAACTAGAGAACTTAAACTGTAATTCTGTGGGGAAATTCCAGAATCAGATAGCACATGTAAGTCGACCACTAACACAGTGTATCTAGAACAAGTTGATGACTTCACTAAGTAGATAGCTTCCACCCAGGATCATTGGAACAATTAATCTAAACATGGGTTCAGCAAAATTTTCCTGTAAAGGACCAAAATGTAAGTATTTCAGGCTTTTGAGTCCATAAAATCTCTACCAAAACTACTCAACTCTGCTACTGTAGTGAAAAAGCAGTGATAGGCTATATATAAACAGAATGAGCATGGCTACATGCCAGTAGAACTTTATTTATAAACACAGGTAGTGAGCCAGATTTGGCCCACAGGTCCTAATTGGCCAAGCCCTGGTCTAGGTACTTGAAAGCTCTGATTTCCAAACTGCCATGTGAATTCTTTTGTTCATTTTCCTTTTGGTGTCAGTGTTCCTTTTTACTAGCTTCTAACTTAGCCTATCATGATTTTCTTGCTAATAATACTTGCTTACGTGTAGGCTTTGTTTGAGATAATCATTACTCTAAATGTAATTTAGCTCATCCAGGCATAGTTTGTGCAGCCAATTTGAAAAACAGTATAAAGATATGTTACACTGACTCTGCCAATAGTAACACAACTTATAGATAATACATAAATGTAATAAAATGTCCTTGCAACAGAAAATGATACAGATATTAGTGGGATTCAACTATGACTGTTGTCATGATAATACCTACAGATAATATATTTAAGTTCCATTAAGGTTGACTGTATCTCTTATAAAGTACCTGAGTTCTTTTTCCTGTGGTGAAATCAGCATCTTTAATGCCAACTCAGAACCAAGACTAATCATTCTGTGGTGCTAGTAGATCATTCCTAGTGTATGACTCTCCAACACCGCCAATGGACCATTTCTTACAAGAAGTGTGCATGGATAAAACCCTTTCCAAGAAAGTGAATAATAATTGGTGAAAGGTTCCTAAGGGTAATGATTCTTCTCATAGAAGCTGGAAAACTTGAGATGGTCATCAAAAATGAATTTCTTACTTTGGCTGCCCTAGTAAATAATGCAGCTCTTGCCCTGGGTGCACAACTGACCTTTTAAAATTCCTTTGCCCAAGTAATTATGGAAAATAATATAGCCTTAGACTTTAGTTTGACAAATCAGGGGAAATATGCACCATTTCTAATACTTCCTGTTGTACCTGGACTAACAAAATGGGTTAAAATAAAAGGCAACTTGGATATCTAAGGAAGACCCAAGGAGCAAAAGCCCAAGGAGTGGGGATTGTTTTCTTCGTCAAATCTGAGAAGTCTTGGATTATTATTTGAAAGGGCCTATTGAGTCCTTCTTATAATATTTTAGTTATTTTGGCACACAATTGTTCAGTATATATTTTCCAGAGTCTTAAATATTTCCATGCAGCCACTGTCCCAACAGGTGATTGACCAAATAGCAAACAAAGAGGGTAAAACCATGCTGATCCACTGTCAACTGAATTTTATATATCTGCAAAAAAAACCTCATCTTCAAGGAGAATCAACTATGGTGAAAATATGAGTAATGCTTGAAGTCTTTCTTGAAGAAGCTTAGCTAGGAGAGGACCCAAAGGGTGACTGAAAAAAATGTAATCTTTCCTTACTCCTAAAAGACCAATTTACGATAGCAAGGATGACAGGTAGCCACCAGAATAAGTTTTAGACCTGCTTAATCAATGAATAAGAGTTCTATATATAGCCATGGAACCATCAGAATTGGCTTTAAACACTTAATCAAATCAAAGTCAACTTGTTTTAGTGAACACACTTCTGTAAGCCAACCAATTAATAAAAACCCCTTGCTCCTGATGGCCAATCAGGAATGGGATCATTCCAACAACTTGCTTCTGAGTGCCATACGATCAACAACAGTCTCCCCCAAATAACCATACTTCTACAGTTGACACCAACTTATTTATAACCATGAACTTCAACCAGTCTCTGAACTCCACGCTTCTTAAAATCCTTATGTATGATCAACAGCCTTCCCTCCTTAGAGAAACTGCAACTGAAAAGCAAGTAAGCGATAAATTCAGGATTATGCACTTTTGGGTTTTTTGTTTGTTTCATCACCATTCTGAGTGGCCATTTCATACTTTGAGAAAATGGAGGACGATAACAAGATGAAAAGGGCATTCCAAGTACTAGGGATAACTTGGGAAAAACATGGAGACACAAAAGTACTTGGTGGGTTCAGGAATATGGAGCCCTTTGTAGTAGCTGCTTGGTATTGGAAAGGTCAACCGAGAACCAGATTTTAAACTTTGGAGAACAATATGAAGAGTTCATATTTTATCTGCTAAGTGTTGAGAGTTCATTGAATATTTTAAGGTGGAGAGTTATAATTAGAGTTTTAGGGGCTGAAAAATTCAGTGCCAACATCACTGCTTGAAGTGACCATGTCATATTCAATATCTATATTAGAGATAGAATCTACTGGATCTTATGACTTATTGAATAAGAGAGGTAAGGAAATTAGAATCAAGGATGAGATTTTTGACTCGAATAATTTATTAGAAGGAAGAAAGAGAGGAAGGGAGGGAGGGAGGGAGGAAAAGCCAGAGTACTGGGATTGTTTTCTTGGTCAAATCCGAGAGACCACTTCCATGCATACCAGTTTCACCTTCATGACTTCTTTTTTCTTCAAAGCAGTGTCAAAGGTTCTTTCTAACCTTATTATGCCAAGATTAAAATGTAGGTTAAGGGGAAAGTTCTTCACACATTTGGCCTAAGCTTTCACTACCCTAAGACTGACTTTGGGTTCCGATAACAGTGAAAAATTGCATTTCCATTTGATCTGGGTTATCTGGACAATGCTTCCTTTCCGTGTACATTTCCTACTGAGACTGTAATACCTCACCCTCAATATTAGTCTGCTAGGACTACCACAAAAAAAATGACTGTGTCACTTAAATGACAGAAGTTTATTTTCCCACAGTTTGGGAGTCCAGAAGTCTGAGATAAAGGTGTCAGCAGGAAATCAATCAATGTGATACACCATATTAACAAATTGAAGGAGAAAAACCATATGATAATCTCAATAGATACAGAAAAGACTTTTGACAAAATTCAACACCCATTTATGATAAAAACTCTCCAGAAAGTAGGCATAGAGGGAACTTACCTCAACATAATAAAGGCCATATATGACAAACCCACAGTCAACATCGTTCACAATGGTGAAAAACTGAAACCATTTCCACTACAATCAGGAAAAAGACAAGGTTACCCACTCTCACCACTATTATTCAACATAGTTCTGGAAGTTTTAGCCACAACAATCAAAGAAGAAAAAGAAATGAAAGGAATCCAAATCAGAAAAGAAGTAAAACTGTCACTGTTTGCAGATGAGATGATACTATACATAGAGAATCCTAAAGATGCTACCAGAAAACTACTAAAGCTAATCAATGAATTTGGTAAAGTAGCAGGACACAAAATTAATGCACAGAAATCTCTTGCATCCCTATACGCTGATGATAAAACGTCTGAAAGAGAAATTAAGGAAACAATCCCATTTACCATTTCAACAAAAAGAATAAAATACCTAGGAATAAACCTACCTAAGGAGACAAAAGCCTTGTGTACAGAAAACTATAAGACACTGATGAAAGAAATTAAAGATGATACAAACAGATGGAGAGAGATGCCACGTTCTTGGATTGGAAGAATCAACATTGTGAAAATGACTATACTACCCAAAGCAATCTACAGATTCAATGCAATCCCTATCAAACTACCAATGGCATTTTTCACAGAACTAGAACAAAAAATTTCACAATTTGTATGGAAACACAAAAGACCCCGAATAGCCAAAGCAATCCTGAGAAAGAAAAACAGAGCTGGAGGAATCAGGCTCCGTGGCTTTAGACTATATTACAAAGCTACAGTAATCAAGAAAGTATGGTACTGGCATAAAAACAGAAATATAGATCAATGGAACAGGATAGAAAGCCCAGAGATAAACCCATGCACATATGGTCACCTTATTTTTGATAAAGGAGGCAAGAATATACAATGGAGAAAAGATAGCCTCTTCAATAAGTGGTGCTGGGAAAACTTGGCAGCTACATGTAAAAGAATGAAATTAGAACACTCCCTTGAAACATATGTGAAGATGTTCAGGCAATGAGCAGCTGTTGTCAAGATATGACATCTTGCCTACAGGCAGCAAAGGAACAGACTCAAGAGTTAATAATAAAAACCACTAAGCTTCAAGCTGAAAGTCAAGATACAGAACCGTTCCATCACCACACAGGTCTCTCCCATTGGTGCATGGACCACGATGAGAAAAGTTGCAGTCTCTGCTGTTGTGAAGAGATGGTTGGATCTACAGAGCAGCCAACTCTCTAAGGAAAGGCAGGTGCTAGATTTCTGTACAGAGCTAAACATGCGACTTGAGCATTGAATTAGAATGTTTTTAGTATCACAACTAATCTTTTGAAAGAAAAGGTTCCTAGAAAAAAAATTCGCAGTTAGAGACCCACACATGAATTTTTCTGTTGTTATTGTTGGCTGACTATAAGAACATATACACAAAAAACCACAAAAACAGAAATACAGATCAATGGAACAGGATAGAAAGCCCAGAGGTAAACCCACACACATATGGTCACCTTACCTTTGATAAAGGATGCAAGAATATACAATGGAGAAAAGACAGCTTCTTCAATAAGTGGTGCTGGGAAAACTGGACAGCTACACGTAAAAGAATGAAATTAGAACACTTCCTAACACCATACACAAAAATAAACTCAAAATGGATTAAAGACCTAAATGTAAAGCCAGACACTATAAAACTCTTAGAGGAAAACATAGGCAGAACACTCTTTGATACAAGATCCTTTTGGCCCACCTCCTAGAGTAATGGAAATAAAAACAAAAATAAACAAATGGCCTAGTGAAACTTAAAAGCTTTTGCACAGCAAAGAAAACCATAAACAAGAGAAAAAGACAACCCTCAGAACGGGAGAAAATATTTGCAAATGAAGCAACTGACAAAGGATTAATTTCCAAAATATACAAGCAGCTCATGCAGCTCAATATCAAAAAAACCCAATCCAAAAATGGGCAGAAGACCTAAATAGATATTTCTCCAAAGAAGATATACAGATTGCCAACAAACACATGAAAGGATGCTCAACATCACTAATCATTAGAGAAATGCAAATCAAAACCACAATGAGGTATCACCTCACACCAGTCAGAATGGCCATCATCAAAATATCTACAAACAGTAAATGCTGGAGAGGGTGTGGAGAAAAGGGAACCCTCATACACTGTTGGTAGGAATGTAAATTGATACGGCCACTAGGGAGAACAGTATGGAGGTTCCTTAAAAAACTAAAAATAGAACTACCATATGACCCAGCAATCCCACTACTGGGCATATACCCTGAGAAAACCATAATTCAAAAAGAGTCATGTACCCCAATGTTCCTTGCAGCTCTATTTACAATAGCAAGTACATGGAAGCAAGCTAAGTGTCCATCAACAGATGAATGGATAAAGAAGCTGTGGCACATATATACAATGGAATATTACTCAGCCATAAAAGGAAACGAAATTGAGTTATTTGTAGTGAGGTGGATGGACCTAGAGTCTGTCATACAGAGTGACGTAAGTCAGAAAGACAAAAACAAATATTGTATGCTAACGCATATATATGGACTGTAAAAAAAAAAATGTTTCTGAAGAACCTAGGGGCAGGGCAGGAATAAAGACAGATGTAGAGAATGGACTTGAGGACGGGGAGGGGGAAGGGTAAGCTGGGACGAAGTGAGAAAGTAACATTAACATATATACACTACCAAATGTAATATCAATAGCTAGTGGGAAGCAGTTGCATAGCACAGGGAGATCAGCTCGGTGCTTTGTGACCACCTAGAGAGGTAGGATAGGGAGGGTGGGAGGGAAACGCAAGAGGGAGGAGATATGGGGATATATGTATAGCTGATTCACTTTGTTATACAGCAGAAACTAACACAAAAATATAAAGCAATTATACTCCAATAAAGATGTTAAAATAAAAAGGTATCAGCAGGGTTGGTGTCTTCTGAGGCCACTCTCCTTGGCTTACAGATCACTGTCTTCTCCCTTTGTCTTTACAGGGTCTTCCCTCTCTATATGCCTTTATCTCTTTTTATAAGGACACCAGTCATACTGGATTAGGCTCAACCCTAATGACCTCATTTTAATTTAGTCACCTCTTTAAAAACTCTTTCTCCAAATAGTCACATTCTGAGGTACTAGGGGTTAGAACTTCTACATATGAATTGTGGGGAAAGGAGGAAAAACTCAGCCCATAACACCCTTCAAGTCCTGAACCAGCACCTAGCATGTTGCTGATCGTCAGAAAATGGATAAAACCTTTACTGGTCAGATAAATTTGTCCAGGAAAGCAGGAGTAATAAATAAAACGGTGGCCTGGGAGAGATGTTCAAGTGAAGGCTGAGTTTAAATTCCTCCTTCTGGGGTGAATAAAGCTGAGCTTTGGTCTGAGAGTGTGGCTGGAAGTGTGAGCTGGGAAGGGAGGTCTGGCCTTGGCTCTCCTGTGGACTTGCTATGTGGCCTTGGGCAGTTTAATGGCCCCACATCTCAATTTCCTCTTTGGCAAATGGGGGCAGGATATCATCTTTCATTCCCAGGGGCTATGACAGTGAATTAAGGAAAAGGCAGAGTCTTTGGCGTCCCTTAGTGAGAGAAGCTGAGCTAGTAGAAGGTTCTACCACACAGGCCAGGTAGCTTAAACATTCTTCGATCATTACATGTTCAAGCAGCAAATTTTCAGACATGATTTCAAGCTTGCAAGCAAGTATTTTTGGAGAATTTAGAATTACCCACTGGGATGTTTTTGCACTGTAGTCCACTGAGAGATTTGACTTTAAAAGCTTTTCACTTTGGCCTTTGCTTAGCTTCGAACACAGGTTTATATTTAGACCTGCTGTTTTATCTTCTCACTTATAGTTTAGGGCCTTAGGAGTCTCAACAAATTCTGTCTGTCTTCTATGGGGTTTAAAAAGTCTGAAAACAAAATAAAGTCTCTGCTTGGAGGCTTTTCTTGGGCTGGTTTTAAAAGAAAAAAGCTGGAGGGATGAAGCAAGGGGAGAGTTAGACCCTAAATTATTTGGTAAACACAAGCACTATAAACTGTGTAATTGTCCAGCCTTTCACCTTCTTTGACCATAAGGACAGTCAACCCAAGGTACATTTCACCTTGTGTATTTCTGTGATTCTTTGGCAATTGTTCTGATGGCCTTATGTTCTGTGGAGATCCTTTTGAGACTGATCGTCTTCTGAGATTCACCACTCAGGGCCTGAGCAAGAGAACACAGTTGACTCCTTCCATGCTTTATCTGAGGGTATAATCCTATCCCCTCTTGAGAGCTTAAATCCAAAACACAGAACACCTTTTGGAGATTCCAGTGCATTCTTAAATGATACCTTCACCTCTTCCTTCCCCGCACTCTTTCCCTCTCTCTAAATCCTTCCTGAGTCTCTCATTTTCTACTTTCTTCTCGTCTTTCTTTTAGGTCACCAGACTTATAACTCCGGGCTTACTTTCTCAGTATATCATTGCTTATTGGAAAGAATGTTGCACATAGAGAATTAAAAGACTTGAGTTCCAAATCCCACTCTACCTTATACCAGCAGCATCACTTTAGGCAAGACACTTTATTTCTTTAGGCTGTAACTCCCACATCTGTAAAATGGGGATAACAATAATGCCTGACAGTTTTATTGTGAGCAGCTCATAAAATAATATATGTGAAAGTATCTGGGAAAAGGCACTCAATACATATGACTTCATATTAACCAAGCCTCTGAATAAATCTCAAACTTGAAAAGCCTCAGAATCCTAAACTGTAAAAGGAAAATAATTATAGCTACCCTGCCGTCATCATGATTAATCATGGGGATTATGAGATGAGATGTATATAAAAAGCTTCATAAATTGAAAATCATGGAAACAATGTGAAGTATCACTTTCCCACTGCTTCTTCACAGGGTAGAGGATGACAGCTCATGATCAGCCTGTGTGATGCCGTCGAGGGATGTAGTCAAGTCAGTATTGCCCACTTGTTCTGGTTCTTTTCGCTCTCCGTCTGTCTCTGTCCCTCAGGATGGAATGCTATGTTGAAAGACTCTCCTTTTCTGTCTGACATGATTTCTTTCTGCACTACAGGCTGTTCTCCAGAGTGAATAATGACAATGCCATGTCTTCAATGAGGCAGAACACCAACACTAAATTGTGTCATCGCTTCTCTCATGCTATAAAGTAGCATGTGGTGGGCCCAGGATCCCAGTCAGGGAATGGCCACCCTGGTGAGTTGGACTGATACGGCCTGTTGAATCCATTGCTTAGATCCCTTGGCAGTCATTTAATATTATTACTTTCCCTCCTCTTCTTGGAATTGTGCTTCCTCCTGTCTCCATATGAAGCATGAGTGAATTGGGAGAAGGCTGGGAAGGCGAAGAGGCTCAAAACAAGAGCAAAAGATGATAATGATAACAACTCACATTTGCAAAGTGTTTTACAGTTATAATACCCTTTAAAATATATTGTTACATATGGTTCTTACTGCATAAACTCATGCAAATTATTTCACTTCTGTACCTAAGTTCCTCATCCATAAAATGGTGGTAACGCCTACTTCAAAAGGTTGTGAGGGCTGAACAGTAATGTATGTCAACAGTCCAAAAGTGTGTCTGGAACTCAGTCCCTCATTTATTTAATGATGTTTATAGAATGTCCACTATGTCTCAGATACCGTGCTAGGAACTGGGGACAGATCAGTAAACAGGACACTTGAGCCTCTGACCTCACGATGCTTACACCCGAGGAGCATAGAGTACATGTGCACACACACACACATAGCCGATATGATTATTAACAGAGACGTGCATTGAGAGGAGCAAATAATTTAAAGAGAGGGTATGAAGATAGAATTTATGTGGGCTAGGAGATCAAATAGTATGGAGGGGAGGGGAGGGGAAGAACAAAAAGGATTATTCTCTAGGTTCTGGATGGGTCAAGAGAAAGGTGGTTCCATACACAGAGATAAGGGCTGTGGAAGGAGAGACAGTATGGGTATGTGGTAGGCAGTCTCTATAATGGCTCTCAGATCTCCTTGCCTCCTGGTATTCATCCCCTCCCCTGAGTGAGGGAGTAAGGGCCAGATCTTTCAACGGCAAAAGTGTTGGGATGTCACTTCCGAGATTAGGTTACAGAAAATGGTGTGACTCCTGTCTTGCTTCTCCCTTTTCACTTGCTCTCTGTCTCTCACGCTCTCTCTCTTTCTCTCAACGCCCTCACTTTGAGCAAAGCCAGCTACACGTTGTGAGTAGCCCATTGCAGAGGCCCACATGGCAAGAAACTGATGTCTCTAGACAACAACCAGTGAGGGCCTAAGGCTCTCAATTCACACGAGTGAGATTCAAAGTAGATCTTCTGCGGCCTACCAAGGTAATGAGCTTGCAGGTGGATCCTGGCCGACACCTTGATTTCAACCTTGTGAGAGACTCTGAGTCACCTAGTTAAACTTTGCCTATATTCCTGACCCACGGAAACTGTGAGATAAGAAATGTTTGTTGTTTTAAGCCACTACATCTTGGGGTAATATGTTTGAAAATATTATGCAATAAATAACTAATACAGAGTGTGAAGATAATGAGTTCACTTTGAGATTTTAGTTTGAGGCACATAACGACCATCTAAGCGTTAGGCAGTAGGCAGTGCGATATGTGGGTCTGCAGTTCATTTCCCCAAGAAGGGCAGTGAGAGCAGAAGCTAGACTTCAGTGGATCAAGGAATGATGAGAGGTGGAAAAGTTGAAGATAGGGAGACTCCTCTTTCAAACAGTGTGACTTTCAAGGAAGAGGAGAAATACTGTGCCAGGTTCTTCTCAAGAGATGGAAATAAGGAGTTCAAGGAAAGATTTTGTTTGTTTTTTAATTACATATTTAAGTAGAAACAATTTATTCGATTGGTGAGAGGTGAGAATATTTATGTTGAGGGAGAATTGCACCAATTCAGAAAGAAAGCTAGAATGTAAAGGAAAATGACAGGATAATAAATGAAACAAGGTTCTAGATAGAACAGGAGAAGAGGGAGTGAAAAGAACTAGTGAAGGGATTACACAGAGCCCAGAGAGAAGTGCATTTGTTTTCTTCTGTTACATAAATTACTGCAGATGTAGCAGCTTGAAACAACATACATTTATTATCTCACAGTTTTGGGGTCAGGAGTCCAGGCATCGGTTATCCAGGTCCTCCCATCAGGGTCTCATAGCCTGCAATAAAGTGTCAGTTCCTTTCTGTACCTTAGAGTCCTCTTTCAAATTCATGAGGTTGTTGGCAGAATACAGTTGCTAGGGTTGTAGGACTGAGGTCTCTGTTTTCTTACTGGCTGTCAGCCAGGAGTTGTTTTCAGCTCCTTGAGGCCACCTTCAGTTCCTTGCCGTGTGGCCCTGTCACAGACTCTCACACAACATGGCATCTTACTTATTCAAGGTCAGCAAAAGAATCTCTCTTGGGGCTTCCCTGGTGGCGCAGTGGTCGAGAGTCCGCCTGCCGATGCAGGGGACACGGGTTTGTGCCCCAGTCCAGGAGGATCCCACATGCCGCGGAGCGGCTGGGCCCGTGAGCCATGGCCGCTGAGCCTGCGCGTCCGGAGCCTGTGCTCCGCAACGGGAGAGGCCACAACAGTGAGAGGCCCGCGTACCGCCAAAAAAAAAAAAAAAAAAAAAAGAATCTCTCAATTGCTCTTTAGTCTGCTAAGGTGGAGTCTTATATAATGTGTGTAATCAGGGGAATGGCTTTCCCATCATCTTTGCCATATTCTATTGGGTAAAAGCAAATCATAGGTTCCGCCTACATTCAAGGGTTCCACCTACAGGAGCATAACTCATTGGGTATCACTTTGGGATGTGTCCACTTTAGGAAGTGAGAATAGTTAGGGATACAGTAACTCATTTGGCATGGACATTTGCTGGAAAGTTTTTTTTTCAAAGGGATGTTCAGATGAGCAACTCATGATAGCTAACGTATGCAGCCCACTCTCCTGGATATGCAGTTATTACAGTGCTGAAAAGGCATCCTCCTTTTGCCCTAATGACCCCTAGTGGCATTACTTCAGTTATGCAGGGCCATGCCTTCGTAATATCCAGGTCAAGGGACAGGCTTGACAATGAGTTTGAGAAGACACCTATGTTCCAGCTAGTAATTGTATTCAGAGAGACAAATTTGTAACACAACAATTCTGAAAATAAGGAAAAGTGCTGCCTGGAGTGCAGTGGCTCTAGAGAGACCTCATATAGTGTGAAATAAAGACTAGAAATCAGAAGTCAGACTGAGACTATGCAACCAGCTATCTGCGTAGACTTGAGACAACTCACTACTTGACTCTGTTGCTCCTTTCTCATTTGTAAGATGATGCTCTCGAAGTACAGTGCTGGTTTCCAAGTGATACTTCTCAAACTATAAATCACCGTCTACAGAGATGCTTTAGAATTTCAGCAAAAGAACGAGTGTTCTCCACCAAACAACAAAGATTTCACTTATTGGTTCATTGATTCATCACTTTATCTATTTGACATTTCAGATTTCCTATGTAATTCTATAGAAAAGGAGGTTGAACTCCATTTAATTTCTCAAAATAAGTGTGAAAATCACGAAGGTAGTTAATCTGTAGGGTCTAACTCTGATCCTCTTTGGCTCTATGAGAGACTGTGCATAGAGACTTTTTTTTCCTTTTTCTTTTATTGTGGTAAGAACACGTGACATGTTATCTACCCTCTTATAGATGTTTAACTGTACAATATAGTATTGTTATCTATAGTCACAGTACTGTATAGCATCTCTAGAGATTATTCATCTTGCATAACTGAAATTTTAAACCCATTGATGAGTACCTCCCTATTCCTCCTTGCCCTCAGCCCCTGGCAACCACCATTTTATTCTTTGCTTCTATGAGTTTGACTATTTAGATACCTCATATAAGTGGAATCATGCAGTAATTGTTCTCCTGTGACTGGCTTATTTCACTTAGCATAATGCCCTCAAAGTTCATCTGTGTAGCTGCATATCTCAGTATCTTCTTCTTTCGTAAGGCTGAATAATATTCTATTGTATGTGTATACCAAAAATTTTAATCCATTTAGGTTGTGTCCATATCTCGGTTATTGTGAATAATGCTGCAATGAACATGAGAGTGCTAATATCTCTTTGAGATCCTGATTTTAATTCTTTTGGATCTCCTCTACCCAGAAGCAGTATTGCTGGATCATATGGTTGCTCTATTTTTAATTTTTTTTTAAGAACCTCTATACTGTTTCCCATAGTGGCTGCACTATTTTGCATTCCAGCTAACATTGTACAAGTGTTCCAGTTTCTCTGTATACTCACCAACACTTAACTTTTTTGTGTGTGGTACTGCCATAAACAGAGGCATATAGACCAAATGGAATAGAATAAAAGCCTGGAAGTAAATCCACACATATATGGTCAACTGATCCTCCACAAGGGTGCCAAGAATATAGAGTAAGGAAAGGACAGTCTCTTCAACAAATGGTGTTAGGAAAACTGTATATCCACATGTGAAAAATGAAATTGGAAATTTACACCATATCAAAAAATTGAGCTCAAAATGGTTTAAAGACTTAAACATACCCTCAAATTATAAAACTCCTAGAAGAAAACACAAGAGAAAAACTTCGTGACATTGGTCTTAGCAATGATTTGTATGACATCAAAGTACAGTCAACAAAAGCAAAAATGACAAGTGGGACTACCTCAGATGCAAAGCCTTCTGCAAAGTAAAGGAAACCATCAATAGAGTAAAAAGAAGGCTGTGGAATGGGAAAAAAAAATTTGCAAACCATATATCTGATAAGGTGTTAATTTCCAAAATATATAAGGAACTCCTACAGTTTAATAATTTTTTAAAAACCTACCCAGTTAAAAAAATAGCCTAAGGACTTGAATAGGTGTTTCATCAAAGAAGACACACACATGGATAACAGACTTATGAAAAGATACTAGACATCAATAATCATTAGGGAAACGAAAGCTAAAACCACAATGAAGATATCATCATCATCTAACACCTGTTTCGATGGCTACTATGAAAAAAAAAAAAAAAGAACAACTCTTGGTGACGATGTGGAGAAATTGGAACCCCCTAAGGAGACTTAAGACTAGTGCTCTGGAGTCAGAATGTTCTTGGGTTGAAGTCTCTCTCCACTACTGTGGGACCATGAACAAGCTACTTAATTTCCCTGAGACTCTATGTCCTCCTGAAGGTAATAATTGAATCCCCTACAGAGGGTGAATGGGTGACTGTGAAGATTTATTCACAGAGTTAAGGTTAACTTGTCTGAGACTTATTCCCCCACAGCCTGGCTCCCTGAAAAAATTCAGTGGAAACCATTTCCATACAGTCAAATGCTTAAGGTAGTTAATGCTGACAGAATGTTGAGGGAGTGAATAAAGTTCCAGTTTTTAAGTCATAAAAGCTACAACCCCAGTGCCTTAATCCCAGTCCCTCATCACACCCTAGAGAAAGGGAAAAGCATATCTTTTCAGTAAATAGCACTGGTCAACTGGATATACATATTGAGAAAAAAAATAAAGAATCTTAACCCCTATCTCAGATCATGTTCCCAAGTCAGTTCCAAATGGATTGCAGGTCTGAATGGGAAATACAAAACAATAAAGCTTTAAAACAATAGAATATCTTTATAATTTAGAGTAGGCAAAGATTTCTTAAACATGTTACAAAATGCACTAGCCATAAAAGAAAAAAAATAATTTAGGCTAAATTACTATTAGAACTTCTACTCATTAAGATACTATTAGTATAATGAAAGGCAGCCCACAGAATGAGAGAAAATATTTTAGTAAGAAATACAAGAAACAACTAAAAAAAAATGGGCAAAACATTTGAACAGGCACCTTATCAAAAAATGATGCAATGCCAATAAATACACAAAAATGTTTTCAATCTCATTAGTCATCAGGGAAAAGCAAATTAAAACTACAATTCTATAGATACCTATCCTGGCACCATGCATTCCTTGCAAAGAGAAGGATGTGTAGTGTGGGTGAGACCCATCCAAAACACATTTCAAAGTGTCCTTGGACACAGACAAAGTGAGCTCCAAGCCTGATGCCTTCCTTGACTCTGCTTCTACCCAATTTCCACATTCATTTCACACACTTACTGTATACCTACACTGTACAGGGCACTGGGTACACAATGGCCAATAAAACAGACATGGTTCTTGCCTTTGTGAAGTCTAGTGAGAAACCTAGATGATCAACAAATAAATACACACCTGAATATACAAATGGTATATGCTATGATATAAAATAATAGTTACTGTGAGGATAATAAATGAAGATTTTGAGCAAAGGCCATAGAGGAAGTGCTGTTTAAGCTGAGAGGTGAAGGTAACAGTAGAAAGGCCTGTCAGGTAGAAGTGATAGCATAAATACTGAAGGGCAGTAAACATGGGATTAGAATAGTAGAAGTAAGAGCAAGAAGGATATCAAAGGTGAGTTAATAAGGGTAAGAGGAGCTGAAGCTATACATGGGGGCAAGGGTCATACCGGCCTTTGTAGACTACTTGCAGCTTTGAACCTTACATTAAGTGCAATGGACGCTAATATAGGTTTTTAGGCATGAAAAGAATACAGTCCAATATAGATTTTTTTTAAAAAAAAAGATGCTTCTGGCTTCTGTGTGGAAGATGAATTCAATGAAGGGAGCAAAAGTGGAAAACTGGACACCAGTTAGGAAGATAGGTCCATTGTTCAAGTGGAAAATGAGAGGAGCTGGATCAGGAAAGTGGCCCCAGAGATGGAGAACAGTGGGATACTTTGGAGATAGAGCCACCAATTCTGTGGATTGGGGACATCTGAGAAGAGGGATTCATGTTTCTAGTTCACAAAAGAGGACCATTTCAATGAACATGATTTTTCTAGTCATGCATAGGATCTGAGATTGTTCGGGGACAGAGCAGAAACAAGCCTCATTTCTTCCATTTCTGAATTCTCTTCTTCTCTACTTGGGCAAAGGTGGGGGTCAAGCTCCAGCTCTGTGACTGTTGGACATAGTTGTTTTCCCTCTCTTATAAAATCCTCTGAAATCATTCCAGATACAATTCCTAAAACATTCCAGTGTTAAATAAAACATTCCAGTGTTAAATGTGTGTGCTTATATCTAACCTGAATCTTTTCTGTTGTAGGGGTTAAATTCAAGTTTCCTGTTGGAAAATGGCTTTCTTCTTCTCAGCAGGAGACAGTGTGATATTTCTGTAGAAACCTCAGAACCTCACTTTTCACCTTCTCCTCCCAAGGCCTCTGTGCTGAGAATCCACTTTTTCTCCCATACGTGGAAGTGTAGGAAAAAAAGGCCATCTTCCTTAGACTGCTTCTGAGGAGGCTATTAAAAAGACAGCTTTACAGGACGTTTATAGCGTTCCTGATCCTAGAGGGCAGGCCTGCAGGGCCTGGCAGGGGAGAGTGTTTGTGTGTGTTCTGGATGAAGCTGCTGTCTTCAAATCCAGATGGCCCATGATGTCACTGGAAAAAAACCCTGAAACGTGCTATAAGAAAGAACTTTTTTATAGCTCCCTGTGTAATGTTCCTATACACTGGGCTTGAGATGGGGAAAAAAGGAACTGAAAGACTTTCCTACTCCTAATGGCCCTGCCCAACTGTCACTTTGGGCTGCAGGGAAAGGAAGGGCTGAAGGAAAATAAGGGTTTAGGTGGGAAGAGGGGAAAAGAGCAAAAGATAAAGGAAGTTGAGTTAACCCTCTCTCCTTTATACAGCCTCTATATCTTGGCACCATGAACTTACCACACTGGGGCACGGATCTTGTTTATATATTGACTCCCCTACTAGACTTTGTGAACAGTGTTCCTGCCTTACTTATTTCTGTAACCTCAGAATCTGAAGCAATGTTTATTACATAATAGATATTCAATAAATGTCAAAAGAATGGCATTCTGCATTGGAGCCACATTATTAAAGACCATAACAGAAACAATCAGGAGAAAGAAAAGAAAGAAACCAAAATTTATTGTTTGTTTTATATGTCTCACATGTCCTAATAGACACCTTTGGATACATTTTCCTTATTGCTATTGGTTGAGATAAAATTCAATAATCCCACTTTACAGAAGAGAAAGCAGAAGCTTAGAGAAGGTAAATAATGTGTCCAAGGTCAGGCAGCAAGTATAGCCAGCATTCAAGCCCAGGTTTGATTGACTCCAAAGTAGTTCCTGCTTGTATGGCCTGCCTTTCCCAGGAAACTACCACTCTACATTCTTCTCTACCTCAAACAAAGCAGACAGAAAAGTAGGCCATGAGTGGGAAGAAGTGGGCTGGGAAAGTGAGTCCTAATTCAGTATGCATTACAAACAAACAGATTCTGCTGAAACATAGCGTGTGGATGCTTTTAAGAACACACAGTTGGATTTCTTGTAATTTTCTAGCTGTTTCCCACCGAACTGGAAGTAAGTTCCAAAGAGCCTAAGTTACTCAAGTCGGCTTGAGTATAATGGCTTATATAATGAGAAAATATGGCTTACAAGGAAAACCATTCCCTACTTAGATTAAGGATGACTCAAATAAACTTTGATATTTTAGCTTAACAAATATGGGTGGTGGAGAAAAGGACAGGAAAGAAATGATCAAGAATGACTCTGCAAAATATTTTGTAATCAGATGAGAAAAACTCTCTCCTAGATTTTTATTCCCTCACCATTGAACCTTACATAAGCAAATGTTTGGAGGTAGGAGTTGGGGTAAGTTTTAGTTGGGCTAAGTTTTATATCTTGCTAATATAAGCACATAAAATTTTAGAACTGAAAACTCTTTTGAGTCTTAAGTTTAGATTCTAAACTTAAATATCTAAGCCAACTGCTTCACTTCATCTCCAAGAAGACCTGGCCCAGAAGATAGATGATAGAGAAACTTGCCAGACTCTATAGATGGTTAATGTCAGAAGTAGCATAGAACCCAGGGGTTGGGTCTCCCAATTAAGAGATCTTGCCACTACATTAAGAAAACATATAAGACAAGTTCAGGAGATCAAGATGGCAGAGTAGAAGGACACTGAGCTCACCTCCTCCCATGAACAGATCAAAAATATGTCTACATGTGGAGCAGTTCTCACTGAAAATACAGACAGACTGGCAGAAAGACTCTCCTACAACCAAGTCTGTAAAGAAAAATCCATATAGAGTCTGGTAGGAAGGGAGGACAAACCATCAGGTCAGGACCCATGCCTGTCAGAGGGGACACAGAAGAGGAGAGGGGTATCACAAGTTTCGAGATCCTCCCTGGGGTGTGAGTGGTTCTAACCACATATTGGGCACCCAAGCCCTAATACCAGGAGACAAGTCCCCTTGGCTAGTTTGAAAACCAGTGGGGCTTAGAGGAAGGCTGTAAGAAACTTAGACTCTACTAGTGATGAGCACACTCCCAGCAAATAAAACCACAGGAAACAGATTGAAACTGCCTGGGGCTCTGGCCAGTTTCCTGGAACTTCCCAGCATGCTCCCTGGCCCCTGCCAAATACCCACCACAGTCCCAGCTCCAGATCAGATCCCCACTAAGGTGAAGGTTGCTGGTGCTGAGGAAAGTGCACACTTGGGGAAACGGAGCAAGCTTGGACAATGCACTAAATCTGAATGGGGTGAGGGTGGTCATCACTGGTACTCATGGAGTCAGTGAACTGGGACCTATCTTGCCCTGAATGGCATGGTGGAATTGTCCCAGCAAGCGCCCCAGCCCACACTGGGTGCCTGCTCCAGCCCTTTTCCAGCACTGTTCCCCTCTGAAGCAAAGGTATCTTTACTGGGAGGGGAGAGAGAACACACTTAGAGAGAATGGAACCACCTCAGACCCAACCCTCACGGCTTCTACTCTAGCACATTGGGACCCAACCCTACCCCTGATAGGGCAATGACATCTACCAAGCATAGGAGAAGCCTTCACTCATACCTGGTTCTGGCTCTAGCCCCTCCACCTCCAGCCTCACCTCCCACCAAGGTGATAGCTGTCAGCACACACTGGGAGATGTGACCCATGTTCACTTCAGATCCAGCTCTCCCAGCAGAGCCACTGGACACACACAGACTGCATAGTGATGCTCCCACACAAGGACATGACTTCAAGACCAGGATAGGTAACTGTTTAACCTAATTTCATAGAGACTGAGAAAGTTAAATAACATGAAAAGACAGAGGAATTTGTTTCAAACAAAAGAACAAGAAAAACACCTGGAAGAGAACCACTAATGAAACAGAGACAAACAATTTATCACATAAAGAGTGTAAAACATTAGTAATAAGAATACTAACTGAGGGAATTCCCTAGTGGTCCAGTGGGTAAGACTCTGTGCTCCCAATGCAGGGGGCTGGGGTTTGATCCCTGGTTGGGGAACTAGATCCCACATGCATGCCGCAACTAAGAGTTCGCATGCCACAACTAAGGAGTTCACATGCAACTAAAAGAGCTCACGTGCCACAACTAAAGATCCTACATGCCACAATGAAGATCCCACGTGCCACAACTAAGACCCAGAGAAACCAAAATAAATAAATATATTTATTTACTTACTTAATGAAGCTTTAAAAAGAAAAGAATGCTATCTGAACTTGAAAAAGAATAGACAAATGCAGTGAGAATTTTAATTAGGAACTAGAAAATAAAAAAGAACCAATCAGAGCTGAAGAACACAATAACTGAAATGAAAAACACTAGAAGGAATGAAAAGCAGACCAGGTAATACGGAAGAACGCATAAGTGATTTGGAGATAGAATAATGGAAATCACCTAATCAGAACAGCAAAAAGAAAAACAAAATTTTAAAATGCACACAATTTAAAGGATCTCTGAAACAATGTCAGCTGCACTAGCATTCCCATTATAGTGGTCCCAGAAGGAGGAGAGAAAAAGGTCAAAAATATATCTGATGAAATTATGCCTGAAAACTTCCTGAACCTGAAGAAGGAAACAGATATCCAGGAACAGGAACCATAGAGAGTTCCAAACAAGATAAACCCAAAGAGACCCACACCAAAGATATCATAAGTAAAATGGCAAAAGTTAAAGAATTTAAAGGTGGTAGAGAAAAACAGAGTCACATACAAGAGAGGCCCCACAAGGCTATCAGCTGATTTTTCACCAGAAGCTTTGAAGTCCAGAAAGGGAATGGAATGATATATCTAAAGTGCTGAAAGGAAAAAATCTACAACCTACGGATGCTCTACCCAGCAAGGTTATCACTCAGTATTGAAGAGATAAAGAGCTTTTCATACAAGCAAAAACTAAAAGAGTTCATCACTACTAAACTGACCCTAAAAGAAGTGTTAAAGGGTCTTTTTAAGTGGAAAAGAAAAGGCTACAACAAGAAGTAAGAATTTATAGGAAAAGAAAAATCCCACTGGTAAAGGCAAATATATAGTAAAGGCAATGGATCAACCACTTAAATAAACTATTACAAAGATTAAAAGACAAATTGTAAAATCAACTATAACTACAATAATCTGTTAAGGTATAGGCATGAAGATGTAAAATGTAACATCAAAAACAAAATGATGGGAGGCTAAAAATGCTGATCTTTTAGAAAGTGTTTGAACTTAAATAACTATTAGTTTAAAGCAAGTATGGTTATGGTTGATATATATGAACTCCATAGTAACCACAAATCAAAAACCTACAATAGACACACAAAAACTAAAAATGAAGGAATCCAAATGTAACACAAAAGAAAATCATCAAACCACAAGGAAGAGACTAAAATAAGAGAAAAAGAACAAAGAAAAACTACAAAAACAACCAGAAAACAAATAACAAAATGGCAATAGGTACATACCTATCAATAATCACTTTAAATGTCAATGGACTAAATGCTCCAATCAAAAGACACATGGTGAGACTTCCCTGGTGGCACAGTGGTTAAGAATCTGCCTGCCAATGCAGGGGACATGGGTTTGAGCGCTGGTCTGGGAAGATCCCACATGCCATGGAGCAACTAAGCCCGTTTGCCACAGTTACTGAGCCTGCGCTCTAGAGCCCGTGAGCCACAACTACTGAGCCCATGAGCCACAACTACTGAAGCCCATGGGCCCTAGAGCCCATGCACCACAACTACTGAGCCCAAGTGCCACAACTACTGAAGCCCATGCACTCTAGGGACCGTGTGCCACAACTACTGAGCCCACATGCTGCAACTACTGAAGCCCACACACCTAGAGCCCATGCTCCGCAACAAGAGAAGCCACTGCACTGAGAAGCCCATGCACCACAAGGAAGAGTAGCCCCCACTCGCCACAACTAGAGAAAGCCCATGCACAGCAACAAAGACCCAACACAGCCAAAAATAAATAAATTTATTTATTTATTTATTTTTAAAAAAAGACAGGGTGGCTGGTTTTAAAAAACAAACAAAAAACCCAAGATCCATCTACATGCCACCTACAGGAGACTCACTTCAAAGCTAATGACACACACAGACTGAAAGTGAGAAAACGGAAAAAGATATTCCCTGTAAATAAAAATGTATAGAAAGCTGGGGTAGCAATACTCAAAGGAGACTTTAAAAAAAAATTCTATTGTAAATGACAATAAAGGGCATTATATTGTATAATAATGAGAGAGTCAATGCAAGAAGAGGACAGAATATTCATAAACATATATGCACCTAATATAGGAGCACCTAAATATATAAAGCAAATATTAACAGACATAAGGGAAGAAATTGACAGTAATACAATAATAGTAGTGGTCTCTAACACTACACTTACATCAAAGGATAGATCATCCAGACAGAAAATCAATAAGGAAACAGTGGCCTTTAATGACACATTAGAGCAGATGGACTTAGTAAACATCTACAGGACGTTCCATCCAAAAATAGAAGAATACATATTCTTTTCAAGTGCACATGAAATGTTCTCTGGGCTACATCACATTCTAGGGTACAAAATCAGTTTCAATAATATAAGACATCAGAAATTATATCAAAAAAGATTATATCAAGCCTCTTTTCTGACTACAATGGTATGAAAGTAGAAATCAATTACAGAAGGAAAAATGGAAAAAAATAAACACATAGAGACTAAACAGCATGCTACTAAAAAATACAGTGTGTCAATGAAGAAATCAAAGAGGAAATTTAAAATTACCTTGAGACTAATGAATATAAAAACACAACTTTCAAAATCTATGGGATGTAGCAAAAGCAGTTTTAAGAGGGAAGTTAATAGTGATACAAGCCTATCTCAAGAAACAAACAAATATCTCAAATAAACAGCCTAACATACCACCTAAAGGAATTAGAAAAAGAAGAACAAAGCCCAAAGTCAGCAAAAGAAAATAATAAATATCAAAGCAGAAATAAATAAAACAGAGACCTAAAGAAAAATGATACATGAAACCAAGATTGAAAGATAAACAAAATGATAACCTTTATCCTGACTCATTAAGAAAAGAAAAAATACCCAAATAAACAAAATGGAAAATGAAAGAGAAAAATTTACAACCGATATCACAGAAATATGAACAACCATAAGAGAATACTATGAACAGTTATATGCTAACAAATTGGCCAACCTAGAAGAAGTGGATAAATCCCTAGAAACATACATTCATCCAAGACTGAATCAAGAAGAAATAGATAATCCAAAGAGACCAATTACTAGTATTGACACTGAATCAGTAAATCAAAAACTCCCAACAAATTAAAGTCCATGATTAGATTGGCTTCACAGGGGAACTCTACCAAACATTTGAAGAGTTAGTACCTATCCTTCTCAAATTATTCCAAAACATTGGAGAGGAGGGAACACTCCCAAATTCATTCTAAGAAGCCACAATTAGCCTAATACCGAAACCAAAGACACTACAAAAAAAAGAAACTTACAGGCGAATATCTCTGATGACCATAGATGCAAAAATACTCAATAAAATATTAGCAAACTGAATTCAACAATACATAAAAAGGCTCATACACAACGCTGAAGTGAGATTTTTTCCAAAGAGGTAAAAGTGGTTCAATATCCACAAATCAATCAATGTGATATACCACAGTAATAAAAACGAAGGATAAAAATCACATGATCATCTCATTAGTTGCAGGAAAAGCAATTGAAAAAATTCAGCAACCATTCATGATAAAAACTCTCATCAAAGTTGGTATACAGGAAACATATCTCGACATAACAAAGGCCATATATGACAAGCCCACAGCTAACTCAGTGGTGAAAAGGTGAAAGCTATTCTTCGTAGATCAGGAAAAAGACACGGATTCCCACTGTCACCACTTTTATTTAACACAGTATTGGAAGTTTTAGCCATGGCAATCAGAAAAGAAAAAGAAATAAAAGGCATCCAAATTGGAAGGGAAGAAGTAAAACTGTCACTATTTGCAGATGACATGAAACTATATTTGGAAAACCCTAATAATTCCACCAGAAAACTATTAGAACTAATAAATGAATTCAGTAAAGTTGCAGGATTAATATATAGAAATTTGCTGCTTCTCTATACACTAATGATGAAATATTAGAAAGTGAAAGCAAATATGTATACATATATATGTATGTATATGGATCCCATTCACAATCGATTCAAAAAGAATAAAATACCCAGGAATAAACTTAATCAAGGCGGTGAAAGACCCAGACTCTGAAAACTAGGAGAAATGGATGAACAAAGCTGAAAATGTTATAAATATATAGTGTTCAAGGATTAGAAGAATTAATATTATTAAGATGTCCATATTCCCCAAAGCAATCTACAGATTTAATGCAATCCCTATCAAAATACCCATGACTCTTCTCATAGAAGTAGAACAAATAATCCTAAAATTTATATGGAACCACAAAAGACCCTGAATAGCGAAAGCAATCTTGAGAAAAAACAACCAAACTGGAGGTAATCCTGCTCCCTGACTTCAGAATACACTGCAAAGCTACCATAATCAAAACAGTATGGTACTGGCACAAAAATGAACACAGAGATCAATGGATCAGAATAGAGTACCCAGAAATATTCACACACATATAATGGTCAATTAATCTACAACAAAGGAGGCAAGAATATAAAATGAGAATAAGATAGGCTCTTCAATATGTGGTGTTAGGGAAACTGGACAGCTACATGTAAGAGAATAAAATTAGAACATTTTCTCACACCATATACAAGAACGAACTCAAAATAGATTAAAGACCTAAGCATAAGACCAGAAACCATAAAACTCCTAAAGGAAAACATAGGCAGTACACTCTTTGACATAGATCTCAGCAATATTTTTTGGGGATCTGTCTCCTCATGCCACAGAAACAAAAGAAAAATAAACAAATGGGACCTAATTAACCTTAAAAGCTTTTTCATAGCAAAGGAAACCATCTACAAAATGAAAAGGCAATCTACCGAGTGGAAGAAGATATTTGCAGATGATATGACTGATAAGGGGATAATATCCAAAATATATAAAGAACTTATACAACTCAATACCAAAAAAGCAAACAAGCTGGGACTTCCCTGGTGGTCCAGTGGTTAAGAATCTGCCTTCCAATGCAGGAAATACGGGCTCGATCCCTGGTCAGGGAACCATGCCACAGGGCAACTAAGCCTGCATGCTCTAGAGCCCACCTGCCATAACTAGAGAGCCCTCATGCTGCATCTATTGAGCCCACGTGCTCTGGAGCCCATGCACCACAACTAGAGCACCCGCACCGCAACTACTGAACCCACACACTCTGGAGCCTCTGTGCCACAACTAGAGAAGCTCACAGACTGCTGCAACAAAGACCCAGCGCAGCCAAAAAAAAAAGCAAACAACCCAATTTAAAAATGGGCAGGGCTTCCCTGGTGGTGCAGTGGTTGAGAGTCTGCCTGCCGATGCAGGGGACACAGGTTCGTGCCCCGGCCCGGGAAGATCCCACATGCCACGGAGCGGCTGGGCCCGTGAGCCATGGCCGCTGAGCCTGCGCGTCCGGAGCCTGTGCTCCGCAACGGGTGAGGCCACAACAGTGAGAGGCCCACGTACCGCAAAAAAAAATATATATATATGGGCATAGGATGTGAATAGGCATTTTCCAAAGAAGACATACAGATTGCCAACAGGCACATAAAAAGATGCTCAACATTACTAATAATCAAGGATATGTAAATCAAAACCACAATGAAATACCCCATACCTGTCAAATGGCTATTATCAAAAAGGCAAGAAATAATGAACGTTGGCAAGGATGTGGAGAAAAAGGAACCCTAGTACACTGTTGGTGAGAATGTATATTGGTACAGTCACCAATATGGAAAACATTATGAAGGCTCCTCTAAAAATTAAAAATAGAACTACTATATGATCCAGCAGTTCCACTCCTGGGTATCTATCTGAAGAAAACAAAAACACTAATTTGAAAAGATACATGTACCCCAGTGTTCAGAGCAGCATTATTTACAATATCCAAGGTATGGAAGCAACCTAAGTGTCCATCAACAGATGAACAGATAAAGAAAATGTGGTATTAGCCATAAAAAAGAATAAAATGTTGCCAGGTGCAACAATATGATGTGACCTGGAGGGTATTATGCTTAGTGAAATAAGTCAGAGAAAGACAAATACTGTACATTTCAATTATATGTGGAATCTGAAAAATAAAACAAATGGATATAACAAAACAGAAACAGACTCACAGATACAGACAACAAACTAGTTGTTACTGTGGGAAGAAGTGTGAGGGGAGGGACAAGAGGACTAAGAGTTACAAACTACTAAGCATAAAATAAATAAGATATAAACATATAGTGTACAATATGTGTAATATAGCCAATATTTTAAAATAACTTTATGTGGAGTATAATCTATAAAAATATCAAATCACTATACTGTCCATCTGAAACCAATATAGTATTGTAAGTCAACTATACTTCAACAAAAATTTTTTAAATGACCAAATCAAATTCAGCAATCTATTAAAAAGATAACATATCATGCCATGTGGGATTTATTTCAGAATGCAAGGTTAGCCTATCATTCAAAAGCCCGTCTATGTAGTCATCATATTAGTAAACTAAAAAAAAAGCATATGGTATCTCAATGTATCTCATATCTCAGTACATTATAAAAAGCTATTTGACAAAATTCAGTGTACATTCATGACAAAAACGCTCAAAAAACTGAGAATATAAGGGGATTTCAGAAACCATGTCTTATAATTCATGGGGAAAGTTATATGCTTTCTCCTAAAGATCAGGGATAAGGTAAAAGATCCACCTTTACTATTTCATTAATTTTATGCAGGAATTCCTAGCCAGGGCAATAAGACAAGAAAGAAAAATAAAAGACATAGGCTTTGGAGAGGAAAAATTTTAACTGTCATTTTTTTTTTCACAGAAATTATTGACTCTACAAAACAACTATGAGAATTAAGTGAATTTAGCAAGCTTGCAGGATGAATGGTTAATACACAAAACATCAACTATATTCTTATATAGCTAGAAGCAAACAATTCGTAAGAGAAACTTTAATATTACCATGGGAGTTTCCCAGGTGGCACAGTGGTTGAGAATCCGCCTGCCAATGCAGGGGACACGGGTTCGAGCCTTCATCCAGGAAAATCCCACATGCCACGGAGCAACTAAGCCCGTGCACCACAACTACTGAGCCTGTGCTCTACAGTCTGTGAGCCACAACTACTGAGCCCGCGTGCTGCAACTACTGAAGCCTGCATGCCTAGAGCCCGTGCTCCACAACAAGAGAAGCCACCGCAATGAGAAGCCTATGCACCGCAATGAAGAGAAGCCCCCACTCACCGCAACTAGAGAAAGCCTGTGCGCAGCAACGAAGGCCCAACACAGACAAAAATAAATAAATATTACCATGATAGCCTCCAAAAACATGAAATAGGAATAACATAACAAAAGATATGGAAATCCTATACACAGAAAACTTCAAAACATTGCTGAAGTAAATACTACCTAAAGTGCCAATTTATAAAGTAAAAGACTCATTACTTTTAAGATAAAATTCTCCTCAAATTAAAGCTGATTCTAAATTTGTAGAGAGAACAAACCTTGGGAACTACCTGATTTCAGCTTTCTATATAGCTCACTAATCAACACAGTGGGGCACTGGGCAAAGGATAGACATACAGATCAATAGAGTAGAATGGAGTTCAGTTACACACACACGCACACACACACACACGGATAACTGATTTTTTTTTTAAGTATAATGTTTTATTATATAGTAGTTCATAATAGAATAATGATTTTACATTCGGTTAGCACTTTATAGTTTACAAACTACTTCCAAAGATGTCATTTCATTAGAACCTTGAAACCCTGTGAAGAGGGTAAAATCCCCATTTTATAAACGAGTAAACTTGGAAATAAGCCTTGAAGCATCTTTTTTAAAGCAAACAGATGGCAAGAGATTGTGCCTAGCATCACACCTAAGGTCAGTATTCTGTTTTACACCCTGGGTGGCTGGTTGCTCAGGAATTCGGCCTAGCATTATATCCATCATTTTTATCATATGTGTGTATATTCTTTAAAAATATATGATTAGGGATAGTGCATTTTTTAACATCTTTATTGGAGTATAATTACTTTACAATGGTGTGTTAGTTTCTGCTTTATAACAAAGTGAATCAGCTATACATATACATATATCCCCAAATCTACTCCTTCTTGTGTCTCACTCCCACCCTCCCTGTCCCACCCCTCTAGGTGGTCACAAAGCACCAAGCTGATCTCCCTGTGCTATGTGGCTGCTTCCCACTAGCTATCCAGTTTACATTTGGTAGTATATATATCAGACAACTGATTTGTAACAGGGAACCAAGCTAATTCAATGGGGGAAATGATACTGTTCAAAAATTGTCGCTGGAACAAATGGACATCCATAAAAGAAACTATAATCCTTATCTCACTTCATGCACAAAAATTAACTGTAGATGGGTTACAGATGTAAATTTGAAGCTAAAAATTTTAAAGAAATATAAAAGTTTTTGTCATTATGGGATAGGCAAATTCTTTTTAGATAGAATACACTACCATAAAAAATTATAAATTAGAGTTCATCAAAATAAAAACTTCATTTGAAAACTGATAGTGAAGAAATGAAAAGCCATATAGTGAGAGAAAATATCTGCAATGCATGTAGCTGATAAAAGACTTTCACCTAGAAGAAATGGAAAACTCCTATAAAACATCACTAAAATGAAAGAAAACTCAATAAAAATGAGTAAAACTCATGAACGAACACTTATCCAAAAAGACATATAAATGATTATTAAGCACAGGTAAAGATGGTCAACATTATAGGTCACCAGGGAAACACAAATTAAAATCACAGTGAATAAAATTAAAAAGATAGACAATACCAAGCATTAGTGAGAATGTGGAGCAACTAGAACTCTCATACAGTTTTGTTGAGAATGTGTAACAGCCCAATCAATTCAGAAAATAGACAATTTCTTTAAAAGGTCAATATACACCTACTGTGTGGTCCAGAAACTCCAACTAGATAGCTTCTTCCAAGAGAAATGAGAAACTAAGTCCATAATAGGTCATATAAAGGATATTCAAAACAGCTTTATCATAATAGCCCAAAACTAGAAACAACCCAAATGTCCATCAACTGGTCAATGAATAAACATGTAATATGATGCAGCAATAAGAAATAAACTACTGATACAAGATACAACACGAATCAACCTAGGAAATATTAGGCCGAACACAAGAGGCCAAACACCAAAGAGTTCATAGTGTACAACTGAATTTATATGAAGTTCTAGAATAGGGAAAACTAGGCCGTGATGATGAAGACTAGATCAGTACCTACCATAAGAATGGGGTGTATTGACTGCAAAATGGCATGATAAAACTTCCTGCGATGATGAAGGTATTCCACATTTTTACTGCGGTGGTGATTTACATGTCTGTATACGCTGCGTGTACACATTTGCGAAAATTTGTTGAATTGCTCAGAGTCTCTGCATTTTATTGTATACAAAGTCAGTAAAATCTTCTGGAAAGGACCTTTTACCTGATGGAATTCAAATTAATGAAATTTAAAATAAAGAGGGTAGGGAAATTCAGACAGAACAGGATGTGGAAAGGGGCAGAAATAGGGACTGTAGTATGAAGTATTTTAGGAACTACCATCAGTTTGTAATAGGTACTGCAGAAGGGGCAAGCCAGACATCTGTGAGAGAGGAAATATCATGAAGGTACACACCAAGGAAAATTGCTGATTGCAAATGAATAACTTCACATTTGAACAAAATCTATAGTTGGCCTTCCGTATCCATAGGTCCTGCAAAGGCAGTTTCAACCAACCTTGGATCAAAAATATTTGTAAAAATAATTTCAGAAAGTTCCAAAAAGCAAAACTTGAATTTGCATAGCATTTACATTGTATTTACATTGTATTAGGTATTATAAGTAATCTAGAAATGACTTAAAGTGTACAGGAGGATGTGCTTGAGTTATATGCAAATATATGCCTTTTTATACAGTTACCTGAGCATCTGAGAATTTTGGTATCTGAGAGGGGTCCTGGAACTAATCCCCCATAGACACTGAGGGATAACTGTATATACACTTCACTAAAAAAGTATGCTTGTGGAAATACACACACCCATGCACTGCAATATATAAATCACATACACACAGATATCAGTATTGATGCTGATGATATATATACACATACAGGGACTGGAGACAATACCAGGCCAGATGATGTATTTATCTATTGTAATTGAAAACATTAAGTGGTTTACTGTGAGTATTTGCCATGAATAGCCCCCCTCACTTGGGTATGGAAGAACCCTTCAGCCAAGAATAGCAGACGGAAATGAAAGCCCTGGGTCTGTCTGGGCTTTTTCTTTTTGTCACCTGGCTTTTTTTTTTAAACTAATGCACTTTAGTTTTTAGAGTAGTTTTAGGTTCACAACAAAATTGAGAAGAAGGCAGAATTCCCATTTAACCCCTGTTCCACACACACACTCACCCTCCCCATCAACATCCCCCACTACAGTGGTACATTTGTTCCAACTGATGAACCTATATTGACATATCATTATCACTAAAATCCATAGTTTACATTAGCTTCAGTTTTGGTATTATAAATTCTATGGGTTTTGACAAATGTATAATGACATGTATCTACCACCATAGTATTATATAAAATAGGTTAGTTTCACTGCCCTAAAAATCCCATGTGTTCCATCTGTTCACCCCTAACTCCTGGCAACCACTAACCTTTTTAATGCCTCCATAGATTTGTCTTTTCCAGAATGTCATATACTTGGAATCATACAGTAAGTAGCGTTTTCAGGTTGGCTTCTTTCACTTAGTAATATGAATTTTAAGTTTCCTTCGTGTCTCCGTGGCTTGATAACTCATTTCTTTCTAGCACTGAACAATATTCCATTGTCTGGATGAACCACAGTTTATTTATCCATTCACCTACTGAAGGATTGGTTGCTTCCAAATTTTGGCAATTATGAATAAAGCCTCTGTAAACATCTGTGTTCAGGTTTTTGTACGGACCTAAGTTTTCACTTCATTTAGATAAATACCAAGGAACATGACTGCTGGATCATATGGTAAGAGTATCTTTAGTATTTTATTTAAAAAAAAAAAAAACTGCCAAACTGTCTTCCAAAGTGGCTGTACCATCGTGCATTTCCACTGGCAGTGAAGGAGAGTTCCGCTTGCTCCACATCCCCATCATCATTTGGTGTTGTCAGTGTTCTGGATTTTGGCCATTCTAATATGTGTTTAATGGTATCTCGTTGTTTCAATTTGCATTTTCCTGATAGCATATGTATGATGTGGAGTATGTTTTCATATGCTTACTTACCATCAGGATAATTTCTTTGGTGAGTTGTCTGTTCAAGTCTTTTGCCCATTTTTTAATTGGGTTATTTGATTTCTTATTATTGTGTTGTAAGAGTTCTTTGTATATTTTGGATAACAGTCCTTTATCAGATATGTCTTTTACAAATATTTTCCTCTGGCTTCTTTGAAGATTTTTGTTTTACCATTGATTTTCTGAAGTTTGAATATGATATGTGCAGGTATAGTGGGTTTTTTTACATGCATCCTGATTGGTGTTCTCTGAACTTCTTGGATCTGTGGTTTGGTATCTGACATTAATTTGGGGGAGATTGTTAGTCTTTATTGCTTCAAATATTGCTTCTATTTCTTTCTCTCTTTCTTCTTCTGATATCTCCATTATGCATATATTACACCTTCTGTAATTGTCCCAAAGTTCTTGGATATTCCATTTTGTTTTATTCAGTCTTTTTTCTCTTTGCTTTTCAGTTTTGTAAGTTTCTACTGTTATATGCTCAAGCTCAGAGGTTCTTTCCTCAACCATGTCCACTCTACTAATAAGCCCATCAAAGGCATTCTTCATTTCTGTTACAGTGTTTTTGATCTTTAGCATTTCTTTTTGATCCTTGCTTAGAAACTTCATCTCTCTGCTTACCTTGTCTGTCTATTCTTGCATATTGCCTATTTTTCCATTAAGCCCTTAGTTTATTAATCATAGCTCTAAAAAATTTCTGGTTTAATAATTTCAATATTCCTGCCATATCTGACTCTGGTTCTGGTGCTTGTTCAGTCTCTCCAAACTATGTTGGTGTGTCTGTTTGTTTGTTTTTTGCCTTTTAGTATGCCTTGTAATTTTTGTTGATTGGTGGACTGGATAAAAGGAGCTGTGGAAACAAACCTTTAGTAATATAGTCATAAGGTGTAGGGGTGGGGAAGCGTTCTATAGTCCTATGACTAGGTCTCAGTATTTCGGTGAGCCTGTGCCCCTGGATTGAGAACTTTACCAGTGCTGCTCCACACACACACACCCTCTTAGGTGGGACAGGAAAGCTAGAGGGGGCTGGAGTTGGTTATTTCCCTTCCTCCTTGTAAGTTAGGATCTGGTAGAATAGATTCCCCTGAGGGAAGGCCTGGTTAAGAACAACAGTGTTCTCTGATGTATTTCAAAATGGTTCCTTTTCCTCTGCCCCTGCCAGAGCACGAGATTTTTCAGTATTCACTGTGAGGACCTGGTAGAGCTCCTGAAGGTAGAACTCACAAAGTGTAGGCCCTTCATGACTCATTCTAGAGGTTTTAACTCCCACACTTGCCCACACTGAGCTTCCAGAGATTCCAGACCTGGCACTGGTTCCCACAGAGGCTTCTGATCATGGGTTTCTGCTCTGGTAAGCTGTGAGTCTCTGTATCTGACTGTCTGTCTCTCCAATCTGCGGGATAGCAGTTTGCCCTGTGACCTCACTTCCCTGATGGATCTAGCAGGAGTTGTTGATTTTTCAGTTTGTTCTAGCTTTTTATTTGTTGTTAGGATGGAGCGAAGACCTCTAAGCTCCTTACATCTCACCTGGCTTTTATGTCACTTGATGATCCTCTTCTGCTTGTCTCTCTTTGGAATAGTTATTCCCTTGTATCAAGGTATTTTACACTAATTGGAACGCATTTTCAGTCTTTGTCACGTTCAACTGATAGGCTTTAAGTATAGAATCTCCATCTTGCAGCCAAACAAATCTGTTAAATCCTAGAGCTCCAGGAAAACATGCATTACCAGTATGCCTTTGGGAAGGGTCCTGCAGGTCTAGCTCTTCCTCTCAGTCTCTCTGGACTGAAATACAGTGGTCAGAACAGTTACAGACAGTCCTTAATTTTGGTGGGTGTGACCTTCCACCATGGTGAAGTTATCGTCTATGCTAACTTTCTATTAGAATCAAATGTTCTGCTTGGTTGCAGTAAACAATGGGGTTTTGTTCTTTAACTGTTTTAACATATGGAAAACCGAGAAAGAAAAGCCAAGAAGATCAGCCTGGCTTTGGGGAAATTTAGTGCTAAAGTCATATCAAACTCTGGATTAACCTACAGGCCATGCAGACAGATCATCAAGTCTAACCATGAACTTACCTATGAGAAAGTATTTAAAGGTATAAGTCTAGGGATCTTATATCGACTGTCGTTGCATTTTCCTGCAAAGAATTGATCATTGACTGCAGTCAGACACACTAATTTTCAAGCATAAGGAAGGAAACAGTGATATGTTAAGAGAAAACTAGAAAATGAGTGGATTCAAGAGAAAAGGGGGATAGCCCTGATCCTTTCAATACTGGGTATGTTACTCCGTACAGGGCTCTCAACTTTGGGGGGCCTGGGTTTGTATTTGTGAAATAAGAGTCTGCTAGACGATTCTCAAATTAGTCCCTGACTAGGTCCCATTTGCAGAGCCAGGAATGCTGGCACATGGAGCTATGCCAAGAGTAGGACAGTAGGGACAGCCCTGGACCGAACCCAGAGCACTGAAAACACTATTATAAAGTCTGTGAGGTCAAAGTATAGCTCTAGAGGGAAGCCATGAATCACAGCAAAAGGAGAAGTACTAGTCCCCAAGTCTAAAGTCTTAGAATGAACTGTGTAAGAAAATGTACATAATGGTTAGGAACTGAGAAGATTGGGGAGAGGGTGGAAAGCAGGTTGCAAAAATGAAGTATCAGCTCAAGATATATACATAATCCATGAAGGAGAACGAAGTGGCAAACGCTTGTTTCTGTTGGCAGCATGGTAGCTGGTTCAGGAGAGTAAGGAGGGAATGGACCCTGGCTGGATCTTTTAAAGGAACAGATATATAAAGCTCATGGCCCTAAGTGCATGGTGAAGCTTAACAGAAATAATGTCAGAAAAATACAAGAATTTAAAAATTATCTGGGCATCATCTTCACCATCATCATGGTTCATCCTTACCACAGATGCTCACTCATTGATCTTATGCCACGTCCAAGCCACTGTCCTATGATTTTTCTTACCTACTCTCTTGGGCATTTCTCTCATTCATATTATCACCATACCCCACATGTTAATTAGTTTTTAAGTATTGTTTTTCAGATTTTCTTTATGGGGTTAGTTTTAGTAACTGGATTTCTGTTGGTAACTTGTAGATTTTATTAATTTAGGAGTAAAATTTTTTCACTGTGTAAAAAGCACGTGGTAAAGTTGGAGTTAGTGGGGATGGGGGAAGGTTTTTTTTCTTTCTTTCTTTCTTTCTTTTTTAATTTTGATGACTTGGCTTTAGGCAAAAACGGGCCAGGTTGTTTTGCTGCAAAGATAAATTTGGGCTATGACTGAAATATTAGAGCAGCTACTCTAACAGCTTGCTCGTAGCTACTGGAAGTGTAAACACAGTTACCAAAGGGTTCTTTATTTTCTCTTACTGTACCTGGTGGCCCATTTCAAGCAGGTCCTTTTACAACTCACACCAAGAATAATTACATTTGCTTTCTCCCTGCCTTTTATGGACATGAGAATAAATGAGACTCACATTCAGGCAAACACACACACACACACACACACACACACACACCATTTGAGGTCACTGAAAATGTATAATGCTAAGACTAGATTTTCTTGAGCTTGAATTGAAGACCTATGGTAAGAAAACCAGTTGGTAAAAATACTTGAGCATATTAGAAGTACTCTGCATATTTACATTTAACAATCCCTTTTCCTGCTATCTGATGGCTGTGTAACCACCCCAAACTTGTTGGCTTAAAATAATTACCTCATTTATTTGGCTCTAAAATCTGCAATTTGGGCAGGGCTCCATAGAGACAGTTAACCTTTGCTCCACTTAGTGTCAGCTGCATGGGCCATTAGGGTGGAGGCTGGAAGCACATCATGGCTCACTCACTCACAAGTCTGATGGTTGATTCTGACTGTTGGCTAGGAGCCTCAGTTCCTTTCCACATGGGCTTCTCCATGTGATCTCTTGGTATGAGCTAGTTTGGACTTCCTCACAGCACACTGGCTTGTTTGAAAGTTGAGCATCCAAAGAAAGAGAAAAGCCAGACAGATGCAATATTGCCCTTTGTGACTGGGCATCAGAAGTCATGCAATGACTGCTGCCACATACTGTTGAACAAGTCAGTTACAAAGGTCCACTCTGGTTTAAGGGGAGGGAACACAGACCTTACTTCTCAGTGGAGAAGTGTCAGTGGTCAATGTCTCATTATAGGAAGACCATGTGAAATGTGGGGAATACAGACACACACACACACACATATATATCTCCATAATTAGAAAACACAATCTTCCACAGGATCCATATGGAAAAGTTCCTCTGTGTCCAGACTAAGGAGGATACAACTTCACAGCTACTACATATCAAACATGGAAACAATTACTCCCTTAGATTTTCATTGCCAGTCATTCAGTTCCTTGCCTTTAGGAATTGAATGGATTTTAGGAAAGGATGATGCATTCACTTCCTGGGGATGAGGCATTCACTTTCCTTTTCCGATCCTGGAATAGCTTCTCTGCTCTGGGCTCGGAGGAAGAATTACTGTCTCTGCTCCACCAGGCCCTCCCCAACTCCATGCTCTTTCTCTTCATCAGAAAGGGTGATGCCCAGGCAAAAGGAGAGTGTCATGATACGGCTACCAGCCCAGGTTACACCCCAAGCTAGGTCCCTTCTGATGTTAACACTTCCATAAGTAAAGAAGAGCATTTCAGCTGAAGAAGAGTCTTTCCTGAATTTAATAAAGCAAAAGGCATATTTATTCCAAATGGGGGTTTAAACTGCATTGTCTTTTTTAAAATTATTTCAATTTTTTTCACAGATTTCTGACCCAGACTGGTAAACTAAGATTCTACAACTTTTTGTGGTTCATACAAACTTTTAAGGGAGCTCTAATTTTCCAACAACATCCTTAGTTCCAAGAAGTTCAAACTACCATGTTTTCAAATCAGTGATTTAGCTTGGTCACTGGCCTTCTCATTTGAAGTTTCCCATAAAAGCAAACTTGGGAATCAAGATACTATTTTTTTTTCTTCAAACAAATGAGAAACACCTACTGAATCTAGAAGCCTGGATCAAAACCTACTTCTGTGGACCCAGTTCCAAACTGGGTCCAGTTACAATACCCAATTTCCAAGTAACTGTTCAAGTGTGCTATGGGTTCCAAGCCAACTGGATGTCGGGGTATCTTATTCATTTCAGACAAAATGGGATTCCCTGTATCTGAGAAAATAAGGCTACAAATAATACTCCAATAGTTCTTATAACATATTTAACACATAAAGTTAATTATACATTAAATACGTGTTCTACCTTCCTATGTCCCCCAAGTACTTTAAGATAAACAAGGGCTTAGAAATTAAGAAGTGAGGGTAGGAGAAGAACTTTTTGCTGAGTATACTTAGAGGGGAACAAAACCAAAAGTCTCCACAAAAGACTGATATACAACTATCTAGCACAAACAGGCGTCATCTTACCCAACTCTATTTTCCCTACCAACTGTATCCTAATTGAAAGGGAAAATGGCATTGCACTCACTCTCCCCTTTCATACTCCAGACCTTGTAAGTCTTCATCTTTTAAAATAGGGGATATGTTCTGTATCAAGAGACATCCAAGATTCTGCCTTTTCCCCTAATCAATGCCAATTTCAATTAAGAAATTGAATTAAGATACAAATGAACTAGCAAGAAATCTGCCCCTTCCCCTGAGCAGAGCTGAACTGGATGAACTGGAGAGTGTATCTCATTTATGTTACAACTTCACAGGGTGGGCACCCAATCATATTAATTCTATCTCTGGAGCCCTCTAGGGTGTCCCAAGTGAAAGGGATATGCTGATGTAAAAATCTCTCATGCAATTTCCCACACTATTGGAACACGACCTAGCATTAAAGAATAAGACATAGGAACTCGATATTCTTGATAGGAACAGTAGCTATTCAATTTATGCAATTCAGTTGGGTTGAAACACATATGTAGTCAGTTCCCCTCTCTAGTTCTATAATTACTCCATTTATATAAGTCTGCAGACAGATTGAAAAAAAAACTGTGATTAAATGAGTACACTTTTCTTGCTGTTAAAATATTTTATATTACGTCCAAGCATCAATTAGAAATGGTATTTTGTTACTAGAAAAACAGACTAATATAAAGTGGCTTAAATAACATACAAGTTAATTTCTCTTTTCTGTAAAATGTCTAGAAATGGGAAGTTCAAGCTCATAAGCATGGTTTCACTTGAGGCCTGAGCTCCTGTAACTTTAGCTCATGTCTTCTCTCTCCATGATCAAAGAGGCTTGCTTATGTATCACCCTTATTAGTTTGTAATTTTCTCAAGGGAATGGATAGTTTCTTATTTCCTTTTTTAGCCACAGCACCTAGCATATATTGGCTCTAAGCAGCATTTGTTGAATGAATAAGTGAATATAAGAAAGAATGAATAAATAAATGAAAAACAAATGGAGAACAAGTCTAGTGAGGGTAGATTTAAATGTACCATTACTGCACAAGGCAGCAGTACATTTACTGATCAGTACTTCATTAATGGAAGTATGTATTATATACCAAAGAAAATCTTACGGGAAGAAATAATATTTAAACTGGATATTGAGTGATGGGCGGGATTTGAGTAGAAAATAAAGTTGTTCCTTGGTACTAGGAACATAGAATTTGGAGTCAAAAGACTGGCTTGTAGCCCTAACTCAAACATTTACTAGATGTGTAATTTTTGGCAAAGTAAGGAAAACTCTCTAAGCCCTATTTCCTCATCTGTAAAATGGAGGTAATAATAATTGACTACCTTACAGATTCTTGAGAGGTTTTCTTTATTCTTTCAACTCTTCTTTTAAATGTATACCATCTCATTTTATTCCACATTTCTTATAAATTCTTCTATAAATGTGTACATCCTTAGGAATTTGTGATGGTTAATTTTATGTGCCAACTTGACAGGGCCAAGGAGTGCCCAGATTACATGTCATTTCTCAGTATGTCTATGAGGGTGTTTCTGAATGAGATTAGCACTTTAATCAGTGGACTCAGTGAAGTAGATTGCCCTCCCCAATATAAGCAGGTATCATCCAATCCATGAGGGCCTGAACAGAACAAAATGCATAGAAAGGGAGGATTTGTCTTCTTCCAGCCTGCCTGTTTAGCTGAGACATTGGTCTTTTCCTGCTCTGACTTGGATTTACACCATTGGCTTCCCTAGTCCTCAAGTCTTTAGACTTGGACTAGAATTAGACCACTGGCTTTTCTAGGTTTCCAGCTTGAAGACAACAGAGTGTGAAACTTCTCAGATTCCATAATCAATTTATATACACATATATGATACATTCAATATCTTATTGGTTCTATATATTATATCATATATATATGAATTGCACTGAATATTGGTTCTGTTTCTCTGAAGAACCCTAATACACTTGTCATAAAAGAATTTAATTTTCTTATCACCAAATACATCAAAACTTCCTTCAGCCCCAAGGTACTCAGTGTCTATTAAATATTTTATTTTTTCACTTGTTCATTCATCTATTTATTTTCAGGCAATATTCCAGTCCCTGAGGTTTCCATACTAAACAGGTAGATAATGTGAAGCTTTTAGGAAGGGACATTATGGGAACCTTGCCTGAGAAGTTAATATTTGAGCTGAGATGTGAAGAAGCCATGACCCAGCCATATATATAGCTGGAATTAGACCTGGGGAATAAATATTTCAGGCAGAGAGAACAGCAAGTGAAATGACTGAGAAACAGAGAAAGAGTGTATTAGTTAAGGTAATGCTAGCTGTTATAATAATTTAACTCCAAAATCTCAGTGACTTAATGTAGTAAACAGTTATTTTCCATCTGATGGCTGAGGTTTCATTCACAGCAACATCCAGCTAACAGATGAAGAAAGAAAGAAAAAACTGTGTCTGGGGGTCCTTTATGGTCCAGGCTTAAAGTGGTAACCTTTTAACTCTGCTCCCATTTCACTGTCAGAACTCAGTCAATGGCCACACCTAAAAGCAAATAGTGATAAGTAACATCATCTTTGGGTCTCATCCTAATTGAGAGCTCAGAGTAGTGGTTTGCTCAGGAACTCGCCATTTTCTAACACAGGAAGACACTGTGGCTAGAGGTTAATTGGTGAGGGGGCAGGAGAGGAGAAGGAGGAGGAGGAGGAGAATAAGGAAAAAGAGAGGGAGGGAAACGGAGGGAAGGAGGAAAACAAACAGAATAATTTGACACTGAGATTTAATCAAAAGCAAAATCAGGCAAGGCTTTTTAGGACTTTGAGAAGTTCTAATCTTAATCAAAGAGCAATGGAAATCCACTGAGAACTTTTAAGCATGAAAGTTACATGATCAGTTTTACCTTTTTAAAAGATCTCTCTGCTGTGGGAAGAATGAATTTGGGAGGGGAAGAGTAGAAGTTTAAGTAGCTACTGGAAAAGTTTAGCTGGAGAATGATTGTGATGTGCTGAAGGATACTGCCAGCAGAGATGGAGAAGAGTGATTGCATTTGAGGTATATTTTGAAGGTAGAGTCAACAGCATATAGATGATTGTAACCATGTTGTGAATAAATGAATGAATGAATAAATGATGATGCCTAACACTGAGCACATACAGTGTCAGTCTCTGTGCTAAGAACTTTTACGTGGATCAGGACATTTAACTCTTACAGCAATCTTATGACATTGGTATTACTGTTATATCCATTTTTCGGATAGAACGTGAGGTTCAGAGAGTTTAAATCACTTGCTCATGGTTATACAAGCCAGGATTAGAACACAGGCACTCTGACTTAAGAGCTTTTACCCTACTGGCCCTAAACAACCCATAATTCTCTCCTAAAGGTAACAAGCCTATTAATGAGAATCTTTAAATGACCCCAAACTCTCAGCCCACCATCCCTCTTAGCCCCAGACATACAGAAAATTTCCAAAAGGCATAGTCAAGCACTACAGGTAAAGTGAAAGATGTTAGAGGTATTTATGGTGCCCCATCTTTTGGGGAGTTCACATCTTGTTTCTGAAATCCCTGCCTTTGGTAACTCCTGTTAAAACCAGTTGTAATGTATTTGTAAGATCAATTGCTCAGAGGAGAGTCTGTTCTGAATTATAAAATTGTTGCTGCTAAGGAGCCCCCAGAGGATGGGGAGTTGGGGGTGTGGGGACACACATGGGTTCAGCATGGCAGGCTCCTATGCTGATAATGAATGGGGAAACGTGGCCAGTAAGGCCCACAGAAAGAAAAACACTTAAGCCTCTTGATGAAAGGCCAGATGAGAAGGTAAGTGTTATAATTCAACTGAAAATAAAAGCCAGCGGCAGGTTATCCTTCCTTCCAGGCAGACAGTTTACGGGACTGCTTTCCTGCCGCTACAGTGGCAGTGATGGATTATCTGGGAAAGTGAAGCAGCTGAGCTGATCCACCCCCCCTCCTCTTCCACTCTCAAATCCCCCTCAGGCTACAAGGTTTCAGGGCAGCTTTAATCCCTCTTAGCCACCCCTCTCCCACAGATCCCAAGACAAGTCCCAGGCGTTGCGGTGCCTGGAGAGCATCCTCCCAAGCTGTATCCTGAAATCTAAGCCTGAAAGACAGGACTTGGCCTTCAGGTGCTTGCCAGAAGCCTCCATTCATTACCCTGCTGGGAAGGATTGTTTCAGGAGTCGGGGCTGAGAAGCATGGTTTGAGTCTGGCCTCAGAGGGAGTGTTGGTTGTTCAAGAGCGGCTTGTACAAGGTATGTCTGGAGTGAGCTGTTCATTTCAGGAGGCCCTCAGTGAGCCTTACTGGAGGATGCAATGAGGTTGATGGGGATGAGGATGGAGGAGTAGTGGGTCCTTTGTCCCAGTCACTTTCTTCCTCCACTCTTAAGACTGCTTTCTGCTTTTTCTGCCCCTAATCCTGGTTCCTATCACCATCGGCTTGAGTTGCCAGCCCTTTTAAAACCATGTATTTTATTTATATTAGGCACTCTTTGGATCCCTCAAAATATTTCAAGAACTGTAAATATGTCTCTAGTTTTCAAAGTCTAAGGTTCTTGGAGAAATAGTTTGGGATAAGGAGGCCGTCTTGGAGTCCCTTAAGTCTCTGTATCATACTTATTCAAAGACTGGCCAGAATCTCTAGACTTAAAGCAAATGGAGGTATCATAACAACAGACCAGAGTTATCTTTTTCTATGCTTTGCTTATCCCCTCTGAAGATCTGGCATTCAATATCTGAGACAACAAGTAACACACAAAGTGTGGGAGAAAGCAGACGGAGCAAGCCCCTGGAACCAATTTGTACAGGGATGGTAAATCTGTTTCAGAAAATAATTCTTCACCAAGAAAAAGTCCATCTTTTAGTTCCAGTCACATTTACTTTGCAGGGAATCCCTTTCAGACTATTCCATGAAAACTTACTGTTTTATACCACATCGATTTTATACAAATTGTTATAAGAAACCCTAGCCACAGAGTTATAACTTTTATGTACTCTAAGACACATTTGAGTATGAAAACAGTGGTATGGGTTTTAGAGTAGGACTAACCAGAGTTCAAATTATACCCTTAACAAATAGGGTCTTAAATAATTTTATTTTTTCGGCTATAAAATGAAAGTAATCCCTGAAAAACTATTGTGGGGGTTAAATGAGATATGTAAATCCCCTGACAATAATGAAACATGTCCCTTTTTTATAGAAGCAGATTTGAATTTAACTAGAAAGGAAATTGAGATTTCCCTTTTTTCTATAATTCTCTGCAGCATATTTCCTGGAAAGCAAAAAGATAAGGATGGTTGTTTTTCTTCCTAGTTACAATAGCAATGTGATCTTTTGTACGTAAATAACATGTAATACTTTCCAAAAAACATTCACATTCACATTCACTTTGTATCACATTCAGTCTTCAAAGCCCGTCCACAAATACACACTGCTTCAACCCTAGGTCAGTAGCAGGATAACTATTCTTTTAGTAGCAAAGAAGCACAGGTTTTAGGAGTGGTTATTTAGAAGTGAGGGAGAAGCAAGGAAAATGGTGTGCAGATTCTATTCCTGATCATCAAAACCTTGTATTCCAGTTGGGGACAGAAGGCTGATCCATGCAAGAACTAAGAAACAATGCTTGTCAGGGAATGGTTAAGAGCAAAATGAGTGAATCTCAAAATTGCCCCAGTGATTCAGAGAAGGGTGAGAGCAGTGTGAATTGGGGTAGCCTGAAAAGGTCATGTGGCATGTAAGCTAGGCTTTGTAGGAAGAATAAACAGAAAAAGGAGGAGCTTCAAGATGGCGGAAGAATAAGACGTGGAGATCACCTTCCTCCCCACAAATACATCAGAAATACATCCACACGTGGAAGAACCTCTACAGAACACCTATTGAATGCTGGTAGAAGACCTCAGACCTCCCAAAAGGCAAGAAACTCCCCACGTACCTGGGCAGGAGGAGACTTTTGCTTGCCTCTTTGTTTCCTGGTGCACGAGGAGAGGAGATTAACAGTGTTGCTTAAAGGAGCTCCAGAGATGGGCGCGAGCCGCAGCTATCAGCACGGACCCCAGAGACAGGCATGAGATGCTAAGGATACTGCTGCAGCCACCAAGAAGCCTGTGTGCAAGCACAGGTCACTATCCACACCTCCCCTCCTGGGAGCCTGTGCAGCCCGCCACTGCCAGGGTCCCGTGATCCAGGGACAACTTCCCCAGGAGAACACACGGCACACATCAGGCTGGTGCAACATCACGCCAGCCGCTGCTGCCACAGGCTCGCCCCACACTCAGTATCCCTCCCTCCCCCTGGCCTGAGTGAGCCAGAGCCCCGGAATCAGCTGCTCCTTTAACCCTGTCCTGTCTTAGCGAAGAACAGATGCCCTCAGGTGACCTACACGCAGAGGCAGGGCCAAATCCAAAGCTGAACCCCAGGAGCTGTGAGAACAAAGAAGAGAAAGGGAAATCTTTCCCAGAAGCCTCAGAAGCAGCAGATTAAATCTCCACACTCAACTTGATGTACCCTGCATCTCTGGAATCCTGAGTAGACAACGAATCATCCCAAATTGAGGTGGACTTTGGGAGCAACTATATATATTTTTTTCTTCCCTTTTTCTCTTCTTGTGAGCATGTATGCATATGCTTCTGTGTGTGATTTTGCCTGTATAGCTTTGCGTTTACCATTTGTCCCAGGGTTCTGTCTGTCTGTTTTGTTTGTTTGTTTTTTACTATAGTTTTCAGTGCTTGTTATCATTGGTGAATTTGTTTTTTCGTTTGGTTGTTTTCTTCTTTCTTTCTCTCTTTTTTTTTTTAACTACCTAAAAAAATTTATTTAATAATTACTTTTTGTTTTTTATTTTAATAACTTAAAAAAACTCTTTTTCTTTCCTCCTTTCTTTCCTTTTTTTCTCCCTTTTATTCTGAGCCGTGTGGATGACAGGCTCTTGGTGCTCCAGCCACACATCAGGGCTGTGTCTCAGAGGTGGGAGAGCCAAGTTCAGGACATTGGTCCACCAGAGACCTCCCAGCTCCACGCAGTATCAAATGGCGAAAATCTCCTAGAGATCGCCCTCTCAATGCCAAGACCCAGCTCCACGCAATGACCAGCAAGCTACAGTGCTGGACACCCTATGCCAAGCAATTAAATAGACAGGAACACAACCCCACCCATTAGCAGAGAGGCTGCCTAAAATCATAATAAGGTCACAGACACCCCAAAACACACCAGCAGACGTGTACCTGCCAACCAGAAAGACAACATCCAGCCTCATCAACCAGAACACAGGCACTACTCCCCTCCACCAGGAAGCCTACACAATGCACTGAACAAACCTTAGCCACTGGGGGCAGACACCAAAAACAACAGGAACTATGAACCTGCAGCCTGCAAAAAGGAGACCCCAAACACAGTAAGTTAAGCAAAATGAGAAGGCAAAGAAACACACGGCAGAAGAAGGAGCAAGGTAAAAACCCACCAGAGCTGACAAATGAAGAGGAAACAAGCAGTCTCTGTGAAAAAGAATTCAGAATAATGATAGTAAAGATGATCCAAAATCTTGGAAATAGAATGGAGAAACAAGAAACGTTTAACAAGGACCTAGAAGAACTAAAGAGCAAACAATCATGAACAACACAATAAATGAAATTTAAAATTCTCTAGAAGGGATCGATAGCAGAATAACTGAGGCAGAAGAAAGGATTAGTGACCTGGAAGATAAAATAGTGGAAATAATTACTGCAGAGCAGAATAAAGAAAAAGAATGAAAAGAAATGAGGACAGTCTCAGAGACCTCTGGGACAATACTAAATGCACCAACATTCGAATTAAAGGGGTCCCAGAAGAAAAAGAAAGGGACTGAAAAAATATTTGAAGAGATTATAGTTGAAAACTTCCCTACTATGGGGAAGGAAATAGTTAATCAAGTCCAGGAAGCATAGAGAGTCCCATACAGGATAAATCCAAGGAGAAACACGCCAAGACATATATTAATCAAATGATCAAAAATTAAATACAGGGATTCCCTGGTGACGCAGTGGTTGAGAGTCTGCCTGCCGATGCAGGGGACATGAGTTTGTGCCCCTGTCTGGGAAGATCCCATGTGCCGCAGAGCGGCTGAGCCCATGAGCCTGCGCGTCCGGAGCCTGTGCTCCGCAGTGGGAGAGGCCACAACAGTGAGAGGCCTGCGTAACGGAAAAAAAAAAAAAAATTAAATACAAAGAAAAAATATTAAAAGTAGCAAGGGAAAAACAAATAAGATACAAGGAAATCCCCATAAGGTTAACAGGTGATCTTTCAGCAGAAACTCTGCAAGCCAGAAGGGAGTGGCAGGACATATTTAAAGTGATGAAAGGGAAAAACCTACAACCAAGATTACTCTATCCAGCAAAGATCTCATTTAGATTTGATGGAGAAATTAAAAGCTTTACAGACAAGCAAAAGCTAAGAGAATTCAGCACCACCAAACCAGGTTTACAACAAATGCTAAAGGAACTTCTCTAGGCAGGAAACACAAGAGAAGGCCTACAATAACAAACCCAAAACAATTAAGAAAATGGTAATAGGAACATATATATCAATAATTACCTCAAATATAAATGGATTAAATACTCCAACCAAAAGACAAAGATTGGCTGAATGGATACCAAAACAAGACCTGTATATATGCTGGCTACAAGAGACCCACTTCAGACCTAGGGACACATACAGACTGAAAATGAGGGGATTGAAAAAGATATTCCATGCAAATGGAAATCAAAAGAAAGCTAGAGTAGCAATTCTCATATCTGACAAAACAGACTTTAAAACAAAGACTATTACAAGAGACAAAGTAGGACACTACATAATGATGAAGGGATCAATCCAAGAAGGAGATATAACAATTGTAAATATTTATGCACCCAGTATAGGAGCACCTCAATACATAAGGCAAATACTAACAGCCATAAAAGGGGAAATCGACAGTAACACAATCATAGTAGGGGACTTTAACACCCCACTTTCACCAATGGACAGATCATCCAAAATGAAAATAAAATAAGGAAACACAAGCTTTAAATAATACATTAAACAAGATGTACTTAATTGATATTTATAGGACATTCCATTAAAAAAAAACAGAATAGACTTTCTTCTCAAGAGCTCATGGACCATTCTCCAGGATAGATAAAATCTTGGGTCACAGATCAAGCCTTGGTAAATTAAATAAAATTGAAATTGTATTAAGTATCTTTTCTGACCACAACGCTATGAGACTAGATATCAATTACAGGAAAAAATCTGTAAAAAATACCAACACATGGAGGCTAAACAATACACTACTTAATAACCAAGATGTCACTGAAGAAATCAAAAAATACCTAGAAACAAATGACAATGAAAACACGACGACCCGAAACCTATGGGATGCAACAAAAGCAGTTTAAGAGGGTAGTGTATAGCAATATAATCCTACCTTAAGAAACAAGAAACATCTCAAATAAACAACCTAACCTTACACCTAAAGCATCTAGAGCAAGGAGAACAAAAAAACCCCAAAGTTAGCAGAAGGAAAGAAATCATAAAGATCAGATCAGAAATAAATGAAAAAGGAAAAAAGAAATAAATGAAAAAAGAAAAAGGAAATGATAGCAAAGATCAATAAAACTAAAAGCTGGTTCTTTGAAAAGATAAACAAAATTGATAAACCATTAGCCAGACTCATCAAGAAAAAAAGTGAGAAGACTCAAATCAATAGAATTAGAAATGAAAAAGGGGAAGTAACAACTGACACTGCAGAAATACAAAGGATAATGGGAGATTACTACAAGCAACTATATACCAATAAAATAGACAACCTGGAAGAAATGGACAAATTCTTAGAAATGTACAACCTTCCGAGACTGAACCAGGAAGAACTAGAAAATATAAACAGACCAATCACAAGCACTGAAATTGAGACTGTGACTAAAAATCTTCCAACAAAAAAAAGCCCAGGACCAGATGGCTTCACAGGAAAATTCTACCAAACATTTAGAGAAGAGCTAACACCTATCCTTCTCTAACTTTTCCAAAATATATCAGAGGTAGGAACACTCCCAAACTCTTTCTACGAGGCCACCATCACCCTGATACAAAAATCAAAGATGTCACAAAAAAAGAAAACTACAGACCAATTTTACTGAGGAACACAGATGCAAAAATCCTCAACAAAATACTACCAAACAGAATCCAACAGCACATTAAAAGGATCACATGTCATGATGAAGTGGGGTTTATCCCAGGAATGCAAAGATTCTTCAATATACACAAATCAATCAATGTGATACACCATATTAACAAATTGAAGGAGAAAAACCATATGATCATCTCAATAGATGCAGAGAAAGCTTTCGACAAAATTCAACAACCATTTATGATAAAAACCCTGCAGAAAGTAGCCATAGAGGGAACTAACCTCAACATAATAAAGGCCATATATGAAAAACCCACAGCCAACATCATCCTCAATGGTGAAAAATTGAAACCATTTCCACTAAGATCAGGAACAAGAGAAGGTTGTTCACTCTCAGCACTATTATTCAACATAGTTTTGGAAGTTTTATCCACAGCAATTAGAGAAGAAAAAGAAATAAAAGGAATCCAAATCGGAAAAGAATAAGTAAAGCTGTCACTGTTTGCAGATGACATGATACGATACATACAGAATCCTAAAGACGCTACCAGAAAACTACTAGAGCCAATCAATGAATTTGGTAAAGTAACAGGATACAAAATTAATGTACAGAAATCTCTTGCATTCCTATACACTAATGATGAAAAATCTGAAAGAGAAATTAAAGAAACACTCTCATTTACCACTGCAACAGAAAGAATAAAATACCTAGGAATAAACCTATCTCAGGAGACAAAAGACCTGTAGGCAGAAAATTATAAGACACTGATAAAAGAAATTAAAGATGGTACAAATAGATGGAGAGATATACCATATTCTTGGATTGGAAGAATCAACATTTTGAAAATGAGTATACTACCTAAAGCAATCTACAGATTCAATGCAGTCCCTATCTAACTACCACTGGCATTTTTCACAGAACTAGAGCAAAAAATTTCACAATTTGTATGGAAACACAAAAGACCCCGAATAGCCAAAGCAATCTTGAGAAAGAGAAACGGAGCTGGAGGTATCCGGCTCCTGGACTTCAGACTATACTACAACACTACAGTAATCAAGACAGTATGGTACTGGCACAAAAACAGAAAGATAAATCAATGGAACAGGACAGAAAGCCCAGAGATAAACCCATGCACATACGGTCACCTTATCTTTGATAAAGTTGGCAAGAATATACAATGGAGAAAAAGCAGCCTGTTCAATAAGTGGTGCTGGGAAAACTGGACAGCTACATGTAAAGGAATGAAATTAGAATACTTCCTAACACCATACACAAAAATAAACTCAAAATGGATTAAAGACCTAATGTAAGGCCAGAAACTATCAAACTCTTAGAGGAAAACATAGACAGAACAATCTATGACATAAATCACAGCAAGATCCTTTTGGACCCACCTCCTAGAGTAATGGAAATAAAAACAAAAATAAACAAATGGGACCTAAGGAAACTTAAAAGCTTTTGCACAGCAAAGGAAACCATAAACAAGATGAAAAGACAACCCTCAGAATGGGAGAAAATATTTGCAAATGAAGCAACTGACAAAGCATTTATCTCCAAATTTTACAAGCAGCTCATGCAGCTCAATATCAAAGCAACAAACAACCCAATCCAATAATGGGCAGAACACCTAAACAGACATTTCTCCATAGAAGATATACAGACTGCCAACAAATACATGAAAGGATGCTCAACATCACTAATTAGAGAAATGCACATCAAAACTACAATGAGGTATCACCTCACACCAGTCAGAATGGCCATCATCAAAAAATCTACAAACAATAAATGCTGGAGAGGGTGTGGAGAAAAGGGAACCCTCATACACTGTTGATGGGAATGTAAATTGATACAGCCACTATGGAGAACAGTATGGGTTCTGTTCTAATAAAAAAACAGTATTTTAAAAAACTAAAAATAGAACTACAATAAGACCCAGCAATCCCACTACTGGGCATATACCCTGAGAAAACCATAATTCAAGAAGAGTCAAGTACCCCAATGTTCCTTGCAGCTCTATATACAATAGCCAGTACTTGGAAGCAACCTAAGTGTCCATCGACAGATGAATGGATAAAGAAGATGTGGCACATATATACAATGGAATAATACTCAGCCATAAAAAGAAACGAAATTGAGTTATTTGTAGTGAGGTGGATGGACCTAGAGTCTGTCATACAGAGTGAAGTAAGTCAGAAAGAGACAAACAAATACTGTATGCTAACACATATATATGGAACCAAAAACAAAAAAAAAATGGTCATGAAGAACCCAGGGGCGAGACGCAAATAAAGACGCAGATCTTCTAGAGAATGGAGTTGAGGATACGGGTGGGGGAAGGGTAAACTGGGACAAAGTGAGAGGGTGGTAGTGTATATATGGACATATATACACTACCAAATGTAAAATAGATAGCTAGTGGGAAGCAGTCTCATAGCACAGGGAGATCAGCTTGGTGCTTTGTGACCAGCTAGAATGGTGGACTAGGGAGGGTGTGGGGGAGGGAGATGCAAGAGGGAAGAGATACGGGGATATATGTATATGTATAACTGATTCACTTTGTTATAAAGCAGAAACTAATGCACCATTGTAAAGCAATTATACTCCAATAAAAATGTTAAGAAGGATAAAAATACACAGAAAGAAATGAATAAGAACAATGCACTTGCAGCAACAGCCAAAGCCAGAGGTACTCAACCTTGCCTAAACATTAGAGTCACCTGGGAAGATCTTTTCAAAACCTGATACCTCGTCCCCACCTCCATAAAGCCTGCTTTAATTGGGCTGGGATGGGGGCCAGGCATCAGAATTTTGTAGTTTTCCTTAGTGATTCTAATGTGCAGCAAATGTACTGTACTGTACTGTAGATTTGTCCACTTCCACAGAATCAGGTATATATACATATCTCTCATGATAAAATAAAATATTGTATTTGTGAGAGTTAGTTTAGGAGTTCAGGTTTTTCTTGGGTTTTCTGTAAGTCTTCCTGAACAAAGATGTGGATTATTTATTATAAATTATGTATCCTGAAAATGTGTCCTCTAATCTCAATTGGTTAATTCTTGCTACATAATGTTCTTATTATTTAAACATATTTTGATGAGCGTGCCTTGTCACACTAACCAGCTGTCTGGTTTAGTGCAAAGTCTGGGCTTCGGTTTCTTCCTCTATAACACAGAGGAGATGGACTAACTCAGAAGCCTTCAAACTGGGCTCTGCAGAGGACTCTAGACTTCAAAGAGCTCTGTGGTCTACTTTGAGGAACAAGGGCCACACACTAGGCTTCAGCCAGAGATGCTCCATTTCTGTCTCTTTATGAAGCTCCATTTGTATCTGTTATACATCAAGCTTCTAATAATAGTTCATGTGAAAAAAGGAATGAGGCTAGATGTCAGCAAAATGGCAGAATAGGCAGCTCCAAACACTTGCCCCAAAAGAGCACCATTCACGATAGTCAAAAATCAGAAGTAGCTCCAATGTCCATCGATGAAAGAATGGATAAACAAATTGTAGTGTATACAGAGAATGGAATGTTATTCATCCATAAAAAGGAAGTATTGATATACTACAATATGGACAAACCTCCAAAACATTTTACTAAGTGAAAGAGGCCAGACACAAAAGGTCATATGTTATATCATTCCATTTATGTGAAAGATCCAGAACAGATAAATCCATAAAGACGGAACACAGGTTGGTGGTTTCCACAGGCGGGGTGGGGGAGAAACAGGGAAAAACTGCTTAATGTGTACGGGGTTTTACTCTGGAGTGATCAAACTATTCTGGAACTAACTAGATAGAAGTGGTTGTTGTACAAAATTATATATACTAAATGCTACTGAATTTTTCATTTTAAAATGGGTCATTTTACTTTAACAAAGTATTATTATGTTTTTTTAAAAAAGGAATGAGAACCGTTGGGTCAGATGATACTTAAGGTCCAACTCAGCTCTGAAATTGGACTTCTCCCATTGTATGAAATAAATATATTTTAAAAAATTGTAACAAGTACCATGGCAAACATGTAAAGAAGGTGCTCTACGAGTTCAAATGAAGAGTTAGGGGCATGAGGAAGAGCTTCATGAAGGAGACATGTGAGCCAGGTTCTGAAGGAGACGGGGAGTTCTGTACATGGAGAGGGCAGGAGAGCATCCATGCAAAGACGTGGACATAAGAATTTGCAGAGGAGGAGTTGGTAGAAGAACTGGGTCTGTATGGGGGATGGGCATCTAAGCCTGGAAATGTGGGTCTGAGCCATACTGAGGAAGAACTTCAATGCCAGGGTAAAAACATTTAAACTTCATTTGGACTCAAACAGATTATCTTTAAAAGTTTTGGAGCAAACAAGCTATATAATTGGAATTCTACTTTACCCTCGTGGTCCTGCCCTCAGGGTATAAGGGGAAAGCTGTAGAGAGGCTGCATATGGCATGGTAAAGGGTAAGGACTTTGAATTGAGACTGCCTGGATGTGAATCTCCAGTCTGCAACACTCCAGCCAGGTGAACTTGGGCAAGTTACTTAACCTCTCCATGCTTCAGTGTCATCATCTGTAAACTGGAAACAATGCCCACCTCATAGAATTGTTGTGAGGATTAAATAAATTAATACAAGTGAAGTGCTTAGAATAACACATGAAGCAGAGTTAAGTGCTCAATAAATGTTAGCTGCTATTGTTATTGGAATGAGGGATAGGATATATGTGTTCAGGAAATAATGGGATTAGTGGTGAGAGTCAGACCTGCCTGGTTACTGTTCTGGGTTGTGAGTGAAGAGGTACTTTGTGTGAATTCAATGTTATACTGTACTTGGAAGACTGAAATATTCATGTAATATTCATGTTTAAGCAAGAATAGACACTGAACAAAGAAGTTTTGAAATTTACTGGGGCATGAGTTAGAGACCATTAACTGGGAATGGATGAGAGATGAATAATATCAGGATGATGACTTTTTTGAAAATATTTTCAGATGACCTTGGGGGTTTTCACAAGCATAGATTCCTCAGGAGAATATGGCCATAAGTGTGGCTGCAGGGAAGTCATTTCTTTGGAATGGATACATTGGTGAAAAAATTAGAGGAAAACCACATCGAGTGGAGCAAGGTCTGACACGAGGAGATAGCATTGGTTGAGGACATCTGTTTTTATCAGCAAGACTGACATAGTGTTTGAGTAGGAAAAGACAGAGCTGAAGTTGAGGTCAACTTCTGAATTCAGAGGGGAGGCAACTCCAGGGGCCACATCGGAGGAGGCACTAGCTGCTAATTTTGACAGCACAAGCTTCTTCAACAAATTCAACCCCAAGGCAGGAATTCAAGCCTTTTGAATCAGTCAACAAATCTATTGCACACCTATAATGAGCCGGTGATATGGTAGTTTCCAGATATATACTGATGAAAAAGACAAACAATTCCTAACTTTGTTATAGTCTAGCAGAGGAGAAAGAATTAAGTCAATGTGTACACAACTAAATTCTAGAACATTCCTCTGGGCTGCTTCTTGGTTTCTTTTTGTAGTAAATTCTATTAAGCTAAAATTCATCCTTAATAACTTTTTCTCATTATTCCTGTGTTCAACTCATCATGTCTTGTACATTTTGTCTCTCAAATATCTTTTAAATCCAGCCACATTGCTTCATCTGCAAGGTCCCAGTCTGTTTTGAGCCACCATCTACTGTAGCACAGCAAAAGCCTCCTAACTGGCATCTCACAACCACTCTGTCCTCCCTCCAAGCCAGTCTTGACTTAGAGGGGTGTTCAAAATAAAGTGCAAAATCCTTCATATGGCCTGCAGATCCTTTTATGATCCACTTAACTGTGTATGTCTCCACCCTTATCACTTTCTTGCACACTGGCCTCTTCATTTCCTTAAACTTGGCATGTGCCCTTCTGCCACAGGCTTTATTTATGCTGTCCCCACCTGACCATCTCAGCTCTTGGTTAACTCCTGCTAATTCTTAGGTTCTCAGCTCAAGCATCACTTCCTTGGAGGTATCTTCCTTCATTCACTGGTCAGATCTGATCTCCTTAATAACTCCTCTTAGCACTATGCATACTGCCTTCATACCACTTATATAATTAGTAACTAAAATTTATTTATGTGATTATTTAATTAAGTCCTGTTTCTCCCAGTAGACTGAGCTCCATGAGAGCAGATTCCTATCTGGTTTTGCTTATCATTGTTTCTCCAGTATCAAGCACAATGCCTAGCCATGTATTTACTGAATGGTTGAATGAAAGAATTAGTGATTTACCAATAAACTACTGCAAGTGCTTTGTGCTCTTACAACAATCTGAGCCATTGCGGAAGGCTTCCATGAAGTTATGATAATCCAACAGATACAGAGAGAATGAATAGGAATTAGACAGGTGAAGAGAAGCACACTCCAGGCAGAGAGAAAAGCATTAAGATGAGACAGTCATGGATTTAGACATGTCCAGTGTGGTTGGAGAGGAGAGCAAAGGAAGGCCAGTGCTTGGTGATGGTGGAGAGATTAACAGTGGCCAAAGAAATATGTATTTATTTCTATTGGACTTTATTTCTACGGGCAGTAAACAGCCATTAAAGTTTATATAAGTTAAATGCCATGCTTGGTGTATAAAAGTCTCAGATTACTACATAAGATTACTCAGGCTTAAATAAGAAGAATGTAAGAAAACATGAGAAAGGGAAACTGTTTTGGAGGCCATGGTTGTGGCTTGGATAAGAGGCTGTTACAGCTTGGATTTGGATAAAGTAGAGCTGGAGAGTAGTGGATGGAAGAACATTTATACGGTAGGATAATGATTTTTGAATATACTCATGACAGTATGGAGGGTGGGGAGGAGACTGAAATAAATCTTCTAAGCTGTTAGTAATAGTTATCATTAGGAGATGCAAAGGCTGTACCAAGGAGCGGCTTCAAGGAATCCTGGCCCTAGCTCCATAATGTCTTTGACCTCAAATAACAACTTAGGTAAAAACAGTATGCTACTTACAAGTATAAACTCAAGATAAGTCTTGCAGCCATTCATTTCAACCCCTAAGTTCTTCCTATACAAACTTGGCCCCAAGAATATGTGCTACTATTACTTTTAAACCAACATTTTGAAGTATCACTAAATGAGTATTTTCGTATTTCACTTCATTTAATAATCACAACTTTATTGTTTCCCAATCATTCCAGAAAGAAAATGAAGTATAATGAAGAAAAAACCCTGCCTCAAATTACAGTGTTCAAAATGGCCCAGCCAGGGTTCAAACCCAGATGGGTCTGATTGCAAAGCCCAGACTCCTCGTCGTAAACTTCCCTGGGTCCTTTCCTCCACCATGTGGCAAGCTGACATACTGGACAGCTTCTCCTTAAAGTGGTTTGGAGCCCAGGCCTTAAGTCTAACGGGGCATTAGCATTTCTCTTGCATTCATTCCCAGACATCCTTTCAGCTTGGCTTATTTTGACAACATATTTCCTATAGCAAAAGAAATGCTGTGGAATATGGGAGCTTTCAGATGTGGACTTGATTGAAATGGGTGAAGTTTGTTTTCTTTTATGTTCTATTTCTCTCATGCCTTCATAAGCTAGTGGATCCAGATGTCTGGAATCACCAATTAAAAACAAAGAGAACACTGGGGAAGGAGCAAGGGAGAGAGAGATACCAAGTGGTAATTAGGGATGAGACAGCTGAAATGGCTTCATGATGGTAAAGATTCTTTCATTCCAGAAGAATGTGTGTGCAAATTAGAGTCTTTTTCTCCTTCTGCACTGTAAAGGCAATTTAACATTAATAAATTGCCACCAGGATTCTTTATTTCTGTAAGAAAATGTGTCCTGCTGGATGTTTCCACAGTAATCAATGTGTGTCATTGAAATTACAGATTGGCTGATGTAAAAAGGTTGAAAAGGCAAGAGGAACAGAGCCTTCGTACAAGCTTCCAAGCTCTCCAAACCTGTGGTCAGGCAGCGTGTGTGGCTAGTCCAAAGGCTGCGGCTTGGAGGACAGACATTTTCAAGGTTTGCTAGCCTCACCCAGAGAAATTCACAGAGGAAGGCTTAGCACTTGGAAACATTGTGATTGCCCAGTTTCTTATTTGGTAGTGCATATCTCAATTATAAACTTCTCTCAACTTCTGGTCAGAAGTAGTGAGCGAGGCAGGGAGTGAGAGGAGGGAAAGTCAGGGATGGGAAGGGGGTGGTGGCGGGGGGAGACAGGTGAAAATGCCAGAAGAAAAAGAGTAAGGAGGGGAATAAGGAGATAGGGGATAAAAAAGGGAAAGAGATGGAGAGAGGAAGATCAGAAGAGAGGGAGGAGAAGGGAGAAAGGAAAAGGAGAGAGAGAAGGCTTTTAAAGGAAATAAATAGGAAGAGAATTACAGGCCACTGCAGAAAGAAATGTAATTATATTACTTTTTTTAGATTCCTGAAATATTGAAAAATAGGTTGAATAATTGTTCCTATGTACTAGGTTCACTAGTAGCAGATTTAGGGACAGATCTAAAATGATCTGTAATTAGCTTTACACTTGCTAATATCTAATAGAGAACTCTGAATATGTTTGAAAGCAGGTTTACTCAAGTTTGTAGAATCAATTTGTGTGAATTTTTTTTTCACAGATGAACTTAGATAAACTTCGATTAAGCCACTCTCCAAGTTATTACAAGTTCAAGCTAATAAAATCCAAATGATTGAGGTCTGGCTGTGTTCTTCATTCTCAAAATAAGTTCATTTCCCCATGTGGTTTTACTGAATGAAGGTGAAACAAAACATCAAAGAGTGATAGAAAATGAGTGTAGCCTTCCTCCCTTCAAGCGTGTTCTACATCCAATCTTGGGCTTCCCCGCCACACCCAATATCCCTTCTTCAGAACTTAGCTGCCAGATGTCACCCCAGACTATACTAAGGGCTAAGTTGCTCACAATCTCTCCACCAGAAGGTGAGCTCTTGAAGGCAAGGATTCTATCTGTCTGGGTCACCCCAGGCCTAGTATTGATACATCTCAGGGCATGACTGCTATTTGTTGACAGGCATAGTTGACCCATCTGCATCCTATGCTGACTTTTACCATAGCAGCAAATAATAGGCACTGCACAATCTTAATGTCTAGATTCCTTGGGGCTGACATCCTTGAACTGATCCTGGAATTAACCATATTTAGGACTATAGCTCTACTTAACTTCTCTACTGCTCTGATCTGGTTTGTCCTGGCAACTGCTACTCACTACACCTGTCCTGGTCTTGGCTCCATTTCATGCAACTGCATTCACAGTTGCACCTAAGTTCAAGGTGTTCCTAAGTTCTTGATGATCAATCATGACACCTCCTCTAGCTGAGCTACCAGAGAAGGGGCCAAATATTAGAAGCAACTGGATATCATACAAAACGGCCAGACTTCACATCTGATCTAAACTGCTGGTTCTCTCTTAGGGCACATAAGAATCTCTTGGGTACTATGAACAATTACATGCCAACAAATTAAGATAACCTAGAAGAAATGGATCAATATAAACATGACTGAATCATGAAGAAATAGAAAGTCTGAACAGAAAACTTACTAATAACGAGATTGAATCAGAGATCAAAAGCCTCCCAGAAAAGAAAAGTCCAAGACCAGATGCCTTCACTGGTGAATTCTACCAAACATTTAAAGAAAAATTAATACCAGTCCTTGTCAAACTTTTCTGAAAAATAGAAGAGGAGGGAACACTTCCAAACTAATTTTATGAGGCCAGCATTATCCTGATGCTAAAGACAGACAAGGATACTATAAGAAAAGAAAATTATAGGCCAATATCCCTGCTCAATATAGATGTAAAGAGTCTCAGCAAAGTACTAGGGAACTGAATTTGACAGCACATGAAATGGATCATACACCACGATCAATTGGGATTTATTCCTAGGATGCAATGATAGTTCAACAACCACAAATCAATAAATGTGATACACCACATTAACAAAATGAAGGTTAAAACTCATATGATCATCTCAATATATGCAAGAAAAGTATGACAAAATATTCTTTCATAATAAAATTCTTAACAAATTCGGTAGAAATGTAATGTACTTCAACAAAATAAAGACAATAAAGACCATATATGACAAGCCCACAGCTAACTTTATATTAGATGATGAAATGCTAAAAGTTTTTCCTCTATGATCAGGAATAAGATAAGGATACCCATTCTCACCACTTTTATTCAACGTAGTACCAGAAGTCCTAGCCAGAGCAATTAGGAAAAATCTTTTTAAAATAAAAGACATCCAAATCAGAAAGGAAGAAGTAAAAGTGTCATTGTCTGAAGATGACATTATATTATACATAGATAACCCTAAAGACTATGAAAAATCTGCTGAACTAATAAATGAATTCAGTAAAGTTGGAGGATACAAAATCAATATAAAATATCAGTTTTTATATACTGACAACAAGCTTTCAGAAAGAGAAATTAAGAAAGTATTCTTATTTGCAGTAGCATCAAAAAGAATAAAATACTTAGGAATAAATTTAATTAAGGAGGTGAAATGTTTGTACACTAAAATCTGTAAAATATTGATGAAAGAAATAGAAGACAAACATACACAAAAGGAAGATACTCCATGTTCATAGGTTGCAAGAATTAATATTGTTAAAATGTCCATATTACCCAAAATGATCTACAGATTCAACATAATCTTTATGAAAATTCCAATGGCGTTTTTTACAGAGATAGAAAAAATTCCTAAAATTTGTATGAAACCACAAAAGATCCCAAATCACCAAAGCAATCCTGAGAAAGAAGAACAAAGCTGGATGCATCACATGTCCTGATTTCAAATTATATTACAAAGCTATAGTAAGCAAAACAGTACGGTATTAGCATATAAAAAGACACAAAGATCAATGGAACAGAGTAGAGAGCCCAGAAGTAAACCCATGGCTATTGTGATACATTAATTTACAACAGAGGAGCAAAGAATATACAATGGGGAAAGGATAGTCTCTTCAATAAGTGATTGTGGGAAAACTAGATATTCACATGCAAAAGAATGAAACTGGACCCCGATCTTACACCACTCATAAAAATCAACTCAAATGGATTAAAGACTTGAATCTGACCATAAAACTCCTAGAAGAAAATATAGGCAGTAAGCTCCTTGACAGTCGTCTTGACAATGATTTTTTTGGATTTGACACCAAAAGCAAAGGAAAGAAAAGCAAAAATAAGTAAGTTGGACTATAGAAAACTAAAAAGCTTCCACACACCACAAGAAACAATGAACAAAATGAAAAGGCAACCTGTGGAATAAGAGAAAATATTTTCAAATCACCTATCCAGTAAGGGCTTAATATCCAAAATATATAAAAAACCTATACAACTCAAAAGCAAAAAAGCTAACAACCTGATTTTTCAAATGGGCAAAGGGAATGAATAGACATACAAAGAGCCAACAGGTACATGAAAAGATGCTCAACATCATCAATCATCAGAGAAATGCAAACCACAACTACAGTGATATATCACCTCATATCTGTTAGAATGGTTATTATCAAAAAGACAAAAGATAAATACTGGCAAGGATATGGAGAAAGGAAAAGCTGTATACTGTTGGTGGGAATGTAAACTGGTGCAGCCACTATAAATAAACAGTATGGAGGTTACTCAAGAAATTAAAAATAGAACTATCACAGGATTCAGCAATCCCACTACTGGGTATATATGCAGAGGAAATGAAACTATTTTTATCTCGAAGAGATATTTGCACCCTCATGTTCACTGCACCATTATTCACGACTGCCAAGATATAGAAACAACCTAATTATCTATCAATGGATGAATGGATAAATAAAATATTATATATATATATATATACATACACACATACATTCCATTCCATAAGCTTAATGGAATATTAAGCTTAAAAAAAAAAAGGAAATCCTGCCATCTGTGACAACATGGATGAATCTGATATTATGCTAAGTGAAATAAGCCAGACAAAGGCAATATTGCATGGTATCATTTATATGTATAATCTTTTAAAAATCTGAGGTCATATAAACAGAAAGTAGAATGGACGGTGGTTGTCAGGGGCTGGGGCAAATAGGGAGAGGTTGGTAAAAGAGTATACCTCTAGTTACAAGATGAATAAGGTCTCAGGACTTCCCTGGTGGTCCAGTGGTTGAGAATCCACCTTCCAACGGAGGGGAAATGGGTTCGATCCCTGGTCTGGGAACTAAGATCCTACATGTTACAGGGCAACTAAGCCTTTGCACCACAACTAAAGAGCCCACGTGCTACAACTACAGAGCCCATGCGCCACAAGTAGAGAAGCCCATGCACCGCAACAAGGAGGCTGCTCACTGCAGCTAAGACCCAATGTGGCCAAAAATAAATAAATAAATATTTTTTAAAAGGATGAATAAGGTTTTAATATCTAAAATATAAACAGTGACTATAGTTGATAATACTGTATTTGTATAACTGAAATTTCCTAAGAGTAACTTGTGTTCTCACACACACAGAAAGGTAAATATGTGAGGTGACTGATGTGTTAATTAACTCCTTGTATGTCAAATCATGTTGTACATATCTTTAAATATATGTACATATATATGTATATACATACTTATATCTATATAAATTGTTTAAATAAATTATAATTTTATTTGTCAATTATACCTCAATAAAACTGAAAAAAAAAGAATCACCTGTGGATTAAATTCCTTGGCTTCACTAAATGGAGCAGGGAGAGCAGAGTACCTGGAAATTTGCATTTTAGTAAATGGTGTTGATTAGGTGGTCTTAAACCACCTTTGAGAACCACCCGAACTTAACTTTCATAGTGTTCAGATTCATTCTCTTCACTTCAGTATCTGTACACTCCTAATTTTCTGCAGAGTGCCTACTTAAGCTGTTTATTGCATGAACTCTTCTGGGTTTCATTTTATTTAGCTCATCACATGGCTTAGAATTAGGTCTGGCTAAAGCGAGTTAGGCTAGAAGCAGGAGAAAACAACCTTAACGAGAAAAATATCAGAAGACACAAGGTTACTTTTACCAAGGTTCCTCTTTGTATATTTTTTCATGGTAAAAAATTCTTTTAATTTGAATATATAAAACCAAGAAACAGAAGAATTTCTTAGGATCCAATTACTTTTCAAACTCCATTCATTCATGTGTTTTGAATTGAGAATACTGGAACTATAATCGTGGTGTCAGCAAAGCCACTAGACTATTTAGTCATTATCTGGACTCTTCTGATCTAGGGAGTCCCAGCCCTGCTTTCAAAATCATATGCATTTTCAATCATCTCCAGAAATGTCATGAAGTTTTTAAAACGAATTTAATTTCAGTTTAACTTTATTTAAATATAGCAATTTCTATTTAAATTTATGATACAATAAAAATATGTGATAAAATGATATTCCATATGATCCTTTTCTGTAAAAATAGTTGAATATATCTTTAAATTTTTATTTACTTACTTAGAAAAAGGTCTATAAGAATATTCATCAAATGTCAACCATGATTGCCTCCAAACAGTATAAATCTAGATGAATTCAAATTTTTCTTTTTTCTTATCCAGTGTTTCTTTTCTGAATTTTTCTGAATTAACATATAACAATAAATATGAAATAGGGAAAATGAAATGTTTTCCTGAACATCAATTCTGAGTTACAAATCTAAAATAGTTGGAAATCACTGTGTCAATTCTCAGTTCATTTTCAGTCCCTCCATTTTCGAAAACATCTTTTCTCTTAAACAGTTTTTTCCCACAGATTATTCCTCCTCAGAGTATTATAAAAATTATATCTGGTACACTGCCTCTCCCTTTTGTATTCCCTTTTCCTCTGGTCACCAATCATTGGACATCTTTCCACAGGAGAGTTTTCTCCCTTGTATACATACTCCCTGCCAGTAGCACCATATTGTTGATATGTAATCTGTGGCTGTACTATTTTTTTAAATATCCTCCTTCTGATTTAAGTAATGCTTTACTAATTTATAGACAATTTGGAAAAAATAAATTCACCCCTAATTACACTGTCCAAAGACACACTAATATACTAATAGATGCTATTTTATCCTAGTTTTTTATATATATGGATGTGTGTGTAGGTCTAGTTGAGTGCAATTTACTTGGCCCACCAGCAGAAAATATTTGATCAAGGGCCAGAACAGAACTAGCTCGGTATAAATCAATAAAGCAGAAAGGAAGGTTGATTTTTACATATAAAACTGTTACTTTTTATTTATCAATCTTTCCAACATTAAAAGGCAAGTGACAAATTGGGGGAAATATTTGCAACATACAAAGTAGGGTTAGTTCTTTTTATCTAAAGTTATTTTTACCTGGAGTCTTTATCTAGACTCTAAAAATTACTTAGAAGAATATTAGGCCATCTAACAGAAATTAGATGAATGCTAGGCTGCCGTCACAAAAACGAAAAAAAATAAAGTGGTTTCAGTAAGACACAATTGTTCTTCCTCTTGTTCTTACAAAAGGGTAGCAGGTCAGCTCTGCTCATGGCATCCTTGAGGTTTCTGCCATCTTGGTCAGTTTCCTCTGGACATTGTCATTGTCTGCTTAGTTTTTAAATTTCTTACTCTTTGATTCAGTAATTCTACCCCTAGGAATCTATTCTTATGAAATCATCAGAGATGAAGCTAAAGGAAATAATATAGAGAGAAATATTCAATACCAAGACAATTATTAAATAATTCATGCAGCAACCACATAGTAGGATATTATGCAGCCACTAGAATCATATTTTGAAGCTCATGAGAAAATATTCATGATGCAATATAAACAGGAAGAAAAGAATGATGCAAATTTCTGAATTTAGGGTGATCTCAACTTTGTTTAAAATAAATATATGACTAAAAGTTAAAATACCACAATGTATGACTAGTATATTTGGAAGAGTTTTGCTTTCTTTGTTATTTGTTTCCTATAAATATTTTCTATAATTAGAATGTATTTTATAATTTTATAAAATAGTAAATGCTAGTTAGAAATTATCCAGCAAAGCAGAAGATAATTCCCTAGGGATGGCAGTTGTGGGTAAAGAGACAGGGCTGCCTTCCAGCTTCAGAAGTCTCAGAATAGATACATAGGACCCACATCTCCAGAGAAAAAGTCTCTGAGGATTGAAGAATGAGATCTCAATAACTTCAGAATTACCTGGCACATTATAACTACTGTAATATCATTCTCTCTATTTTATTCATTAGGAAACTGTTGGTTACAAGTGTTAGAAACCAGTCTAAGTGCAACCAATTAAAACCATAAAGAAGGAAGAACTGTCTCATGGCTATCCTCATTCAAGGATAGGAATGTTCCAGAGTCTTGAAAAGGTAATTGAACCAAGGTCTAGAAAGCTGTAGGGACTCTTTGCTTCCCCCCGCCCCCATGTATCTGCTTTCTTCTTCTCTCTCTGTGTAGACTGGCCTCCTCTTTTTCTCTGGTCCACATCACAGACATGAGATGGTTGCTGATTCTCCCACATTCAGTGTCACAGTTCTAGTCTCAAAGGATATCTGAATCTCTTTCCTGGACACAATTTTAAATGCCCAGGAAAAAGACCTAAAAAGGCCCAGTTGCCCATTTCTAGTCTTATTAACTACAGACAGTGTGGCAAGGTCATAAACAGGGCCCCTAGGAACTGACCACTGGAAATGGAGGCCACAGTGAAAGGGATCCATGAGCTGGGCAGACACTTCAAATATGGCTAACTGCATCCATTATCAAAAACTAGTAGAATACCTACGGGGTACACACTTAACTCTGAAAGGGAAAACTCAGGCGCCTACCTTCAAAGAGATAACATTATTTCAATAACTAATGGTGGAATGTCTATATATTAAATAGAGTTGCATTTTAGTATGGCCAACTATTCAGTAGCCCACAACTTCACAATTTTCCACTATGATATAAATTTTCTGCACCTTCTCTGGAAAGTCAGAACTCTGAACACCACTCAGTTCTTTTCTGAAATATGGATTTTAAAGGTATAGTTGGAGGTATCATTATGGACTCATGGTTTTAAGTTAGATAGGTGATAGATAGATAGATAGATAAGATGACAGATATATGGAAGGAAAGGAGGGAGGGAGGAAGGAAGAGATGTGTGTGTATACATTGAAAAATATAAAAGTGGCCTGTGACATCCAGGAACTGGCTGGCATTCACAATTAGGCCTTGATATTCTCCTTTAGAATATAAATAATCTCACAGAGCACCAACATCAGACAATGCCACTCTACAACTGTCTTATGGCATCCAAGGATAGGAATGTTCTTGAAATAACACACAAACACACACACACACACACGTGTGCACACACACACATGAAACCACTTTGTGAAACTTTAAGCCCAGACTAAAAACAAGATCACTGTGCAAACCACAAAAGTAACTAAACATTCCCTAATTTTGGCTACTATGTTGACGGCTTCTTTTCAAGTTATAGCTCTAACCTTCCTCTAGACTTCTCTATTTTAGATAATATTTACTAAGATTCCCAACCAGAGAATTACCCCACTGACAACATCCATTCCAGAGCAAAGTCCCACTTCCTCAAACCCTTCCCCTAAACACCTGATACTGTAATAAGTTCTTTCTAAGACCCTCTTATTAAGATGACTCATGATTCTCCATAGTGTACAGCTGCCCTCATTGCAATAAGCCATAACAGCTTGTTCAATTACAGACGTATTCCTGATAATTCCTAAATTTAGGTATTTACATAATTCCTAAATCTGTCTTCTAAGGGGACTTAAAAGCAATGACACTTTAGTAGCCATGAACATCCCTAACACTCAGATATTAGATTCTAAATATCATTCTCCAATAAAAGGCAACAGGACTCCTTAAAGAAAAAGCTGATTCAAGGGCTGAGCCAGGGAAAGAAAAGGGTGCACCTAGTCAATTATATCTCAACAAAACTGGAAGGAAAAATATCTTAATTTAAAAAAATGAGTATAAGATGAGCCTAGAGCATTTTATGGTGTCAGGAAGTAAGAAGTACTGAAAAAAATGGTGCGAACTTGTCAAAGGGACACAGGAGCCAAACTGAAGGGGCTTCTGATTACAAAATTTGAGACAACTTGAAAAGCAAAGTAACAAAGTTAGAAATGGATTATAGCTCACAGAATAAGAATCTATCTGTCCATACTGATATAAATAACTGAATAAATAAATAAATAAGGGAGAAGGAATAGCTCTTCCTTACATTAGAATTCCAACTAAGAAATGTAGAAGGAATGATGGAAGTAAAAAATTATCATTTAGCAAAATAGCTTTAGACAAGAATCATCAATGGATTTTAAAAAATTAGTGGGCAAAAGTATCAATATAATGAGAAACAGGATACTTTCACAGTCTCAAAATATCTCACCACAAGATGCTTACTAATTGCGAAAGGAAAAATAGTTAACTCTGGAGAGGAGAAAACTGGCAAACATGACCTTAATCAAGCCGTAAATGTTAACATCACTAGTAATAGGAAAAGTCTTATTCATGTGCCTCTTGATGCCACACTGAGGAAAACACATCGTAACTTCAGTGGTAATCTTAATCAGGAAGAAACACACTGCGTGACACACGCAAATTGAGGGATAGTCTACAAAAATAACTGGCTAGTGCTCTTCCAAAGTGCGAAAGTCATAACAGGCAAAGAAAAACTGGAGGACTGATCTAGATTAAAAGGCACATGAAAACTAATAATAATGTATGATTCTGGACCAGAAAGAACATAAATTGGTAAAATATGAATAACGTCTATGGATTAGACAATAATACTAATATTTGATAGCTGTACTGTGGTTATGTAAGATGCTAACATTTAGAGAATCAAGACTATGGTTATTTGAGAATTTTTAATACTGTTTTTGAGCATTTTCATAAGTCTGAAATTATTTTAAAACAAAAATTCTTTCAATTTAAAAATTTTAAAATAGACTGTACTTCTATGCCCTCACACTTGCCTTGCACATGTATTAAATTAACAGACAGCCTTAAAAAGCCAGGTCATAAATGCCTTAGGAAGCAGTTGACACATATGTTAGATGAGGAAAATTATGAAGAAATATATACTATCTAAACATCAAATTTCACTCATGTTCAGTCTCAAAAAATACTCGTGTTCATGGGATTGGAAAAGTTGCCCAGGCAATTAATCACATTGCAGCTTTTTCCTGTTTTTATCTCCTGTTTTCTTATTTTTCCTAATTCCTTACTATTACTGCATTTTTGATTAAGCTTCTGTTCTATTTATTTCTTAGATGATTTTGTGAGTTTTTGATAGTTTTCAAAAAACAGTTTTAACAAAATTAATTGATCAACACTCATAAAAATCATTCATAATCCCATTACATTTTTTAAATTACTTTTTAATATGCAAAAATAAACCACTTGCATGTTTAACATTGTCAGTGTTACAAGGTAAAAATATGATTATAACTGTCATTATTTTACATTTGTCATGTCTAAGGCTATATCTACCCAAAGTCAAAGAAAAATGTAATCAGCTAGATGTTTGGGTCTAAAAAAAGACAAATATTTGGCTACTATAAACACCTGGTGTAGATGATTCCAATTTTACTCAAATGTTTACCTTCATTTAGCCATAGTCAGTGTGTCTCATTTCCTTGGGTAGATGAACACAGATTCTTTTATATTCCACTATCTCTGAGGTCCAAAAACATTTTATATATACATGTACATATGTATATATATGTGTGTGTGTGGCACTTCAAGATGAAAGGATATCTCACATTAATGTTAACTAACACTAGTATGTTTTGAAATAATCTTCATTGCCCTAACAAATCCTAAGAATGGTGGTCAAAAATATAGTCTTAAAGAAATTCCTTGTTTTAGTAATTCACCAGCCATGGACTAGGATAGACTCAAAGTCTGAAGTAATGCTAGTAGCTAGTAACATTGTCAGAGTGACAATGTTCTAATATATTTAGAAGAATACCTTCTCTGGTGCAGAGAGGGCAAAAAGTAACACTGACTACCTAGCCCCAAAACTTCAGGGACAACATAGGCCATTAGTTCATTCTGGCAACATCGTGTCTCCTGGAGAGTCTCCTTATCAGAGGATGCCCCAGCCCTGCAACAGAAGTCCTAGGGTATGTTATGAATCCCCTTGGTCAGCACCAGGAAGTTAAGTGCAAAATTCTGTTAGAAAATTATAGCATTACATAAATGTGAAGGATGTTATAATCATCATTATGATTACCTCTTGGTCTGCTATAAGTCTCCTCCAACAACCTATGTCAGAGCCAGCACCACCACCACTATACAATACACAATAAACCACTACCAGGCACCACTTAGTATGCCTGTTCCTGGAATTATGAAGGGGTGAGGATGAGGGTAGTGACAGTTGTGAGTGTGTGCTGTCTCTGTATGTGTTTGAAAAAATGCTAAATACTAGCTCCCATATACCTAAGCCTGTCCACCTTGTTCTGATCCCAACATGCTTCCTTTTAGAAGGCGTGGTTGTCCTTGAACTGAAGGAATAAGTACCACTTCACATGCAGATTGCAGACATCCTATAATTTACCTCTGTGTTAGAAACACTACAACCTCAAATGCGAGGGACTCCTTAAAATAACCAAGGATGTAAATCAAGTCATCCATAAGAAATAATAAATAAGACCTGAAAAATGGAGATATACAACGTTTATTTTTAAATATCTTTATTGAGATATAGTTAATATACAAATTAACTGCACATATTTGAAGCATAGAACATGCTAAGATTTAACATATGGTTGCATCCATGAAATCATCACCACAACCAAAATCATGAACAATCCAATCACCAAAGTTTCCTCATGGCCCTTTTATTTTTCAACTGCAGTTAAAAAACACATAAAATTTACGATACTACCATTTTTTTAGTGTACAGTAAAATAGTGTTAATTATACATACCATGTTGTGCAACAATCTCTAAAACTTTTTCATCTTGCAAAATGGAAACTATACCCACTGAACAAAAATCCCTCTGTATCCCCTACTCACAGCCTCTGGCAACCATCATTCTATTTTCTGTTTCAAAGAGTCTGACAATTTTAGATAGCTCATATAAGTGGAATCATGCACTATTTGTCTTTTTTGTGACTGATTTATTTCACTCAGCATAATGTCCTCAAGCTTCATACATGGTGTAGCATATGACAAGATTTCCTTCTTTTTAAGGCTGAATAATATTCCATTATATGTATATACTACATTATCTTTTTCCATTCATCCATCAGTGGGCATTTACATTGTTTTACATTTTGGCCACTGTGAGTAATACTGCAACAAACATGGGGGTGCAAGTATCTCTTCAAGATCCAGTTTTCAATTCCTTTGGATATATATCCAGAAGTGGGATTCCTGGAGCATATGGTAATTCTATTTTTAATTTTTTGAGGAATCTCCATGCTGCCTTCTATAGCAGTTGCAACATTTAACATTTCCACCGATGGTGTACACGTATTCCAATTTCTCCATATCCTCTCCAACATGATATTTTCTGTTTGTTCGTTTGATAGTGGCCATCCTGATAGGGGTAAGGTGATATTTCATTGTGGTTTAGATTTGCACTTGTCTGATGATTAGTGATGTTGAGCATCTTTTCACATGCCTGTTGGTCTTTGTATATCTCGTGAATTTTTTGTAAGAGTTTGAGAATAACTGGCATTAATTCTTTAAACATTTGGTAGAATTCTTCACTGAAGCCATTTTGTTTTGGGGAAAGATTTTGATTACTGCTTCAATCTCCTCCTTAGTTATACATCTGTCAGATTTTTTTAATTGTTCATGATGCAGTAGGTTGGTAGTTTGTACGCTTCTAGAAATTTAACCATTTCTTCCAGGTTATTCACTTTGCTGGCATATAGTTTTTTATTGTAGTCTTTTATTATCTTTTTTAAAAATTTCTGTGACATCCACTGTAATGTCTTTTCTCTTTAATTTTATTTAATGTTCTCTCTTTTTTTCTCAGTTTGGCTAAGGTTTTGTCAATTTTGTTAATCTTTTCAAAAACTGACTCAGTTTCATTGATTTTTAATTGTTTTACTTTTTTCTATTTTGGTTGTTTGGCTCTAATCTTCATTATTTACTTCTGCTAATTTTGGGTTTAGGTTGTTCTTTTTCTAGCTCTTTGAGATATAATGTTAGGTTGTTTATCTGAGATTTTTTTCTTTAATAATTAGGCATTCATCACTATAAAATTCCCTCAGATTGCTTTTGCTGCATCCCTTAAGTTTGATATGTTGTGTTTTCATTATTTGTCTCATGCTATTTTCTAATTTCCTTAGTGATTTCTTTTTTGACCTATTTATTGTTTGCTCAAGAGTATGCTGTTTAGTTTCCAGATATATGTGAATTTTCCATTTTTCCTTTTGCAAATGATTTCCCGTTTCATTCCACTGTGATTGGAAAAGATCCTTGGCATGATTTCAATCTACTTAAATTTGTTAAGACTTGTCTGTGACCTAATATGTGATCAACATTCAAGTCTGCTCCATGTGCTATGGTCACCTTATCTTTGATAAAGGAGGCAAGAATATACAATGGAGAAAAGACAGCCTCTTCAATAAGTGGTGCTAGGAAAACTGGACAGCTACATGTAAAAGAATGAAATTAGAACACTCCCTAACACCATACACAAAAATAAACTCAAAATGGATTAAAGACCTAAATGTAAGGCCAGACACTATAAAACTCTTAGAGGAAAACATAGGCAGAACACTCTATGACATAAATCACGGCAAGATCCTTTTTGACCCACCTCCTGGAGAAATGGAAATAAAAACTAAAATAAACAAATGGGACCTAATGAAACTTAAAAGCTTTTGCACAGGAAAGGAAACCATAAACAAGACAAAAAGACAACTCTCAGAACGGGAGAAAATATTTGCAAACGAAGCAACTGACAAAGGATTAATCTCCAAAATTTACAAGCAGCTCATGCAGCTCAATATCAAAAAAACAAACAACCCAATCCCAAAATGGGCAGATCACCTAAATAGACATTTCTCCATAGAAGATATACAGATTGCCAACAAACACATGAAAGGATGCTCAACATCACTAATCATTAGAGACATGCAAATCAAAACTACAATGAGGGGACTTCCCTGGTAGCACCGTGGTTGGGAATCTGCCTGCCAATGGAGGGGACACAGGTTCGAGCCCTGGTCCGGGAAGATCCCACATGCCACGGAGCAATTAAGCCCACGAGCTACAACTATTGACGCCCACACAACTAGAGCCTGTGCTCTGCAACAAGACAAGTCACCGCAATGAGAAGCCCGCACACAGCAACAAAGACCCAACACAGCCAAAAATAAATAAGATTTTTAAAAAAACAACACAATGAGGTATCACTTCACACCAGTCAGACTGACCATCATCAAAAATTCTACAAACAATAAATGCTGGAGAGGATGTGGAGAAAAGGGAACCCTCTTGCACTGTTCATGAGAATGTAAATTGATACAGCCACTATGGAGAACAATATGGAGGTTTCTATTTTAGTTCTAAAAATAGAACTACCATATGACCCAGCAATCCCGCTACGGGGCATATACCCTAAGAAAACCATAATTCAAAAAGAGTCATGTACCACAATGTTCCATACAGCTCTATTTACAACAGCCAGTACATGGAAGCAATCTAAGTGTCCATCGACAGACAGATGGATAAAGAAGATGTGGCATGTATATACAAGGAATATTACTCAGCCATAAAAAAAATGAAATTGAGTTATTTGTAATGAAGTGGATGGACCTAGAGTCTGTTATACAGAGTGAAGTAAGTCAGAAAGAGACAAATACAGTATGCTAACACATACATATGGAATCTAAAAAAAAAAAAAGCTTCTGAAGATCCTAGGGGCAGGACAGGAATAAAGACACAGATGTAGAGAATGGACTTGAGGACACGGGGAGGGGGAAGGGTAAGCTGGGATGAAGTGAGAGAGTGGCATGGACATATATACACTACCAAATGTAAAATAGATAGCTAGCAGGAAGCAGCCACATAGCACAGGGAGATCAGCTCGGTGCTTTGTGCCCACCTAGAGGGTTGGGATAGGGAGGGTGGGAGGGAGACGCAAGAGGGAGGGGATATGGGGATATATGTATATGTATAGCTGATTCACTTTGTTATAAAGCAGAAGCTAACATACCATTGTAAAGCAATTATACTCCAATAAAGATGTTAAAAAATAAAAAATAAAGAATGCTCCATATGCATAGAAGTATGTGTTTTCTGTGATTGTTGGGTGGAGTGTTCTGTATGTGCTTGTCAATGTGCTTGTTAAGTTCACTTTGTCTCTAGTATTGTTCAAGTCCTCTATTTTCTTATTGCTGTTTGTCTGGCTGATCTATGTATTATTAGAAGTAGGTATAGAAATCCACTACTATTTACTGTTACTTATTCAACTCTGTTGATGTTTGCCTCATATATTTAGGTGCTCTAGTGTTAAGTGAATATATATTTATAACTGTTATATCTTCCTGGTAAATTGACCCTTTTAGCATTATATAATGTCTTTCTTTGTCACTTGTGACAGTGACTCAAAGTCTATTTTATCTGATATAAATATGGTCACCCCTAATCTCTTTGGTTGCCATTTGCATAGAATATCTTTTCCCATCCTTTCATTTTCAGCCTACATATGTCCTTCAATCTAATGTGAGTATCTTGTAGTGACACCATCATCATGATAGAATAAGAGTTTTTTCCCCATCTTCCTCCCAAAGAACACCAATTTAGACAGTCACCCACAGAGGAGAGAGTTTTTGTGGAATTCCAGGATTCCAGCGGAGAACATGAGAGCAAAAATAAGAGGATAAGAGGAACAGTTTCACTTTACTTGCATCACTCCTCCCCAAAGGCAGCACAGCTCAGGGTCAAGAAAGATCTTCTCAGTCCATGATTTCTCCAGTGGGGAAAGTGAGAGCATGTGAATGATTACCCAGCTTCCTCAGCTATGCAGGTGACTGCCGAAGAGATACACTTTTTTCATGCCCTGTCCAGAATACTGAGGTGTGCTGCATGACTAGGGAGCAGGGAGTGGCTAAGAGAGCCATGCAGGTCAGGAAAGAGTGTAATGTTATATTCAAAAGTACTGAAATTTTTAGGAAAAAAATAGAAACCTGTCAACCGAGAAGAATACTTTATCTGGCAAAGTACTCCTTCAAAACAGAGGAGAGATAAAGACTTTCCCAACAAAACAAATGCTGAGGGAATTCATCACCATTAGACCTGCCTTACAAGAAATGATAGAGTTTTTTAAGCTGAAATGAAAGGATGCTCATTAGCAACATAAAAACATATGAAAATATAAAACACACTTGTAATGGTAAGTATGTAGTCAAATTAAGACTACTCTAAGACTGTAATATGGTGGTATGAAAAGCACTTAACTCTAATATAAAGGTTAAAGGACAAAAGTATTAAAAATTACTACAGCTATGATCATTTGTTAATGGATATACAATATTAAAAGATGTCAATTGTGATAACAAAACAAAATTTGGGGGTTAGGGGGAGAATAAAATGGTAGGGTTTTGTATGTGATTTTAGTTGTCATCTACATAAAATACACTATTATACCTATATGTATGCCTCGTGGTAACCACAAAGCAAACACCTACAGTAGATTCACAAAAGATAAAGGGAAGGAACTCAAACAAAGCATACCACTATGGAAAATCATCCATTCACAAAGGAAGACAGTAAAAGAGGAGGAAAAAAGCAAGGGAACTACAAAATACCATAAAACAATAAATAAGATGCTATTATTAAGTCCTTACCTAGCAATAATTACTTTGAATGTAAATGTATTAAATTCTCCTATCAAAAGGCATAGAGTGCCTGAATTAAAAAAAAAAAAGATACATAGATCAATGGAACAGAATAAAGATCCCAGAAAAAAACCCTACACATACATGTTCCACTAATATTTAGTGCCAATGTGGAAAGGATAGTCTCTTCAATAAATGGTGCTGGGAAAACTGGATAAATACATGCAAAAGAATGAAAACGGGTCCTTATCTTACACCACTCACAAAAATTAACTTGAAATGGATTAAAGACTTAAATGTAAGACCTGAAACTGTAAAACTCCTAGGAGAAGACATAAGGAGTAAGCTCCTCTACATTGGTCTTGGCAATGACTTTTTTGGTTATGACACCAAAAGTTCAAGCATCAAAAGCAAAAAATTATTAAGCGGGACCTACATCAAACTAAAAAGCTCTGCACAGCAAAAGAACAATCAACAAAATGAAAAGGCAACCTACAGAATGGGACAAAATATTTGCAAATCGTTTAATTGATAAGGGGTTAACATTTAATATATATAAGGAACTAATACACCTCAATAGAAAACAAATTAAATAATCCAATTAAAAATGGGCATAGGACCTGAACAGCTATTTTTCCAGAGAAGACATACAATGGCCAACAGTTACATACAAAGTATATCTAAGCGAAAATGTCAAAATATTATATCTGAAGCAACAATGTCAAAATATTAACACTCACTAATTCTGGTATTGGAATCACAGATCTTTGACAGCACACCCACATTTATTTTACTTTTCCCCAACCAAAATCAAAAAATTAAAATAAAACTTTGCCTACCACTTTTATAAAACAAAGAAAAAGGCGGCAAATAAACTAGTAACTCTCAATTCCTTTCCCTTTTTTCCTACATTCATTAACTTTCTACTGATCTGTCACCAGTGTTTCACAGTAAAGAAGGCCATTCCATTGTTTTGCTATATCCTGTCATTCAGTATCCAAAGCCTGACTATGTTGTCATTCTTGAATGCAAGAGGCCTGCAAACACTAGAACAGCTTTTCACAATAACCGGCTGGCTGGGAAACCTGAGCAAACAAAGGAGAAAATTAACTCTGGTCTCTGGCCAAAATAATTTGCTTATGATAAACAAAATAGACAATTTCCAGTTCCCACCCCATAGCAGATTAAGACCACCTGTTGTTAATTCTCTTCAAATATTTGATAGTTCTTATTCCTTTCTGCTTCTCAGTTATGTCATTACTCTTCATTCGTGTTTTAACCCATGCAGCACTATTTGCTTTTCCTTGGCATTCTACTTTTAGAGAGGCCACATCTAATTTACTTCTGCCTCTCTCAACCCAAGATTTAGACAGGAATCTAATACTTTGACCTTGTTACTTCTTAACAAATAGTATCCAACTTAGTGTGAAGTCTTTCTCTGACTTTTCCTGTAAGAGCTCATTGACTTCACTTCTCCTGCATACCCCAGGAATGGAAGATGCTGGTTCTCCCATACTTGCAGCCACTAAATAATGCTTTCTCCTAACTCCTGACTCTTGTATCACTGAGGGGCCCAGCAAGCAAAAGAATGAACTTGCACTGACTAAGTGAAATGACTACTTAGAAGTAGGCAGGTTATGGAGTGAAATAAGGGACATTAAGAGATGCAGAGGCTAGCAGAAATGGAAAGGCATTACCATCCCTAGGGCTAAAGAGGCAAGGGAAAGGAACATTTTTACAGAACCTAGTGAGAGCCTAAGATGTGGGGGGAAGGGTTACTTTCTGGAGCTGCAGCCTTAGAAGGACTCAGCTATTACTAGAAGTGGTGCTGAAACAAAGGAGTGAGCAGGGAAGAAATAGGGCAATGTGTCTCTTCTCTTGCCCTCCAACCTCCTGCTCATGCCTTGCTTTGGCCAAATTCACTTACAAGCCCGTCAGAAGGGCACCCAACTGATACAGGCCTCAGGTGTCAGCCTTCTAGGTCCGTAAACTGGTTCAAGGTGAGTGAGGACTGGTTTGATGGGGGAGGAGACAAACAGAGAAAACCCAGCACAATGCTGAAGACATGAATGTTTCCACCTCCATGTAAAAAGCTTTCCTCCTTCAAAGCTCACGTTATCTGATTACGCGACCCTCTCCCACTCCTCAGTGCTGTCATCTGCCTGTCGCACTTTCCACCACGGTTACTGTCATCATCACTGGCAACCTCACAGTGTATGTGGATGGCCCTTCTGACAAGCGAGCCTCAAAACTTGCTTTCCTCCTCAACAACAGCATGTATCTATGCCCTGGTTGAGCAACCCATGGTAAACTACTTATCACAGCCCTGTTATCTCACACTAGGCAGTACTGCCTTTACTAGCACAGAGAAAATGGGTTACTGGAGATAGGAACTCCTGCAGTTTCCCATTACCAAATTTATCTGCATCCATTATTCCTCTCCCTTTAATTTCAAAGGATAGGTTCTGGTGGACAGAGTCAAGAAGGCAGATTAGGAGGAGGCGCAATTCGCGTCTCCGCAAAACTAGGGCACCTACCAGGCACCGGTAGGGGACCACAGACACCTAAGGGGACAGAAGGAACCCCCAGAAACCGGGTAGGACATGGGGCATGGGGTGGGGGAGTAAAGGGGTAGGAGAAGTGGAGGGAGGATGGGACTGGCGCCCCTGAGGGGTAGCTCAGGGAAGGGAAGAGACCCTATGCACAAAACAGGAAATTGGGGGACCATTGGGAGGGCAGAGGATCAAAAGGGAGCATGGCCAGGTTTCCCCTGCCCACTTGGGCCCCTGGGGGCCTGCTGAGATCCCGGGCCTGATCCTCTGCCCACCGAGGCCCCCTCCAGCCTCGCAGGTCCTGAGGGAGTGGGAGGGAGGTAAGGGGGAGCAAAAGTAAAGGCTAGACCTACAGGACCAGCACCCCTGAGGGGTGGCTGGGGGAGGGGAGGCGTTCCTACACCCAGCGGGACCCACCTACGGTTAGGGATCCAGCCGGGACAGGGGAGACCCTGGGGGAGACCTGGGGTGGGGGGCGTGGAGGAATGGAAGGGAACGCGGCCAGTGCTTTCCCTGTGCACTTAGGCACCAAGGAACCTCTTGGGTTCCGGGGCCTAACCCTCTGCCCTCGGAGCCTCCCTCTGGCCGCACAGAGCCCAAGCCCCACCCAGGGCCCTCAGTCTACACTCGGAGACCCCTTTCTGAGACCCTCTCCAACTACACTGGGCCTAAACCCCACCCACACACCCTGACCCAGGGCCTTACCTCCAAAGTCCTGAACTCCACACTCCGAGGGCGGTCCTTTGGAGGTGCTGCCTCTCCCCTTCCACGCACAAGTCCTAAGCAGGGCCCCGCCCCACGCATGAACGTCACCCTGCCTAGGGCCCACCCCCAAGGCCTTTTCCAGCTGCCAGGGTCCTAAGCCTAGGCCCCGCCCCATGCTCAAAGGTCATCCCCAAGCCTAGGTCTCACCCCACCCTAAACCTCTCCTCTGCATAAGTTCCACCCCCCCAAACTCCACCGTCCATAGACAAGGATTTTTTTTCCCTTCTTTTAGTTTGGGGTTGTTTTACCTTGTTGATTCCTTGTTGTTGATTCATTTATATTTTTTTCTAATAAATCTTTTATCTTTTTTTTAACATCTTTATTGGAGTATAACTGCTTTACAGTGCTTTGTTAGTTTCTGTTTTATAACAAAGTGAATTAGCTATACATACACATATATCCCCATATCTCCTCCCTCTTGCGTCTCCCTCCCACACTCCCTATCCAGCCCCTCTAGGTGGTCACAAAGCACAGAGCTGATTTCCCTGTGCTATGCAGCTGCTTCCCGCTAGCTATTTTACATTTGGTAGTGTACATATGTCCATGCCACTCTCTCACTTCGTCCCAGCTTACCATTCCCCCTCCCTGTGTCCTCAAGTCCATTCTCTACGTCTTTATTCCTGTCCTGCCCCTAGGTTCTAAAGAAGCTTTTTTTTTTTTTAGATTCCATATATATGTGTTAGCATACAGTATTTGTTTTTCTCGTTCTCACTTCACCCTGTATGACAGTCTCTAGGTCCATCCACCTCACTACAAATAACTCAATTTAATTTCTTTTTATGGCTGAGTAATATTCCATTGTATATATGTGCCACATCTTCTTTATCCATTCATCTGTCGATGGACACTTAGGTTGCTTCCATATCCTGGCTAGTGTAAATAGAGCTGCAATGAAAATTGTGGTACATGACTTTTTGAATTATGGTTTTCTCAGGGTATATGACCAGTAGTGGGATTGCTGAGTCGTATGGTAGTTTTATTTTTAGTTTTTTAAGGAACCTCCATATTGTTCTCCATAGTGGCTGTATCAATTTACATTCCCACCAACAGTGCAAGAGGGTTCCCTTTTCTCCACACGCTCTCCAGCATTTATTGTTTGTAGATTTTTTGATAATGGCCATTCTAACTAGTGTGAGGTATTACCTCATTGTAGTTTTGATTTGCATTTCTCTAATGATTAGTGATTCTCTAATGATTAGCATCCCTGCATGTGTTTGTTGGCAGTCTGTATATCTTCTTTGGAGAAATGTCTGTTTAGGTGTTCTGCCCATTTTTGGATTGGGTTCTTTGTTTTTTGATATTGAGCTGCATGAGCTGTTTGTAAATTATGGAGATTAATCCTTTGTCAATTGCTTCATTTGCAAATATTTTCTCCCATTCTGAGGGTTGTCTTTGTGTCTTGTTTATGGTTTCCTTTCCTGTGCAAAAGCTTTCAAGTTTCATTAGGTCCCATTTATTTATTTTAGTTTTTATTTCCATTTCTCCAGGAGGTGGGTCAAAAAGGATCTTGCTGTGATTTATGTCATAGAGTGTTCTGCCTATGTTTTCCTCTAACTTTTATAGTGTCTGGCCTTACATTTAGGTCTTTAATCCATTTTGAGTTTATTTTTGTGTATTGTGTTAGGGAGTGTTCTGATTTGATTCTTTTACATGTAGCTGTCCATTTTTCCCAGCACCACTTGTTGAAGAGGCTATCTTTTCTCCATTGTAAATGCTTGCCTCCTTTATCAAAAATAACGTGACCAGGTGTGTGGCTTTATCTCTGGGCTTTCTATCCTGTTCCATTGATCTATATTTTTTGTTTTTGTGCCACTACCATACTGTCTTGATTACTGTACCTTTGTAGTATAGACTGGAGTCCGGGACCCTGATTCCTCCAGCTCCATACTTCTTTCTCATGATTGCTTTGGCTATTCAGGGTCTTTTGTGTTTCCATACAAATTGTGAAATTTTTGTTCTACTTCAGTGAAAAATGCCATTGGTAGTTTGATAGGGATTGCATCGAATCTGTAGATTGCTTTGGGTAGTATTGTCATTTTCACAATGTTGATTCTTCCAGTCCAAGAACATGGCATATCTCTTCATCTGTTTATATCATCTATAATGTCTTCCATCATTGTCTTATAGTTTTCTGCACACAGGTCTTTTGTCTCCCTAGGTAGGTTTATTCCTAGGTATTTTATTCTTTTTGTTGCAGTGGTAAATGGGAGTGTTTCCTTAATTTCTCTTTCACATTTTTCATCATTAGTGTATAGGAATGCAAGAGATTTCTGTGCACTAATTTTGTATCCTGGTACTTTGCCAAATTCATTGATTAGCTCTACTAGATTTCTGGTAGCATCTTTAGAATTTCTATATATAGTATCATGTCATCTGCAAACAGTGACAGCTTTACTTCTTCTTTTCTGATTTGGATTCCTTTCATTTCTTTTTCTTCTCTGATTGCTGTGGTAAAAACTTCCACAACTATGTTGAATAATAGTGCTGAGAGTATACAACCTTCTCTTGTTCCTGATTTTACAGGAAATGGTTTCAGTTTTTCATGATTGAGAATGATATTGGCTGTGGGTTTGTCATATATGGCGTTTATTATGATGAGGTATGTTCCTTCTACGCCTACTTTCTGGAGGGTTTTTATGATAAATCATTTTTAAATTTTGTCAAAAGCTTTTTCTGCATCTATTGAGATGATCATATGGTTTTTCTCCTTCAATTTGTTAATATGGTTTATCACATTGATTGATTTGTGTATACTGAAAAATCCTTACATTCCTGGGATAAGCCCCACTTGATCATGGTTTATGATCCTTTTAATGTGCTGCTGGATTCTGTTTGCAAGTAATTCGTTGTGGATTTTTGCATCTATGTTCATCAGTGATATTGGCCTGTAGTTTTCTTTCTTTGTGACATCTTTGTCTGGTTTTGGTAACAGGGTGATGGTGGCCTTGTAGAATCAGTTTGGGAGTGTTCCTCCCTCTGCTATATTTTGGAAGAGTTTGAGAAGGATTGCTGTTAGCTCTTCTCTAAATGTTTGATAGTATTCTCCTGTGAAGCCATCTGTTCCTGGGCTTTTGTTTGTTGGAAGATTTTTAGTCACAGTCTCAATTTCAGTGCTTGTGACTAGTCTGTTTATATTTTCTATTTCTTCCTGGTTCAGTCACAGAAGGTTGTGCTTTTCTAATAATTTGTCCATTTCTTCCATGTATTGGCATATAGTGGCTTGCAGTAATCTCCCATGATCCTTTGTACTTCTGCAGTGTCAGTTGTTACTTCTCCTGTTGCATTTCTAATTCTATTGATTTGAGTCTTCATTTTTTTCTTGATGAGTCTGGCTAATGGTTTATCAATTTCTTTATCTTCTCAAAGAACCAGTATTTAGTTTCATTGATCTTTGCTATTGTTTCCTTCATTTCTTTTTCATTTATTTCTGATCTGATCTTTTTGATTTCTTTCCTTCTGCCTACTTGGGTTTTTTGTCGTTGTTCTTTCTCTAATTGCTTTCGCTTTTGATGTATTGTTAGGTTGTTTATTTGAGATGTTTCTTGTTTCTTCAGTAAGGTTTGTATTGCTATAAACTTACCTCTTAGAACTTCTTTTGCTGCATCCCATAAATTCTGCGTCATCGTGTTTTCATTGTCATTTGCTTCTAGGTAATGCTTTTTGTTTTCCTCTTTGATTTCTTCAGTGAGCTCTTGGTTATTCAGTAGGGTATTGTTTAGCCTCCATGTGTTAGTATTTTTACAGATTTTTTTTCCTGTAATTGATATCTAGTCTCATAGCATTGTGGTCAGAAAAGATACTTGATACAATTTCAATTTTCTTAAATTTGCCAAAGCTTGATTTGTGAGCCAAGGTAGGATCTATCCTGGAAAATGTTCCATGAGCATTTGAGAAGAAAGTGCATTCTGTTGTTTGGGGATGTAATGTCCTATAAATGTCAATTAAGTCCATCTTTTTTAATGTGTCATTTAGAGCTTGTGTTTCCTTATTTATTTTCATTTTGGATGATCTGTCCATTGGTGAAAGTGGGGTGTTAAAGACCCCTATTATGATTGTGTCACTGTTGATTTCCCCTTTTATGGCTGTTAGTATTTGCCTTATGTATTGAGGTGCTCCTATGTCGGGTGCATCAATATTTACAATTGTTAAATCTTCTTCTTGGATTGGCCCCTTGATCATTATGCAGTTTCCTTCTTTGTCTCTATAATAGTCTTTATTTTAACATCTATTTTGTCTGGTATGAGAATTGCTACTCCAGCTTTCTTTAGATTTCAATTTGCATGGAATATCTTTTTCCATCTCCTCACTTTCAGTCTGTATGTGTCCCTAGGTCTGAAGTGGGTCTCTTGTCGACAGCATATATACAGGTCTTGTTTTTGTATACACTCAACCACTACGTCTTTTGGTTGGAGCATTTAATCCATTTACATTTAAGGTAGTTATCCATATGTCAGTTCCTATTACCATTTTCTCAATTGTTTTGGGTTTGTTTTTGTAGGTCTTTTCCTTTTCTTGTGTTTCCTGCCTAGAGAAATTCCTTTAGCATTTCTTGTAAAGCTGGTTTGGTGGTGCTGAATTCTCTTAGCTTTTGTTTCTCTGTAAAGGATTTAATTTCTTCATTGAATCTGAATGAGATGTTTGCTGGGTAGAGTAATCTTGGTTGTAGGTTTTTCCCTTTCATCACTTTAAATATGTTCTGCCGCTCCCTTCTGGCTTACAGAGTTCCTGCTGAAAGATCAGCTGTTAACCTTATGGGGATTCCCTTGTATGTTATTTCTTGCTTTTCCCTAGATGCTTTTAATATTTTTTCTTCGTATTTCATTTTTGATAGTTTGATTAACATATGAGTCTTGGTGTGTTTCTCCTTGGATTTATCCTGTATGGGACTCTCTGCACTTCCTGGACTTGATTGACTATTTCCTTTCCCATATTAGGGAAGTCTTCAACTATAATCTCTTCAAATATTTTCTCAGTTCCTTTCTTTTTCTCTTTTTCTTCTGGGACCACTATAATTCAAATGTTCATGCTTTTAATGTTGTCCCAGGGGTCTCTGAGACTGTCCTCAATTCTGTTCAATCTTTTTTCTTTATTCTGCTCTGCAGTAGTTATTTCCACTATTTTATTTTCCAGGTCACTTATCCGTTCTTCTGCCTCAGTTTTTCTGCTATTGATTCCTTCTAGGGAATTTTAAAATTCATTTATTCTGTTATTTATCATTGTTTGTTTGCTCTTTAGTTCTTCTAGGTCCTTGTTAAACATTTCTTGTATTTTCTCCATTCTATTTCCAAGATTTTGGATCATCTTTACTATCATTACTCTGAATTCTTTTTCAGGTATACTGCCTATTTCCTCTTCATTTGTTTGTGCTGGTGGGTTTTTACCTTGCTCCTTCATCTGCTGTGTGTTTCTCTGTCTTCTCATTTTCCTTAACTTACTGTGTTTGAGGTCTCCTTTTTGCAGGCTGCAGGTTCATAGTTCCCATTGTTTTTGGTGTCTGTCCCCAGTGGCTAAGGTTGTTTCAGTGGGTTGTGTAGGGTTCCTAGTGGAGGGGACTGGTGCTTGTGTCCTGGTAGATGAGGCTGAATCTTGTCTTTCTTGTGGGCAGGACCACGTCCAGTGATGTGTTTTGGCATGTCTGTAAACTTATTATGATTTTACAAGCCTCTCTGCTAATGGGTGGGGTTGTGTTCCTGTCTTGCTAGTTGTTTGGCATAGGGTGTCCAGCACTGTAGCTTGCTGGTTGGTGCGTGGAGCTGGTCTTAGTGTTGAGATGGAGACCTCTGGGAGAGCTTTTGCTGTTTGATATTACATGGAGCCGGGAGGTCTCTAGTGGACTAATGTCCTGAACGCTGCTCTCCCACCTCAGAGGCACTGGCCTAACACCCAGCTGGCGCACCAAGACCCTGTCAGACACATGGCTCAGAATTAAAGGGAAAATGAAAGAAAGGGAAAATGAAAGAAAGGAAGAAAGAAACAAGGAAAGAAAGAAGAAAGGAGGAAAGAAGGAAAGAAAGAAAGGGCAAGAAAGAGAAAGAAATAAAATAAATAAATAAAATAAAGTTTTTAAAATTAAAAATTAAAAATATTGATAATTTAAAAAATTAAAAAGTAATAAAACAAACAAAAACCAGATGGAACCCTAAGACAAATGGTAAAAGCAAATCTATACAGACAAAGTCACACAAAGAATCATACACATACACACTCACAAAAAGAGAAAAAGGAAATATGTATATATATCTATATAGTAAAAAAAAAAAAAAGGAAGGGAGCAACTAAATCAATAAACAAATCTACCAATGATAATAAGCTCTGAATACTAAACTAAGATAAACATAAACCCAGAAACAAATTAGATCCACGAAGCAAACCCCAAGTTTACAGTTGCTCCCAAAGTCCACCGCCTCAATTTTGGGATGGCTCACTGTCTATTCAGGTATTCCACAGATGCAGGGTACATCAGTTGATTGTGGAGATTTAATCCACTGCTCCTGAGTCGGCTGGGAGAGATTTCCCTTTCTCTTTGTTCACACAGCTCCCAGGGGCTCAGCTTTGGATTGTTCCTGCCTCTGCGTGTAGGTCGCCTGAGGGCATCTGTTCTTCGCTCAGACAGCACAGGGTTAAAGTAGCAGCTGATTAGGGGGCTCTGGCTCATTCAGGCCAGGTGGAGGGGTGGTACGGATTGTGGAGCGAGTCTGCGGAAGCAGAGGCCAGCATGACGTTGCAACAGCCTGAGGCACGCCATGTGTTCTCCCAAGGAAGTTGTCCCTATATCACAGGACCCTGGCAGTGGTGGGCTGCACAGGCTCCCAGGATGGGAGGTGTGGAGAGTGACTTGTGCTTGCACACAGGCTTCTTGGTGGCTACAGCAACAGCCTTAGCGTTTCAGGCCTGTCTCCGGTGTCCGCACTGATAACCGTGGCTTGCGCCTGTCTCTGGAGCTTGTTTAGGTGGTGCTACGAATCCCCTCTCCTTGTGCACCCTGAAACAATGGTCTCTTGCCTCTTTGGCTGTTCCAGACTTTTGCCTGGACTCCCTCCTGGCTAGCTGTGGCGCATTATCCCCCTTCAGCCTGTGTTCACGCAGCCAACCCCAGCTCTTTCCCTGGGACCTGATCTCAGAAGCTGAAGCATTACCTCCCAGCCCCTTGGGATCTGACCTGTGAAGCCAGAGCCTCAACAACTACCCCCACCCTCCGGTGGGTAAGCAGACAAGCCTTTCAGGCAGGTGAGTGCTGGTTGGTACCTATCCTCTGTGCAGTAATCTCACCACTTTGCCCTCTACACCCCTATTGCTGTGCTCTCCTCCATAGCTACAAAGCTTTGCCCCCACCACCCCCACGTCTCCACCAGTGAAGGGGCTTCCAAGTGTGTGGAAACTTTTCCTCCTTCACAGCTCCCTGCCAGATGTTTAGGTCCTGTCCCTATTCTTTTGTCTCTGTTTTTTCTTTGTACTTTTGCCCTACTCAGGGACATGGGGAGTTTTTTGCCTTTTGGGAAATCTGAGGTCTTCTGCCAGCATTCAGTAGGTGTTCTGTAGGAGTTGTTCCACATGTAGATGTATTTCTGATGTATTTGTGGGGAGGAAGGTGATCTCCACGTCTTACTTCTCCGCCATCTTGAAGGTCCTCCTATTTTTCAAATTTTATTTTATTCTTTATATTTTGTTATTGTTCTGCTCCTTTTGGTTTCTTCCCCTTTTTTTTTTCTTTTTTCTGCTGTGGTTTTGTTTTACCTTGTTTCAGTTGTTTCTATTATATTTTTATTTTTTCTAATATATTTTTTATCTTTCAAATTTTATTATGTTTTTTATTCTTAGTTATTGTGCTGCTCCTTTTTTTCTTTTTTGGCTCTGCCAAGCTGCTTGCAGGATCTTGGCTCCAAGGGTGGAGGTCAGGTCTGAGCTCCTGTGGTGGGAGCTCCAAGTGCAAACTGCTGGACTAACTGAGAACCTCAGACCCCAGGGAATATTAATTGGAGTGAGACCTCCAATTAATAAAGAGTGAAAGAGCAAGGTAAAAACCTACAAGACCAAAAAAGTGAAGACAAAATAGGCAACCTACCTGAAAAAGAATTCAGAGTATTAATAGTAAGTATGATCCAAAATCTTGGAAACAGAATCAAGAAAATACAAGAAACATTTAACAAGGATCTAGAAGAACTAAAGAGCAAACAAACAGTGATGAACAACACAATAACTGAAATCAAAAATACTCTAGCAGGAATCAATAGCAGAATAACTAAGGCAGAAAAACGGGTAAGTGAGCTGGAAGATAAAATGGTGGAAATAATGCCAGGGAGAATAATAAAGAAAAAAGAATGAAAATAATTGAGGACAGTCTCAGAGACCTCTGGAACAACATTAAATGCACCAACATTCAAATTATAGGGGTCCCAGAAGAAGAAGAGGGAAAGAAAGTGTCTGAGAAAATATTTGAAGAGATTAGAGTCAAAAACTTCCCTAACATGGGAAAGGAAATCAATCAAGCCAAGGAAACAGAAAGTCCCATACAGGATAATCCCAAAGAGAAACACGCCAAGACACATATTAATTAAAGTATCAAAAATTAAATACAACAAAAAATATTAAAAGTAACAAGGGAAATGCAACAAATAACACACAAGGGAAGCCCCATAAGGTTAAGAGGTGATCTTTCAGCAGAAACTCTGCAAGCCAGAAGAGAGTGACAGGACATATTTAAAGTGATGAAAGGGAAAAACTTACAACCAAGATTATTCTACCCAGCAAGGACCTCATTCAGATTTGTTGGAGAAATCAAAACCTTTACAGATAAGCAAAAGCTATGAGAATTCAGCACCACCAAACCAGCTTTACAAGAAATGCTAAAGGAATTTCTCTAAGCAGGAAACACAGGAGAAGAAAAAGACCAATAAAAACAAGCCTGAATCAATTAAGAAAATGGTAATAGGAACATACATATCAATAATCACCTTGGATATAAATGGATTAAATGCTCCAACCGAAAGACACTGACCGGCTGAATGGATATAAAAACCAGACCCTTATATATGCTGTCTACAAGACCACTTCAGACCTAGGGACACATACAGACTAAAAGTGAGGGTTTGGAAAAAGATATTCCATGCAAATGGAAATCACAAGAAAGCTGGAGTAGCAATACTCACATCAGATAAAATAGACTTTAAAATAAAGACAGTTACAAGAGATAAGGAAGGACACTACATAATGATCAAGGGATCAATCCAAAAAGAAAACATAACAATTATAAATATTTATGTACCCAACATAGGAGCGCCTCAATACATAAGGCAAATGCTAACATCCATAAAAGGAGAAATCAACAGTAACACAATAATAGTGGGGGACTTTAACACCCCACTTACACCAATAGACAGATCATCCAGACATAAAATAAATAAGGAAAAACAAGCTTTAAATGATACAGTAGACCAGATAGACTTAATTGATATTTTTAGGACATTCTACCCGAAAGTAGAAGAATACACTTTCATCTCAAATGCACAGGGAACGTTCTCCAGAATAGATCACATTTTGGGTCACAAATCAAGCCTTGGAAAATTTAAGAAAATTGAAATCATATGAATCATCTTTTCCAACCACAATGCTATGAGATAAGAAATCAATTACAGGAAAAAGCAGTAAAAAACACAAATACATGGAGGCTAAACAGTGCACTGCTAAATAAGCAAGAGATCACTGAAGAACTCAAAGACAAAATCAAAAAATACCCAGAAACAAATGACAGTGAAATCATGATGATACAAAACCTGTGAGATGCAGCAAAAGCAGTTCTAAGAGGGAAGTTCATAGCAGTTCAAGCTCGCCTCAAGAAAGAAGAAAATCTCAAATAAACAATCTAACCTTACACCGAAAGCAACTATAAAAAAAGAACAAAGAAAACCCAAAGTTAGTAGAAGGAAAGAAATCATAAAGATCAGATTAGAAATAAATGAAATAGAAACAAAGCAATAGCAGAGATAAATAAAATTAAAAGCTGGTTCCTTGAGAAGATAAAGAAAACTGATAAACCTTTAGCCAGATTCATCAAGAAAAAAAGGGAGAGGACTCAAATCAATAAAATTAGAAATGAAAAAGGAGAGATTAAAATTGACACCGCAGAAATACAAAAGATCATAAGAGACTACTACAAGCAGCTATATGCCAATAAAATGGACAACCTGGAAGAAATGGACAAATTCTTAGAAAGGTATGACCTTCCAAGACTGAACCAGGAAGAATTATAAAATATAAACAGACCAATCACAGGTAATGAAATTGAAAATGTATTTTAAAATCTTCCAACAAGCAGAAGTCCAGGACCGGATGGCTTCACAGGTGAATTCTATCAAACATTTAGAGAAGAGTTAACACCAATTCTTCTCAAACTCTTCCAAAAAGCTGCAGAGGTAGGAACACTCCCAAACTCGTTCTACAAAGCCACCATCACTCTGATACCAAAACCAGACAAAGATATCACAAAAAAAGAAAACTGCAGACCTATATCACTGATGAACATAGATGCAAAAATCTCCAACAAAATACTAGCAAACAGAATCCAGCAACACATTAAAAGGATCATACACCACGATCAAGTGGGATTTATCCCAGGAATGCAAAGATTCTTCAGCATATATGCAAATCAATCAATGTGATACACCATATTAACAAATTGAAGGATAAAAACCATATGATCATCTCAATAGATGCAGAGAAAGCTTTCGACAAAATTCAACAACCATTTATGATAAAAACCCTCCAGAAAGTAGGCACAGAGGGAACTTACCTCAACATAATAAAGGCCATATATGAAAAACCCACAGCAAACATCATTCTCAATGGTGAAACACTGAAAGCATTTCCTCTAAGATCAGGAACAAGACAAAGATGCCCACTCTCACCACTGTTATTCAACATAGTATTTGAAGTCCTAGCCACAGCAATCAGAGAAGAAAAAGAAATAAAAGGAATACAAATTGGAAAAGAAGAAATTAAACTGTCACTGTTTGTCAATGACATGATACTATGTGCAGAAAATCCTAAATATACCACCAGAAAACTACTAGAACTAATTAATGAATTTGGTAAGGTTGCAGGTTACAAAATTAATGCACAGAAATCTCTTGCATTCCTATATATGAACAACAAAAAAATCGAAAGACAAATTAAAGAAACACTCCCATTTACCATTGCAACAAAAAGAATAAAATACCTAGGAATAAACCTATCTAAGGAGATAAAATCCTGTACTCGGAAATGTATAAAACACTGATGAAAGAAATCAAAAATAACATAAACAGATGGAGAGATATACATACGATGCTCCTGGATTGGAAGAATCAATATTGTGAAATTGACTAAACTACCCAAAGCAATATACAGGTTCAGTGCAATCCCTATCAAATTAGTAATGGCATTTTTCACAGAACTAGAACAAGAAATTTTACAATTTGTGTGGAAATGCAAAAGACCCCGAATAGCCAAAGCAATCTTAAGAAAGAAAAATGGAGCTGGAGGAATCAGGTTCCCTGACTTCAGACTGTACTACAAAGCTACAGTAATCAAGACAGTATGACACAAAAGCAGAAATACACATCAATGAAACAGGATAGAAAGCCCAGAGGTAAACCCACACAAATACAGTCACCTTATCTTTGACAAAGAAGGCTAGAATATACAATTTAGAAAAGACAGCCTCTTTAATAAGTGGTGCTGAGAAAAATGGACAGCTACATGGAAAAGAATCAAATCAGAACCCTAACACCATACACAAAAATAAACTCAAAATGGATTAAAGACCTAAATGTAAGGCCAGACACTATAAATCTCTTAAAGGAAAACATAGGCAGAACACTCTATGACATAAATCACAGCAAGATCCTTTTGACCCACCTCCTAGAGTAAGGGAAATAAAAACAAAAATAAACAAATGGGACCTAATGAAACTTAAAAGCTTTTGCACAGCAAAGGAAACCATAAACAAGACAAAAAGACAACTCTCAGAATGAGAGACAATATTTGCAAAGGAAGCAACTGACAAAGGACTAATCTCCAAAATATACAAGCAGCTCATGCAGCTCAATATCACAAAAACAAACAACCCAATCCAAAATGTGCGGAAGACCTAAACAGACATTTCTTCAAAGAAGACATACAGATGGCCAACAAACACATGAAAAGATGCTCAACATCACTAATCAGTAGATAAATGCAAATCAGAACCACAATGAGGTATCACCTCACACTGGTCAGAATGGCTGTCATCAAAAATAAATGCTGGAGAGGGAGGGTGTGGAGAAAAGGGAACCCTCTTGCACTGTTGGTGGGAATGTAAATTGATACAACCACTATGGAGAACAGTAGGGAAATTCCTTAAGAAACTAAAAATAGAATTACCTTATGACCCAGCAATCCCACTACAGGGCATATACCCTAAGAAAACCATAATTCAAAAAGAGTCATGTACCACAATGTTCATTGCAGCACTATTTACAATAGCCAGGACATGTAAGCAACCTAAGTGTCCATCAACACATGAATGGATAAAGAAGATGTGGCACATATGTACAATGGAATATTACTCAGCCATAAAAGGAACGAATTTGAGTTATATGTAGTGAGGTGGATGGACCTAGAATCTGTCATACAGAGCGAAGTAAGTCAGAAAGAGAAAAACAAATACCATATGCTAACGCACATATATGGAATTTTAAAAAGCGGTACTAATGAACCTAGTGGCAGGGCAGGAATAAAGACGCAGAAGTAGAGAATGGACTTGAGGGCATGGCGGGGTAGGGGAATTTGGGATGAAGTGAGAGAGTAGCATTGACATATATACACTAACAAATGTAAAATGATTGGCTACTGGGAAGCTGCTGTATAGCACAGGGAGATCAGCTTGGTGCTTTGTGACAACCTAGAGGGATGAGATAGGGATGGTGGGAGGAAGGCCCAAGAATGAGGGAATATGAGGATATATGTATACATATAGCTGATTCACTTTGTTGTACAGCAGAAACTAACACAACATTGTAAAACATTTATACTGCAATAGAGATGTAAAAACAACAACAACAAAGGATAGGTTCTTTCTCTGTCCAGAATAACCTATCTCCCTGTGCTCTTTGTCTGATCCCTTCCTGTCTCTTTCAGGACTTTGCACCAACAGTTGCATTCTCTTCCTTTTTGCTATCTCCTTCCTCATACACCAGGCTCAAGTTCCTTTCATTTAAGAAGAAAATAAATAAGAAAAAAGAAAATGAAAGCTACCCTTAATCCAATATTTCCTTCTAGTTGCTACCTTGCTTCTCTTCTTAGCAAGTTCCTCCCAACAGCCTACATTTCTATCTACTGTCTCATACACTCTCCCACTAGTTAACCCTCGGCAATCTGTCAGAGTCTCTGTTCACATATGTGATAGAGTTTTAAAGTAAACAAAAATTACTATGGAAATAAATTTTGTTAACATGTCAATGAATGTTTTATCCATCTAGAACCTGTACAACATTGTAGGTAAGTTCATCTTAATGAGCTATTCTAAATGCTTCTAAAACCACAAGCCAGATTTACAAATAAAATTCCTTAGCACTTTTCCTATAGTATTTGAAACAGAGAATCAGGTATAATTAGAATCTTGAGGACAAATAAACTCAGTGTTCATTTTTGTAAATATTCCCTGCAATATAATTTGGTTTCATATTGTGAAATTTAGTGCAACAGGCCACCTAGCAAGATTATAGTAATGTCAGCAATTAGTCAAATATCATTTTGCTGTGTGTGCTGTAGAGTCAGTTCTACAAAAACAAAACAAGACAAAAACAAACAAAAAATCCCACTTCCAATCAATCACCTTTCAGTAACAAAATCCTGAAAGTAATTTTCTGATATACCAGAGGTTGAATGTTGCTCTATTTTATCTTTCACTTTAAATTCAAGAAAATGTCTAATAAAATAGGAGAAACAAATAGATTCACTAATTCACTTTCACTCATCAAAGCAGAGTACATGTTCTGAAATTAAAGAAAAAAAATCTTAATAAGTTTTCCTTACTTTTTTTTAGTTCTTGTCAACCAGTCAACTCCTTGAGAAGCATATTAAGATGTTTAAATTTAACTAATAAAATAAATAAATATAACAAAACACATGTTCTGGGTAAATAGCACCTTGCCATACTTTAGTTGAGAACTGTAGTTGACAGTAGGTACTGGCCTCAGGTGACTCACATGGCTGCTCTCAAGTTTGGAGACAAGACATGCAGCTATACCTTGCAACTTGAATGCATGCCTCCTCATTCCTCAAAGGAAAGAGGGTGGCATCAGTGGAGGGCTGCATTTATTCCTCTTCCACATGCTCTACAGTTTACCAAGATTGGGAACAATTTACCTGGAAAACACCGATTTAAGTAGTTGCATGTAGAAACTTGAGTCATTAACTGGCCCTATAGCTATAATTTATTACAATGGTATTTTAGTATCTTTTATAGATTGATGCCTTGGGCAGCTGCTTTCAGACCTGACTCAGCACCTAGCTCTGCATTCTCCTCATCTGTGGACTGTAAAAACCATCTAACCAATGATTTCTAAGACAGAAATCAGAATCATCAAAATTCATATCTGTCTCTCAATCCTTTTCCCAAATTCACCATATTACCAAGCTTTTGGGCTATCCTGTCTATCATATATCAGCTCATACACCTTATTAGGAGTGGTTAGCATCACTCCCTCTCCCCCACTTTCCTCAACTCTAAGCCCCTTGAAGACAGAAAAGTTGTCTTATTCTTCTTTAGCCCTGGTCCCTACAGCAATGCCTGGCCTATAGCTCATGTTTTTTAAATAACCATTGAAGGAAAGCATGAATCAATGAGTACACCTCTGAGCCGACACTAGGAAAGTTGTCCAGAAGATAATGTAAAGCACATGGGATCATCACCTAGTTATTTGAAAATAAATTTAGATATAGAACATTAAAAATAACCATAGCACCTCTTTCAAAGATCAAGATAACAAAAGTAAGTGACAGCATTTGGGGGATGATTCACCACTAACAACATGTAAAAAACAGTTACCTTTCTTTATCGTATACTTGGATTGTCCATAAAATCTGGTTCTTCCAGTTGATGAAGCAACCATCTCTCTCAATAGATAGGGCTGTTTATGGTGTAAAGAGGTCAGCCTCTCTCTTCATACATGTGATGAAGTTTTAAAGCAAACCAACAATCCCACTCCTGGGCGTATACCTGGAGAAGACCATAATTCAAAAAGATACATGCACCGTAATGTTCATTGCAACACTATTTACAATATCCAGGACATGGAAGCAACCTAAATGTCCATCAACAGAGGAATGGATAAAGAAGATGTGGTATATATGTATAATGGAATATTACTCAGCCATATAAAGGAATCAAATTGGGTCATTTGTAGAGATTTGGATGGACCTAGAGACTGTCATACAGAGTGAAATAAGTCAGAAAGAGAAAAACAAATATCGTATATTAATGCATATATGTAGAATCTAGAAAAATGGTATAGATGAACTTATCTGCAAAGTAGAAATAGAGACACAGATGTAGAGAACACACATATAGATACCAAATGGGGAAGGGAGGGGTGGGATAGACTGGGAGATTGGGACTGAAATACATACACTACTATGTATAAAATAGATAACTAATGAGAACAGTCTGTATAGCACACGGAACTTTACTCAATGCTCTGTGGTGACCTAAATGGGAAGGAAATCCAAGGAAGAGGGGATATATGTATATACACGTGGCTTATACTTTGCTGAACAGCAGAAACTAACACAACATTGTAAAGCAACTATACTCCAATAAAATAAATAAATAAATAAAGTAAACCAAAGTTATGTAATAAACATTGTAACATATAAGTGAATGTTTTATCTACTTCGATTCTATAATATTGAATAAATTTATAAGAAATGAGAAGCAATTTAACAAATTTAAGAAAAATAAGATATAGCACAAATTAGGGCCTCTTCTCTGCTTTTTACTCTCTTTGATCTCTTAACTAAACTTCTGAATATTTCCATGCTTCAGTGAATTTTATATGCACTTCTTCCCTTCAGGGACAAAGCCTCACAATTTGTATTCCAGAACTCAGAGTTTCATTGCCTCAAAAATCACATTTAGCTTTATTCATAGGTGGCCTTTGGCTGTTTTGATGCTTAAAGTCTTACAAGGACCTTTACCAATGGTTTCTGAAGTTCTCTGAAAAAACTCCCCAACTTTGTGTACAAGAAAAACTGAAAGCCTCAGTGTATCTGCCCCAGACATCAAATCTTTCAATAGTCCCTTGCTACCCTGGAACTGACCTGCTTTATATGAGAGGATTTGAAATATTCAAGAGAGGAGGGTCTCTCTATATGCAGCTTCTCTCTATTTTCATGAGAACATGTTCACCTTAGAACGGGATCCAACTTTTGAAACATAATGTGGTGATTTTTATCCTGCTTCTTTTTCCTTTGATTAGTTCTTTACCCCAGTTCGTTTTTGTATCAAACTCATATTCTCATTTCTTATCCTACATTATATATACTCTCCTTTTTTACCAACTATTTGTGTAGCTTCAGGTCTATTTTCTTTGATAGAATTTACTTTTAAATAACTTAAAATGTTACACTTTCTCAATTAAAACTCAGAAATAATATTACTATATACCTTCTTTGAACCTCCTTGCTTACTGTTTCATGAACATTGAAGTAGTAACACTAAGATATTTTATTCAGTTGTAAATAATAGAAAAACTATTACAAATAGGAATTTATTTTCAACAAGAAGTCTAGAGATAGTCTTAGGAGTTCCAGATTGCTGCCAAGGAACCAGGATTCTTCAGCTTTCTACTTTATCAACCCTTGTACATTAGTTAGAGTATGCTAGGTTGTGCTGCTATGACAAACTCTGACGTCTTTAAAAGTCAAAACACACAAAAAATGTGGCTGGTGGGGATGAAGTGGTCATTCATGAACAAAGTTTCCTTCCATTTTACCCTCAGCATGTAGTCAAGGTCATAGTAGAAGGGGAGTCTGATTATCAGAGACCTTAGGGGTGAGATAGAGCTCAGCATCCCTGGCCTATACCTCTTTAGCTTACCCTCCACCCCTAAGATTTGTTCATCTAGCATCAGTTGAAACAGTTCTTGGGATACAGCTTCCGATGTTCCCAAGATGATCCACTGGGTTTTGATAATTAAAGCCTAAGAATAGGGACTTCCCTGGTGATCCAGTGGTAAACAATCTGCCTTCCAATGCAGGGGATGTGGGTTCGATCCCTGGTCGGGGAACTAAGATCCCACATGCAATGGGGCAACTAAGCCCACGTGCCACAACTACTGAGTCCACACGCCACAAACTACAGAGCCCACGCACTCTGGAGCCCTCGCACCACAACGAGAGAGAGAAAACCTGCACGCTACAACTAGAGAGAAGCCCGTGTGCCACAACAAAGAGCCTGCACACCACAATGAAGATCTCGCATGCCACAATGAAGATCCTGTGTGCCGCAGTGAAGCCCAAAAGGAGCCAAAAAAAAAAAAAAAAACCCTAAGAATAATTCCTTTCCTACAAGTCAAAGTGGAACTCCCTGAAACTTTCATCCACTTATTGTAATATTCTTTCCAATGGTTAATCTTTTTGAAAGTCATGGTGTTTGGAAATATAAAGAATGGTTATGGACATTTCCCCCAGAAAAGTATGTGTATATGCAAAACTCACATGTACTTTCATGAGTTTGGAGGGCTCCTTGGATACCCAAATTAAGAACACTTGACCTATAGCAACTTGAATAAAATCCTATCTATACTTCTATATTGTAGCTCCTTGAATATTTGAAAACAGCTTATATATTCTTTCCTTTACTTGTCAAACACTGACAAAGCCTTACTATGTTCAAATACTGTTCAAAGCACTTTATTATGATTAACTCATTTGATTTTCTTAACAACATTATAAAGTAGGCATTATTATTTTCCCCCTTTTACAAATGAGGAAACTGAAGTACAGAAGAGTTAAATAACTTGCCCAAGGTCACGCAGCTACTAAGTGCAAGAATCAAGATTTGAAAGTAGACAATCTGGCCTCTGAGCCTATGCACTTAGCACCATGACACTTAATTGATGTTTAGTTTGGAAAAGAGAAGTCTAACTTCTTTGACTGTATTTATATTTCATAAATTTTAGACCCCTCATTCTTGTCTAGACAATGTAGTCTGACAATATCCCTTTAAAATGTGTTGCCCAGTTCCAAACACTATAAATGTACTGGTACAGCATCACACTGAATCAGCTTGTTTTGACAGCCGCTAAGGGGTCATTCATGCTGGGGAAGGACAGGATAAAGGAGGAGGCCTATGCGTCTTCTTCAGCTTCACACTGTTCTGGGTCCTCTGGGCTAGGGTTAGGAATAGCTGTGGGATGGATATATCTGCAAGACTTTGTTATGTAATATCCCAGGAAAAGTCATGCATGGATTCTTTTCCTCTCAGAATGAAACTTATTCCAGGCACCAAGTAATCATCCCCAAGAGAATTAAGTGGTCCCTAATTAAGAACAATACTACTAAATCCTCACCTGAACCACAAAATAACCACACTTGAGGAGTCCACAGCCCTAAATGAAGAAGGACTGTTAATCTATGGTGACACCTTTAGCTTGATTTTATTTTATTAGAAGGATTTTATAGTGGTTATTATCTCCTGGTTTACATAATCCTACACTTCCCTTAAGGCAATGTGAATTGAGATTCATTGGAATTTGAATTTACAACCCAGTGCAGCTGGCAGTGCTGAGACTCAAATTCAAGACCACAGAACACCACACTAGTAGATACATATTTGGAAAGTTGGGGGTTGGTGGGGAGTTACTGGGATGTGATCCATCAAATTGTCTGAGGTGAGGTGTCTGGGAATTTGTACTACAAGTGAATCTGAACTTCAACTAATTTGACTTAAAGGTTCCATGACCTCTCTTAAGTGGGAGACTCCATTGCTCTGGCGTACTTACCCTCCATCTTTGTCTGTTGCTAATAATTTAGCCAGCAACAAGGTATGCTTAAAGATCAGCTTTTTTCTGCTACAAACATGGCTTCAGTCCAAGAATTTAAGCACCTGAACTCAAGTGAGGATAATAAATGTCAAAGGAATATTTATAGCTTGGTATATGGAGACTTTCCAGGTCCCTGTTCTGCAATAACACAGATCCATCTGCTAAGGGCATTAGAGTTGTGTGTTGTTGCCTTTTTTTTTTTTTTTTTTTCCAAGATGATAGGTTCTGAAAATAGAAAAACGGCAGTATGCAAAGACTGACATTGATTTTAACCCTTTCCTACTCAAATAATTATTGAATGAAGAGTTAATTACCAAGGGTAAAGTTTCTCTACATTTCCTGGCTATTGGATGCAAGCCCGGAAGAAACCTTAGCTCCGTCTTACATAAGCCCCTGTCATCATTGCGCTCATAGACCTACCTGAGGATTTACCGTATTCTTGTCAGACTTTAGGGACCTGAGGTTAGTCCACTCCCTAATCTATCATTGGGATTATGATTGTTTTTACTGCTATACCATAAACATGGTTACCACTGGTACTATCATAAGTTAATGTATTTCTCCTCTAAAGTCTTAGAAAGAGTATTTTTAAACACCTACACACAGAGTTTATATGTATTTGTACCAGGAGTTTATTTATTTCCTTTTCTATGATTGGCAATGGCAGGAAGAACCTCTGTGGCTCCTTTCCATCTGTGTGACCCAACCTAGAGAATTTCCATAGAGCTGACTGAGCCAATTAGCTTCTAAATGAGAAATTCTATGCATTGGTTGAGATTAACACTAGAGTACCAATCTAAACAGTACAATAAAGTGGAAGAAGAATGATATCTCTTCTGTGACTAATAAATTCATATTCTCTGCTGCACAAAAGAAGACAATACTTTAATACGTGAGGGAATGTGTCTCATGTTACATCTGGGCTTGGTCTGAAATAGTATGCAAATTAAATTTTGCACAGCATATTTTCCCTCATAGCACAGTTTCAAGAATGTATCATTCTAGATCATCAATTGGCATTTACTTCTCTTTTTAAATTTACATTTAATTTTAGTTTTACAAAGACTCCAATTGCAGGGTTGAGTTAACCATGCTCTGCAGGCAGTGGCATATTATTATTACTGGTCTGCACAAGACACACCTCTTGTTTTATTTATTAACTTGTTTTCTCTTCATTCACATTCTGTAGCCTCATATCTTGCTCTCACTCTAGTCAACTCCCCTCATATGCTTGATTTTAAACCTTTTCTTTATATAAATCTTTGGAAAATGGCAATGGTTGGTTGTGTGCATGTCATTTAATTTACACTACTGCTGTTGTGCTATAGATACCAGCTATCTTACTTTTTTCACGCAACAATATAATTTTAAGATACAATCTTATTGCTATGCATATATCCAGCTTGTGGCTTCTGGTTTCTGCCAAGTACTACATTGTCTGCATCCACCTCATGTTAATACTCCCTCAGGGCTGGGACGCAGACTGCTATCATCTTCCTGCTACCACAAACAACACTATGATAAACAGTGCTTTGAGCTTCTATTTGTTCTCTATCCAATAATAAAAGCCTTTAAGCAAATATTCAAGTGCATTGATAGATTCCCTAACTAAGAAAACATGGAGAATCTTATTGGAAATTAGGTCATGTGGCTATTTCTCTTACTATGCAAATAATTATCCTTAATATGTTTGTGGTATAAGTTTTCTGTTTGGACTTATATACATTTGACTTCCATAAAGATAAAACATCTATATGAAACAATTTGGATGTTCTTCCAGCTCAGTGGGCTTAATGCTTTGCTCTCTATCATTTAAACTGTCGCAAGTAATCAGCTTTCTTCTTTGAGATACTGTATCCCAGACCAATAGATATGACTTCTTGGAAGTCCTAACATTTGGCTTACATTTTCTTTTTCTTAAATTGACCTCAAAAGAGTGATATCTTCAGGCCAAATCTCTCCCTAAAGAAATTAGCAGTGTATAAGGTTAGCTAAAATGGCAGATTCATAAGAACTCTGTAACTATTTGGGTGCAGGAATAGGCAATAGTAGATGATAGTAAGACAGCTTTGCAAACGTCCCCACACCTATAAGCTGGGGCTAAAATTTTGACAGGTCCTTAGTAAAAAGTAATGTTGAGTCTATTCATTCTTTGTGCTAAAGGTAATATGAAGTCTGGGAAGTAGACTGATATAACTGCCATGTGTTGGGGGAATGAAATGCTTTAATTAACCAGTGTTTACTGAATATTTATTATATTTGAGGCACTATGATAAGCAATGGGTTAGAAGAATGTGGGATGTAAGCATTTATAAAACATTTATAATTGTAAGAGTATAGTATAGTGGAGGTTCCTGATGTGAATAACTAACAGGAGAGGGTAAGACTGTAGAAACCCAATTCAACAAACATTGAGTTTCAACCAAGTACAGGGCTCTTGTTTTATCAATAAGTCCTCATCAAATAAACACAAATGACTTCAGTACCACCCTTACAATCTGCAAGAGGTGGAAAACAAGAAAATAAATGCTATTAAGTCTTATGGAAACTATGTTGGAAAGAATGCAGAAGGAGAAAAAAATGTCAATTCCACCTAGAAGAGCAAGGCAAAGCTTCATATAGAAGGTGGTATGTGAACTGAGTCCTGAACCTTAAGTGGGTTAAGAGGGGAAGATTTCCTTGTAAAGCAAAATCCTGGAGGGTAAAAGAGTCTCATGATTAGGGAAACAGTAAGTAATTCAGAAGAACCCATCTGGGTTCAAATTCTGGCTCTACCACCTATGATCATCTGCATGTATCACTTTCCTCATCCATAAAATGGACATAATTCCTTCCTCATGGAGTTAATTTGAAAATCATAGAAGACAAAACTGTAAAATTATGGATACTGTACGTGGAATGTAATAAGTGCTCAATAAATGTTAGTATGTTAATAACAATAACAAATAATATATTGGTTGTCAGTGAAAGGGTGAAGGGAAGAGAAAGAAAGGGAGTGAGAAATAAGTCTGAAAAGGTAGGCAGAAGCCAGATCATGGAGGATCTTATATGCATTCTCTGGAGTTTAAAATTTGTTGGGTAGGCAATAGGAAGTTGGAAAGGGTTTTTTGGTTTGTTTTTTAATTTGTTTTGTATTTTATATTGGAGTATAGTTGATTAACAATGTTGTGTTAGTTTCAGGTGTACAACAAAGTAACTCAGCTATACATATACATGTGTCTATTCTTTTCCAAATTCTTTTCCCAACTAGGTTGTTACAGGGTTTTAAGGCAAAGAAGAAACTTGATAAAATTTAGATTTTAGAAAGAACACTCTGACATTAATATAGGGGATGGACTGGAAGAATGAACATTTAGAGGCAAGGAGGTCACTAATGATCCAGGATAACTATGAGCATGGGAGTAGGAAGGAATGTGAAAAGTTTTGGGGATGATTCTGAGACATATACCAGACTTGTTGTTTGATTTCATGAGGAAAGTGAGGGGGAAAAAAAGAACTCTTGAATGATTTCCATTTCTAGGTTTGGTGACTGTCATTTGGTGGTGTCATCCTTCAAAACAGTAAGTAAAAGGGAAAAAAATTTATAAAAAAGATGAGGAATTCAGAAGTTCAAGGTAAGTTTTAAACATTTTACTGGTGCCATCAAGTGAGCAATCCAATGGTCAGATCTGGAAATCAGGGAAGAGGTCTCACTTGGAGATAAGTGACTTGACAGTAATTGAAGTCAGGAGAGTAGATGACCCATAAAAAGAAAGCACGTGGAATTAAATATAATGTGGCCACTTAACAGAGCCCTGTAAAACAACAATACTTAGAGACAGGCAAAGAAAAAAAGAGCAGCAAAAGGAGATTGAAAAGGGAAAAGATACAAATGCAAACATGAATAATGCATACCCCTGGATATTACAAAGGCCAAAGTAGGTGGCTTGAGGAAACTGGTGAAGAAGGATGTGGTGGGAGGATAAGGAGTCCAGCAGCCTGAGACTGCTGCAGGGATCCAAATGACGCTCAGCTTCACACTCTGATTCAGGAAGTACCAGAGGTCCTGCCTACGGTAGCCCACGAATCATGGGCCAGGATGCTCTCCTGGCTCATATGTGACATATAGAATTTTGAATTTATTATAAAATATTTCACACATTAAAAGAAATGAAAGCAGTTCAATTAATTCTTGAATACCTATTATGCATTTTAAGAAATAAATCAAACCCATGGATCCAAAACCACTTTGGAAAACCCTCTTATTCAATTCTTCCACAAAAGGAACCACTGTTCACCATTTTCTGCTTATCATTCCCCTACTCTTCTGTAAAGCTTTATCACATATGTATATATACATAAATATTAAGTTTTACATATTTTTGAACTCTTTTGTATTCCATTATTTCTTTTTCTATTCAACATTTATGTTGTGAGTTTCACCCATATTAAAATTAGCTATTTGTGCCTTAACATTTTTTCTTCCTCAATCTTGCCAGAGACATAACTGCTTTATTAGTTTTCTCAAAGAAATGTTTGCCTTTGTTGATTACTGTATCTTCATTTTTCTACTTCATTATTTTTTATTCCTATCATTATTTACATTTTTATCTTTGTATTTGAATTTCTTCTATTGTTCTTTGTCTAACATTAATTTTGTATTTAGCTCATTCTTTCCGACTTTCTTTCTAATATAAACATTTAAGGTTTAAAATTTCCCTGTATTATTCTAGCTGCATCCCACAAGTTTTGTTATTTAGTATATTTCATCATTTAGTTTTAACTATTTTCTGATCTCTTTTTCTGATTTTTTCTTTGACTCATGTCTTTTAAAATTTTCAAGCCCATAGGATTTTTAAATTTATCTTTGTTGTTGCCATTAATTTCATTTTTGTCAGAGAAAATAAAGTCTTTTGATACTGATTCTTTGAAATTTACTGAGAATTGCTTCATCATTGGTACATTATCACTTTTCATATACATAATTATGTTCTTGAGAAACTGTATTCTCATATGTGGAATGAAAGCTTCTGTATCTATTCCTTATATCAGAATTATTTATTGTCTTTTTCAGATCTTCTAAATCATTGTTGTTTTCCTTCTCAACTTTTCGTTGTTGGTCCTCAGAGAGGGAGTGCATTTGTCCATTACTCCTTTTCTTTCTATTTCTATTTGTGATATTTTGAAGTTATGTTCTTATATTTACCAAAGTTTAGAATGCTTGTATATGTTTTATCATTTTGAAGTGGCCCTCTTTATTCTTGATTATAGTTTTGTTTTAAAATGTGTTTGGTATTAATATAACTGTGATAGCTTATTTAATTTAGTATGTATATTGTAGTGTTTTTAAACATCTTTATTAGAGTATAATTGCTTTACAATGGTGTGTTAGCTTCTTCTTTATAACAAAGTGAATCAGCAATACATATACATATATCCTCATATCTACTCTCTCTTGCGTCTGCCTCCCACCCTCCCTATCCCACCTCTCTAAATGGTCACAAAGCACGGAGCTGACCTCCCTGTGCTATGGGGCTGCTTCCCACTAGCTATCTATTTTACATATAAATAAGGAAACACACGCTTTAAATGATACATTAAACAAGATGGACTTAACTGATATTTATAGGACATTCCATCCAAAAACAACAGAATACACTTTCTTCTCAAGTGCTTATGGAACATTCTCCAGGATAGTGCGTATCATAGGTCACAAATCAAGCCTTTGTAAATTTAAGAAAATTGAAATCGTATCAAGTATCTTTTCTGACCACAATGCTATGAGACTAGATATCAGTTACAGGAAAAAATCTGTAAAAAATACAAACACATGGAGGCTAAACAATACCCTACTAAATAACCAAGAGATCACTGAAGAAATCAAAGAGGAAATAAAAAAAATACCTAGAAGCAAATGACAATGAAAGCCCGATGACCCAAAACCCATGGGATGCAGAAAAAGCAGTTCTAAGAGGGAAGTTTATAGCAATACAATCCTACCTCAAGAAATAAGAAACATCTCAAATAAACAACTTAAACTTACACCTACTGTAGTTTTTTTAAATCATACTTTTATTTTCAACATCTTTTTGGTCCTTACACTTTAGTGTTTATCTCTTTTTAAAAAAAATTTTTTAAATTTTGTAATTGAAATAAAGTTGACTTAAAATGTTGTGCTAGTTTCAGGTGTACAGCATAATGATTCAATATTTTTTCAGATTATACTCCATTATAGGTTATTACAAGATAATGGGTATAATTCCCTGTGCTATGCAGTATATCCTTGTTGCTTATCAATTTTATATGTAGTAGTTTGTATCTGTTAACCCCATACCCCTAATTTGTCCCTCCCCCCTTCCTTCTCCTCTTTGGTAACCACAAGTTGTTGTTTTCTATATCTGTGAGTCTTTTTCTATTTTGCATATATGTTCATTTGTATTAGTTTTTAGATTCCCAGATAAGTGGCATCATATAGTATTTTTCTTTCTCTGACTTATCTCACTAAACATAATATTCTCTAGGTCCATCCATGTTGCTGCAAATGGCAGTATTTCATTCTTTTTTATGACTAATATTCCCCTGTGTGTGTGTATACCACATCTTCTTAATCCAATCATCTGTTGATGGACATCTGGGTTCCTTCCATGTCTAGTGTTTCTCTTTTAAATAGCATGTACATGGATTTTGTTATTTTTAACTGAATATTTTGGTAATTAACATTATTGTGATATATTTGGAATATTTTACCAACTTATTCTGTACTTTATCTTTACTTCTTTCTTTATTTTATGTTTTTACTTCTCCTTTAATGAATTCTTTTGAATTGGCTGAGATTTTACATTTGTCTCTTAATTCTGTTTTTCTCCTCTTTTGGTTTGGACATTATTTACTTTTTTCTATTTTGTTAGAGGTTATCCTTGAAATTTTAACATATGGGTTACACATAAAAAAGTGGAAAACTAATTAGTATGCTTATCCCCTCTCTAACCAACATAAGCAGCCACAGCATACTTTAGTCACTGCCTATTATGTTAGACAGTTTATCGATCCTCTTTTATTTAGTTCTTAATATTATAATTTTAGTTCTTCACATTTTTGATTTTTACTTATATTTATGCATGTTTAGCAATTTCTTTTGTCATAGTTTCATTTTATACCTCAGATATTCCTTCTGAGATCATCTTTCTTCTTCTGAATAACATCTTTTAAAATTTTCATCAGCAGTAAGTGCTCTTATTTTTTATTTGAAAATGTCTTTATTATGTGCTAATTCTTGAAGGATAGTTCACTGGAAATAAAATAACTCTTGACCTATAATTATATTTCAGCATTTTCTAGATATTATTCCACAGTCCCTTGGATTCCACTGTTCCTCTCGGGAAGTCAGTTGTCAGCCTAATTGTCATTCCATTGTAAGAAATCTGTTTTTCTATCTGGTACTTTTAAGATCATCTATTTGCTTTGGTGATCTGCTGCATCAGTATGATATGTCTAGGAATGGATATATTTTGATATATTTTCTTGTTTGGGGTATGTTGTACTTTTCGAGACTAAAGAGCCAAACAATCATTAATTATGAAAAATTCAATTCTAATCCACAAATATGATATATTCTTCCATTAAATCTCCTTTAATTCCTCTCAATGATGTGTTATAGTTTTCTGTGGTCTTTCACATCTTTCATTAAATATAGTCCATGTTTTAAGTATTTAATATTACTGTTATTTTCTAACTGCTTTTTGCTAGTACATGGAAATATAGATTGATTTTTTTATATATTGATTTTGCATCCAAGAACCTTGTTGAACTCATTTATTAATTATAATAACTTATGTATAGATTCTTCCGCATTTTCTAAGTATGGAAGTATTCTATTTACAAATAATAATAGCATGACTTCTACCTTGTCAATGCAGATGACTGCAGAAGCCCATGTGTTATAAATTGCTAGAATCCCTCTTTCCTCTACACAAGAGCATGAATAATATTTCCTCTATAGGTTCAAATAGTCTGATCTGTAGTTCATGAGTCACAAGATCAATCAGAATGAGCACTATTTACTTTTCAGTTTGCTAACTTGTCTTCACAAACATTTAGTTCAATAATTCATTGAACTTTGCTCAGAATTTCTGAAATCCCTACAGGGTTTAGTCTGTGTAAAATTTCAACCTGAAATGGATTTGTCTGGAAATTCATCATCAGAGATTTTTACATAAAATCTTCCCCTCATATGTAACTAAAAATATTTTACTGGCAATACTGACATATAAACATAGATGGGTCCCTGTAAACCATACAGTATATAGTACTTGATCATTTATTTTCACTCGGCATGCTCACATATGAAGTTCATTACTGAGAAAGGAAAAAAAAGGAATGAGATTATAGGTGATTTAAAAATAAATATTCTTGTTGAATTTGTACCTATATAAAAGATTATAAATTCAATTTCATTAGTTTTGTTTTCATAAAGCTTAAATGGATAAAATTTCCTAATTTAACTCATGTACTAAGCAGGGAAATTTTTAGGCTAGGGACAAAGCAGAGAGGAGAAGTTAAACACAAATTAGGGGATGCATGCCTTCACATGCTGATATTCCCTTTAGGAAAAGACACCAGGCTTGTGTAAGGGCTAGGAAAACATCAATATTATCACTTTAGGATTTTTGCATAAGTTTTCCCCTGTTTGAAAAATGTTCTTTTTTTCCTCATTCTTCATCTGAACGATTCTACTTATGCAAGTCTCAGTTTAAATGTCACTTTCCTAGGCCCTTTTAAACCAATGTGTCTCAATCTAAATTTGCCTTCCCCATGTCATTCTATTTTATTTTAGGTTCTTTATCATAAATTTTAATTCCATATTTGCATGTTTACTTGTGGTTCTCAAACTGCAACGTGCTTAAGAAGCACTTGAGGAACGCATTAAAAATGTAGATTCTTGCACCTAACTTTACAAATTTCCACCCAATACATCTTAGTTGGGACCCAGAAATCTACATTTTTAACAAACTTTCCCAATTAGTTTGGGAAAGTAGGTGGCCCTCAGAACATACTTCTGGAAGTTCTCCATGAGGGCAGCAACTCTGTCTCTCTAACATCTAGCAGAGTGATTAATAAATATTAGCTGCATTACAAATATTAGGACTCAAAATATCCAACACACTTCGGCAAGTAAGCCAGGGGACTAATACTGATTTAGGGTCAGGGCTGTCTTCAGACCCAGAGAAAACTTTCTACATGTTGGGTGAAAGAGTTTAGAAGAGAGGAAAAAAGGAATCCGAGTGTTGGAGTTTGGGCCAGAAGTCAAAGTTGATGAGCTGTCAGCAGCCAGTCTTTATTGTGATGAGTCAAAGACTGTATACAAAACTCCTATGGGGTATCCAGTTCAGAATTTTAGCTGGATAAGGGCACTATCTTCCTTTCATCACAGTGCTGCTTTCAACACATCAGGAAACACCATGTCACTCCTTGACAGAGGCTGGCAATTTGAACTAGGGAGATAATTTGATGGCTTTAAAGCTGGCTGATATTTTCATTTGTGATTCTTCATGGCAGCACTGCCCCTCTTTTTCTGTTTTGTCCCCTGTTGTGAGGTTTGGCAGCTAGAATAGTATTTTAAGGCACGGTTGGTGGTGGGGCGCTATGTGGGAACTGTAATGCCAGCATTTCTGCTATCTGATACCAGCAATTTAAGGGACAATGATGTAAAGAGAAATGGTTCTTGGGGACTTAAAAAAAAAAAAACCTGAAATGGACCAGAGGGACTTGAGAGCTAAGGCCTGAGATTAACCTCTGGAGCTATAGATAAGCAAGAGTAGACCTTGTTTGCTGTTTTAGAGTGTGAGGAAAGATTATTTAGGGTCTGCCTTTCAATTTTGTCTTCCAAGCATAAGTTAAGGTTGGGTATGGTGACTTTAAGGGAAGGTGGAAGTCTCAACAAAATCAAGTATTCAGGAAATCAGTTACTGAGAAAACTTAACTCAGTAAGGAATGGTAAGGATAGGGCTGGAAAGAAAATCAATTATTGTATGGCAGTCAACATAGCTGCATGATTCGATCTGTAACTCTAGGGGAAAACGAATTTGGCTAAAATGCCTTCTTACCTGACGTTCTGGTTTTTGTTTTTTTTGGTTTTTTCCTACATCTCTGTTTTTAGATGTTACTTTTTAGAGAGTTGGCATGTAGACAGTCTCTGACAAGGCAAAATATCTTTAATGGGCTCTCTCTGAGTTAAAAACTTTGGCCTCTTCCAATCTTTCATCTCCTTTGAGCAGTAAATCCCTCCGCTCTTTCAGACAGCTCTTGAGACCAGGTTGACATAAACAGTAATATCTGCCAGGAAACATGGCAGCTCTGCTTAGAAGAACCTGGAGTGCCTGGGGAATACTTGGCTGCAAATTTTTGTGTTGAGAAATGTGGCACCAGAGATCAGAGGGAATACATGTCTGTCTGGCTTTTGGTTTGCACTCAAGGGCTACGCTGTAAGTGACCAGAGGCCAAAACTAAAACAAAGCCTCCTTAATCTGTGCATCTACCAGCATCTTCCCCATCTGGCAGGAAGATTCTCCTCTTCTGTTTTCACTTACTCCCAGTTAATATTTCAAACAGCATTTTTATTTCTGCAGTTCCAGATTCTAATCAGACCCCTGCCAATCTCTAAAGGGCTTGTGTGTCTCCTATCACTGGCCTGTTTTATTGACTCTATCTGAATTACTCCAGTTATGGCCATGCTGACATTTGCCCTCCAATCTGACTTTAATTACAATAAATATAAAGTTCAGATGGTATTGTTTCCCTTATCCTAACTTTATTCCAGTATGACACTCTAACTGCCTACATCAAAATTACCATGAAAGGGGGAGGGCTAACTAAATGAAGACTCTTGGGTCCCTGTACAAACATATGTAATCAGAGTCTTTGTAGATAAGACCTGATAATTTGCATCTGTTCAGCTTTTGTGGAAACGGGGGCTTCCACTTCCATCAGTGACAGAATTGATATCAGACAAGCCCTTCCACTATAGATAGCCATAAAAATGCATAAAATGCATGAAACAATTTTCAGTTATTGAAAAACATGCAGTGCAGGATTGTGTCTCTGAAAGAAGGAAAATAAGTGATGTGAGCCTCAATTCACACAAGCTTTCTGCCCACAATCACCTTCCAGGAAATGTCCCAGGAAAACGGACAGAAAAAAGAGTTCAGTGCTGTTAGTACAGATGAAATTTGCAGGGCAGATTATTAGAAGAAGGAGACATGCAGGAAAGAGACGCCAGAAATCTGCATAGAGGCACTCTGGAGCTTTGGTTCAATACTTAACTTCACGTGGAGAGATTTTGCAAGTCCTGGCAGAAATTAACTATCAGGGAATCTCTGAATTAAATGGATATTCCAGAGATCACACAAGGCTCGGAGATGAAGCTATAACCATCCAGAATGGAGAGATATTGCTAAACACTTCAGCCATTAGTTGATATCCCCAGAATGTCCACACGTTAAGAGCAAGATTACTTTAAGGCTAAAGTGAGGACAAATCTAGACCCACAGAGCCAAATTCAAAGAGCCTTAAAGGAAGACAGAAAATATCCCCAATGCCCAACAAACAGTTAAACATTTCTTGAAAAGCAAAGAAGCAGAAAAATGTCACCAGTAACCAGAAGTAAAATCAGCCAATAGAAATAGTCTCAGGAATGACAGAGGTGTCAGAATTAGCCAAAGAGAACTTTAAAAGAGCTATTAAGATTCCACTTCCTTATCCAACCTCTGCAGATAAGAGTTATAAACTCAGGACAAGTACAGAAAAATACAAGGAACTGAAAGCACTTGAGAGTGAATAGCAGGCAGATACTGGATAGGAGTTGATAGCTGGAAGAAGGAAATTTCAGGATTGAATTAACCAGTTTTATGGCTCTCAGCCTTAGTTTGGGCCATAGTTGACACCTAGCTGAGCAGCTAGAACTGACAGAAAACTCACAGTCTTTCTTGGGTGAACAACTAGAGTAGAGATATTGCTGCACCAAAGCCATTAGAAAGTGAGGGTGGTATCCCATAAAGTAGAGAACCAGAAAGAGGAAGCCCAAAATTTAGTGTTATAAACTCTGTCAACCACTCTGACCCTGAAGGAGGCATGTATAGAGCAGACTCCAAATGACTCAGCTCATTGAAGAACCAAACTGAAACTTAAAATGCCAGTCAAAATGCAGAATTAAAAAATTTGAGTCCAGCTCTTCATGATAAACCAAAATTTAAAACACAAATTTTAAGAGAAATATAACATACTTCAGAGTCTCCAAAACATAATATTTATAATGTGCAAGATATTATATGTGATTATATGAATTATATGTGAATTATATGAATTATATATGAATTATATGTGAAGAACCAGAAAAATTGAGCCATTCTCAAGATAAAAGATAATTGATTGAGAACGATCCAGAGGTGACCCATAAGTTCAAATTAGCATAAAATTATTTTACAGGTGTTATTAAAAATGTGTGCAAGGATGTACAGGAAAATATACTTGCAATAAATAAAAAGGATAGAATGAAAAGATCTCAGTAGGGAAATAGAAATTATAAAACTATTCAAATGGAAATTTTATAACTGAAAAATACAGTATCTGAAATTTTAAAAATTCACTGGATGAACTTATAAGCAAAATGGAGCTGCCTAAGGAGTCAGTGAATTGAAGACAGATCAGAATAAATTAGAAAATTTAAAGGAGAAAAGAGAATTCAAAAAAAAAAGAAACATGCCTCAGCCACCTGTGAGACAACACATATAACGATAGTCCAAGAAGCAAAAGAGAAAGAGAATGGGGTAGAAAAATGTAGAAAAATAATGACTGAAAATGTCCCCAATTTGATGGAAGACATACATTTACAGATGCAAGAAGCTCAACAACTCCAAGCAAAATAAATAAAACCATGCCTGACAACGTTAAACTGATGAAAATCAAAGATAAAGTGAAAATCTTGAAAGCAGCAAGAATAAAATGACATATTACATATAAGGGGAAATGATAGCTAGTTCCTCATCAAAAACTATGTAAAATTGAAGACAGTAGAACAACATTTTTTAAATGCTGGGAAAGATACTTAGCCAAAAATTCTATAACCAGTGAAAACACTGAATAAAGGTGAAATAAAGATATTTTCAGATAAAATAAAACTGAGATTGTTCATTGCCAGTAGACCTGCAGTGTAAGAAATGCTAAGGGATGTTTTAGAGGCTGAAGGGAAATAATATCAAAAACTTGGATGTTCAGGAGAGAAAGAAGAACATCAGATATGGCAAACATCTGGATAAATGTAAAAGCTTATTTTTGCTTTTAATTTCTGTAAACTACATAGCACTGTTAAAACAAAAATTACAACATTTTCTTTTGGCATTTATAAAGTATTTCAGTGGAAAATATGTAACAACTTTAGCATAAGGGATTTGGGAAGGAGTAAATGAAGTCATACTGTTGCAAAATTTTCACATCTAATGTGAAGTAGTACAACATTAATACAAATAAATAAATTTAAGAATGTGTACTAAAATCCTTAGAGCAATCAATAAAAATTAATACATATGGTACAACTAAAAAGGCAACAGTAAAATGGAAGACAAATAAAATGGAATTCTAAAAAACTAGTCAAGTAAGTTGAAAGCAGGTAGAAAAGAAGGAAAGGAAGAACAAAAATGAGGAGGAAGCAAAACACAAATAGTAAAATAGTAGACCTAAATACAACTATATCAACAGTTAAAAGGCAGAGATTGTCAGAATAAAAAATCAAGACCCAGATATATGCGATGGGTAAGAGATGCATTGCAGATATAAAAATATTGATAAGATGAAAGTAAACAGATGAACCTAGGACTCCCATTTAGCTCTGGTCTGTAAAGAGCTTGGAAGCAATTAGTCTCAAACTTTCAAAAAGAAAAAGCTTAAAAAACTGAGCATCAACAACCATTCTTGCATCCTTTAAAGACATGAAGTTGCAGGGCAAACCAGCACCCCTTAATCCGGAGAGATAGGCAAATCCAGAGAGACACAGACAAGATCTGATTACGTGGAGCAGAAGCTGCTGAAGCCATAAACTGGTAGGAACCCTTAACTAGGAATTTTGACAAATTGGTGGAAGCCAAATGTGGACTAGGCTGCATCTTGGAAACTCCTTAAGGCTGCATGTTTTCATGGGTTTTACTTCCAGGAACTCCATCATGTTCTCACAGTGATCCAAGAAAGAGCCCCTCCTGGCTCTGGCAGGGGTAGAGGGGTGGAAATAATCATTGTGCAATATACCCATGACATACTTTATAACAAAGGCCTACTCTCCAGGAAAAATGTCTTTGCCAGAGCCAATCTCAGGAGAAGACCATTTCCTCCATTCCAACCACGTCTAGACTTCCTATCTGACCTAACACCACGACCACCAGCAAAAGCAGTCAACAGATTTCAGGGATACAAGGAAATAGATTGGGAACACTATACCCAAGGAAAAGGAACGGGAGTGGGATTGGTGGAGTTATATCACTGGATAAACACTTGTGAAGATCACAGTCCAAAGACATAGTCTTACTAAAACGCTGAGATTTACTTAGATGATTATGGAACTCTCTCCGTCCCCCATACCTTACCACCACATCAGCAGGGCTCTAGGACAAAACAGTGGGTTACAGGTGAAAGAGCTGCAAAACGTACACTCCCACTGGGAGTACTTAGAGAAGCTCAAAATGAAGAGGGGAGACAAATATAAGGGCACTAGAGGAATCTGAAGCCTATGACACCTACATCTACAGGAAACATTAAACACCCCAACTGCTAGACAGGTTACCATAAATCCTCACACTGAAGGCCTATTTACCTTAGCTCTTATTACCCAAAACAACCTGGCTAGCTTTCAATAAACATTTTACAAAGCCAGAATGCAAGAACAGTCTGATGAGACAAAGCAATCATCAGAATCAGACTTAGATATGACACAGATGTTGGAATTATCAAACAGGAAATTTAAAAATATGTTAAGGGCTCTAATGGAAAAAATAGGCAACATGCAATAACAGATGGGTAATGTTCAGCAGAGAGATGGAAACTCTAAGCGACGAAATAGATGGAAAAAAATAGACCATGCAAATAGTAAGCATGAGTAGGCTGGAGTCAATATCAGCTAAAAATAGACATCAAAATAAAAAGTATTGTCAGAAACATTTTATAATGATAAAAGGGTGAATTCAAGCACATAGCACTCATAAATGTGTACACAGCTAATGATAGGATTCCAAAATACATGAAAAAAATCCACAGAGTTGAAAGGAAAAGTAGACAATTTCAAAATCATAGTTAATAATATTAACACCCCCCTTTCAACAATTTATAGATTAATAGACAAATAATTAATAAAGATATAGATGACCTGAACATTACTGATCATCTTGACCTAATTGATATTTATAAAAAACAAAAACAAACAAACAAAAACCTACTCCCAACAACTGCAAAGAATATATCCTATTTAATGCACATAGTATATTCACCAAGACAGATCTTGTGCTGTGATCCAAAATGAGTTTAAATAAAAGGATTTAAATAATATAGAATATATTCTCTGGTCACAATAGTATTTAATTAGAAAGCAATTAACAATAAGATATCTAGTGAAATACCAAATAGTTGGAAATAAACAACACATTTCTAAGTAGTCTATGGGTCAAAAATGGAATCACAAAGGAAAACAGAAAATAGTTCAAACTGAATAATGGAAAATATATCAAAATATGCGGGATGTAGTTAAAACAGTGCTTAATGGGTAACTTATCTTTAAATGTTTTATTAAAAAAGAAGAAAAGTATAATCAATGATCTAAGCTTCCATTCAGTGATCAATGATCAAGCTTCCCACTTTTTTTCTAAAAAAAGTAAAGTTAAACAAAATAAGAAAGTGGAGTAAAGAGCAGAAATCAACAGAATAGAAAACAAGTAACATGAAAATTGACAAAGACAAAATTTGGTTCTTTAACATGATCAGTAAGATTGAAACTCCCTAGCTAGACTATCAAGAAAAAAAAAATTGAGAACAAACCAAACTTACAAATATGAGGACTAAGAGAGACTATCACTACAAATTCTATCCACATTGAGAATATAATAAGAGAATATTATCAACAACTTGTTCAAATATAATAATTTAGATAAAATGGACAGATTCCTTGAAAAAAATCAACATACCAAGACTGACACAAGAAGTAGAAAATTAGAATAGCATTTTATCTATTAAAGAAAGTAAATTATCAAAAACCTTCCCACAAAGAAAACTCCAGGCCCAATTATTTCATTGGTAAATTCTATATTTAAGGAATAAATAACACCAATCTTACAAAAACTCTTTCAGAATATAGAAGAAGAAACACTCCAACTTGTTTTATAAAGCCAGCATAACCCTAATACCAAAAGTTGACAATGGTTTTACAAAGTTATAAACTGCTCTAAGGAGTATAGATGTAAAAGTACTACAGTAATAGGAAATTAAATTTGGCAATATAAAAAATGATATTTACCATAAATTACCAAGTGGTATTATCCCAGAAATGCAAGGTTTGAAAATCAATTCGTGTAATTAATATTAACAGAATTAAAAAGATATTATTTTTCAAAGGATGCAGAAAAAGCACTTGAAATAATTCAATATCCATTCATGATTTGAAAAGCAAAACAAAAACACCTCAGCAAACTATAAACAGAAGTTAAATTCCTTACGGTAATGAAGAGTATCTTCTAAAACCTACAGCTGACATCATACTTAATGGTGAACTATGAACACTTTAACTCTAAGATTGAGAAAAAAATTTAGGACACTCAATCTCACAACTTCTATTCAACATGATACTGGAAATCCCAGCTATTGCAATAAGGTGAAAAAAAGAAAAAGAAAAAAAAAAAGAAGAAAGGCATAAATATCAGAAGTGAAAAAGTACAAATATTTCCATTTACAGATGACATGCTTGTTTACATAGAAAATCCTAAAGAATTTACAAAACAACTACAAGAATAAATAAGTAAATTAAGCAAGATTACAAGATATAAGATTAATTTACAAAAACCAACTGTATTTTTATATAGCAGTAATAAATATAATAAAAATTCCATTTATAATAGTATCAAAAAATACTAAGAAATAAATTTAACAAATGATATATAAGATCTTTACATAGAAAACTAAGAAAACATTGCTGAGAGAAATTAAAAGAAGATCTAAATAAATGGAGAGATAAATCATGTAAATAAATTGTCCATTATTCTTTAATTGATATATATATCCAATGCAATCACAATCAAAATTTGCAAAAATTTGATAAGCTGATTTTAAAATTCATATGAGAAAGCAAAGAAGCTATCCAATACTCTTGCCAAAGAAAAACAAGGTTAAAGGATATATGCTACCTACCTTCAAGATATGTTGTTGAAGTGATGTCAGCAAAATGACAGGTATAGCAATTTCTAGTGCTTGTCCTCCCCCAGAAACATCAATTTTCCTGAGGCCTCAGGCTCCCACAAACCAAGCTCCCAGCCCACCCTGTGCCCTGTGCAGTTCCTGCGACCGAGATTCCTCAGTGGTGAAAAACTGAAAGCTTTTCCTATAAGATCAGAAACAAGGGAATGATGCTCACTCTTGCAATTTCTATTTAATATCCAGGAAGTCCTAGCCAGAGAGCAGTTAGGCAGGTAAAAGGAATGAAAGACATCCAAATTGAAAATAAATAAATAAAATTATCTCTACAGTCAACATGATCTTATACCTAGAAAATACTAAAGATTACACACACACACACACACACACACACACACAAACACACACACACAAACCTGTTAGAAGTAATAAATTCAGTTGCAGAATACAAAATCAATACAGAAATCAGTTGTATTTCTACACACTACACACTATCAGAAAAGGAAATAAGAAACAATCTTACGTATGATAGCATCAAAAAGGATAAAATACTTAGGAATAAACCTAGCCAAGGAGATAAAAGACTTCTTCACTGAATACTAAAAAACAAATACAAATACTAAATACAAAAAACAAAAGGGCATGGAAACTTTTGTAGGTGACAAATATGACTGTTACTTTGATTGTGGTGATGGTTTCTCATTTGTATGCATATTTCCAAATTCACCAAATGGTATGCGTTAAATAAGTGCAATTTCTTGTATATCAATTATAGCTCAATGAAGCTGTTTTTAAATTAATAAAAATATTTAGAAACTTTGATGATAAAAAGTACTTTGGAAAAAAATAAAACAAAGAAGAGGCATGTGGAATTCTTGACAGTGGAGAGAGGGATACTATTTTAAATAGGATGGTTAGGGACAGTGTCACTGAGAAATTCACACTGAGTTAGATTTTGTAGCTCCTTCTTCTGGCTTTCATAACATCTTGCTTTCCCTCCCTTATCATGGTTTCCCTAATGTCTTTCAAATTGCCCTCTCTTAGTTTCCTTTGCAAGATCCTATTCTTTTCTGTACCCTTAAAAGTTAGTATTCCTCTAATTCTGCCTTTAGCTCTTTTCTTTTTTCATTCTGTATGCTTTCCCTGAATAATATCCTACATTTGTACCATTTCAAATATATATGTGTATTTCCTAAACAAGTCCACTTCCATGATCTCCTGGTCCATTATCCACTGAACTATTGGACATTTCCATTTCTGTGACTTACAGACTCTTCAAACTAAAAATATAGGAAAATAATTTCAACAGTTTTCCATCTAAGGCTTCTCCCTATTCTGTATTGACCTTCTCACAATTGCCGAATGCCTAGAAATCATTCTCAATCATCCTCTGCTTCATTTCCAAAAATGAAACTGGAGGCAGGGAGACTAGCTAACTGATTATACAACAGCACGGGTAAGAGATGATAAGAACCTGACATGGAACAGCTGTGGCGGGGATGAAGAGAAAGGGACAGATTTGAAAAATATTCTCAAGGTAGAATTGACAGGATTTGGGACAAATTGGCTTTGAGAGAATTTGGGCTTAAGAGTCTTGATGAGTAGAGAATTGAGCACAGAAGAGGACAAGCAGATTGGAAGAAGATGATAAAATTATTTTGGATGAACTATTCTTGTGATAACTGTCAGAGAAATAGCCAGGTAAAAAAGTCATGTATTGATAGTTTGCTAGGCGCCTTACTTTCGCTAAGCTCATAAATAGATTCTGAGACAAGAATTCAAAGGCAAGTAGTGTATTTTGGAAGTGGTCCTGGAAAACACCAATAGGTTAGGCGGAAAGAGAGGTAGAGAATAGAAGGAAGCCTATAAAATATGCTCTGTCCAGGCAGGTACAACCACTGTAGGTGAGGAAATTTAGAGTTTAACACCATTGGTAAAACTCTAGAAGTTGGTGTAAAACATACCTTAGAGTTATCACAACCTAGGGTTTAGAAGCTGGGGTTGTTATCCATTAAATCTCCACAAGCATTCTTTGAGAACTCTTTCTGGAGTCATTAACTCTTCCAGATCTTCTTGCATGCCACAAGCATAGGATGAACATTCTCTTGCAGTCAGAAAGTTTGCTGGAATTAGCCTTCAGCATATAGAAGATAAATGCCAAAGGGATATGAGTGAGGCAGTGATGGCATCTACTATACTAAATATAACATGAACCTGGAGTTCAGGGAAAGCTCTGGCTTAGAGAAATAGATTTGGAAATCTTTAGCATAGAGTTGGCCAAATTTATACCTCCAGAACCATGAATATACTGGGCTGGTCAAATAACATCTCCAAATGTCAACTGAGGAGAGAGAAAAGAAGATACGAGCCAGTTAAAACAGAGGTCTGGAGGCAAAAGCAATGTCTCTTGGAAAACTGTCTTTATGGGACAGGATCTAAAGATGATATGAAGTCTGCTTTGGAGGTAGGCAATGAGCAAAAAAGGACAGAGAATGGAAATTGCTAGAAACTAGAGGAAAAAGGGAAATCTCATTGGTGAGGCTGAGGTGTTCTGGAAGAGCTGTTTACCCTCATAACAGAGAATGTACACTGCTTGGGGCAAAGTACTGGATTCATCCACGGGTGGAGCTCTAAGAAAGAGAAATATACAATAGAGCTTGTATCATCAGAAATTCTAATAGGAATCCTCACAGCAGAAGAATTCCATCAGAAGGGATGATGTATGAGAGCAAGCATAAACCAATGATCTAATTGATCCCAATATATGAGAATTTATCCTCTAGTGATGGTAGTTGAGGGGAGAGATAATGTTACCTATGGTTCATTCGGCAACTGGGGAATTTACAGACACTTTGAGACGTTGTGGCTTCTGTTTACTGCATATCTCATGGTTTCAGCTGATTTTTTGTTTTCCTTCAAATCAATCTCTTTCTACAACACCATTCAACGTTTCCTGGTAGGCTACACCCATAGGGTGTATTTTTTCAGGTTTTGGAGTAGGAGCTTGAGCCAAAATACAAGACCTCAAAACATATTTGAGCCAGCCCTAAATATAGTCCAGATCCCAGATTCCATAGCTATCTTTGACGAAAATGTCTCATTAGCAAGCATTTGATCTACCTACAACTGGACATGGGAAGCCAATGGAAAAAAAAGTGTTTAATCTTGGTTTTTGCTATGGAGTTCTCCAAGAAATCCCCGATACCACTTCACATATCCAAGTATTTCACACAAAGTTAGACATTGTCCCAACCCCAAAACAAGCTCCTGGTAATTTCAAATACTACATAAGTCCCAGAAATGTGCAAATAAGGTATATTTAAAAAGGCAGTCACTAACTATGGTAGTGAGAGTTATACGGTGAGGAAAGAAATTGATCTTTATCCCATTTAAGTTTTAAATGTCTTAAAGCTTCAGTCTTTGCAACATTTACTCCTTCCATCCAGTTCTTTAAAAAAAAAAAAAAAAGAGTCTTTCTAAGATTGGTGTCAATTGGAAAGTATTTGTATGTTCTGGCTGTTAAGATGGAAAGTGTGAATTTACAGAAACTCTAATATGTAGAGAGATGGTGGTAAGTTTAGTAGAGTGGTGGAGGGGCAGTAGATGAAAGTGGGGTGCCTATGGGACAGAGCCAAGAAAATGAGACTCACAGACTGAGAGTCAATTATGCTCACATTTCACAGTCTCCCCAACTGTGTGCCAAAGGCAACGTGTTAGATGCTGGGTGAAGTCTTAGCCAGGAAAAGAGAGCCTAGTAATGTGTTGCTGTGTTGAATAATGAAGCTGGCAATCATTTGCCCTTTACTTAGTTCTGCTGGCATATTCAGATAACACTATACTAAGCCTAAACATAGTTCTAGGGTTAAATAATATTTTGTTGATTTTCCCCAATCACTTTGTAGGGAGGATATCGATAGAAGAATGCAACTAAAAATATAAACTTCTTGCCCCAGATCCCATCCTCACTCTCCAAAAATGTGAGCTATTAACCTGGGAGGAGTGAGATGAAGAGATGAAGTCAGCCTTTTGGTCTTGTCCTTAGATTGAAGTCTGGGGACAAAATTCATAAACAAGTATTTAGTGAACTGCATTTTAAAGTTTTCTTTTCTTCCTTGTCTTGCGTTTTTTAGAAATACTATTATATCTCCTTAAGAGTTGGGAAAGAGAAGCAGTTAATTAGAGCTACAGGGAACTACTTGAGGTCAAAGCCAGCTGGCTTAAACTGACCTGTTTGTAACTGGAAAGTTAGTTTGGCTCCTTTGTGTTTTTGGTACTTTTATAGACATTATTTTGTTTTTCATTCAGCGTGATTTCATAAGCTCCAGAAAGCGCTGCTGGAAGAAGTTGTGTGCCTATTTACTGCTTCTACTTTTCTAGAAGTGAGCTATTCCTCCCCATGTTGGCCGCTCAACTCCAGCCACAGGCTTGAATCCACATCTCCATTGTTACCCCACACCAGCTCCAGAGACACCTGCTCACCCATTCTGTGAGCTCACCTCTGCGTTCTCACACTGAGATCTTGCCCTGAGCTTTGCCAAGTCTAGATTAATCAGAGCTGCTTTGGGGAGCTACTTCACTGGGGTCACTGCTTTTCTAAAAATCAAAGTCCATAATGAAATATGATGAGAGGTTAAGAAATAATATCCTAGAGTCCCAAAACACATACCAGTGCATTTATGAAGCCCCTTTTCAACAATCACGGGATGAAGCCAAGGCAGGAGCTATTGGAGCGAGCAGGCTGAGAACAAATGTTGGCAGTTTTATTTAAAGCCACAAAACTATCTAAAGCAGCAACAGCTAGTTTGATCAGTGAGTATATCCCACAAAGCTACTAATCTTTTTACCCTGGCTTTAATATTAAATCATTGTATGCTCATTCTCACTCAGTCTAGCTGTAATACTACCCAATCACAATTATGATATTGATCTAAGAAGCGTTTTAGCGCGTCTGAGTAGTGGAAACATAAGAAGACAATAAGAATCCCTATAGCTTGCTGTAGGGTTACTCCTTTAATATAAAATTAACAACAAAAAAGGGGCTATCTGCAAGATAATCCATATATGGATGATTGAGGACCTTTTTAAGAAACCCATATTGTGTATTACAATTGAAGTAACCAGTGTCTAACCTCAGGAGAGGATCTGTGTTATCATATTTACATTGTGGTCTCCATCAGTTGTATTCTATCTCTGTCGTGAAAAATAAAGGTGCTAACGTCCAGGTGTTGGTCAGCAGGGATGTTAGTTAAAGGGGGCTAGTGAGTAAGGTTTTATTCTGTGTATATGCAGCTTTGTCCAGAAAAGAAATGGCCTGGCCAATGGACCCAAATATCCATTCTTTTTGGTAGGTCTTCCTATATATAGTGCATAGGGTGATGGTTCCAGCCATTAAGATCTTCCAAAGAGCTCACTTTTTAAAAAATTTTTTCATATCTTTATTGGAGTATAATTGCTTTACAATGGTGTGTTAGTTTCTGCTTTATAACAAAGTGAATCAGTTATGCATATACATATGTCCCCATATCTCTTCCCTCTGCGTCTCCGTCCCTCCCACCCTCCCTATCCCACCCCTCTAGGTGTTCACAAAGCACAGAGCTGATCTCCCTGTGCTATGCGGCTGCTTCCCACTAGCTATCTATTTTACGTTTGGTAGTGTATATACGTCCATGCCACTCTCTCACTTTGTCCCAGCTTACCCTTCCCCCTCCCCGTATCCTCAAGTCCATTCTCTAGTAGGTCTGCGAAAGAGCTCACTTTTTAAATTCCATGCTTACCAAGCACCTCTTCTTGCAGGGAGGCAGGGAGAGATATGAGGTAGGCACTGAGGGGTTTCACTGTGGAGAGAATCGTTGGAAATCCTGAAAATGAGAAAAAGCCACAAGTCATATACTCAAGATCAAGCAGAGAAGCAAGGTTTATAAGCCAGAGAAGGGAGTCTAAACTAGTTTCTAAAAAATAATGGGCGGGCCACAAATAGAGACCATGTCCAATTACAGACCCAAAGACATGGAGCCCTGGGTAAGTAAGGTGTGGGAAAAAAAAAATGGAGCAAGTAAGTAGGAGGAAGGACATGGGAAAATGTTACTTCTGAGGCATATGGTGTTGTCTGAGCTGGCTTTTAAATATCTTTGTAGCTGGATGTGAGGGAGCTACGCAGGAATGTAATCATGAAGAGCTAAGAGTGCCTAAATTAAGAAGTTTTAATTTTATTCTAAAAAGCATATGAAGAGCCACTGAAGGGTTTTAATCTCTGAAGGGGCATTATCAGATGAGTAGAATGTCAACCAGCAGAAACAAACAAAAAACACTAAACAAAAATAAAAGCTATATATCTGAATAAATACATTAAAAAGATATTGTTATTAATTCAGTCACAAACCAAATGCAAGCAAGTAACCAATAGAAAGACACATACTCTCTAATTACTCAGCTGTGTTTTTAACTTAATTAAGGTGGGATGTAATGAGCCATCAACCGACCAGACCACCTCTGACTGTTTTGATATGAGAACAGTTCCATCTTAGAGCAGAGTTTGTTGGCAAATCTGATATAAGAACTCTATCATTCATGACATATCTACTTTTTATTCTTCTCTTTTGGTCAAAACATTTATTGGATAATGAGGCCAAATCTCTTCCCTCATTGCCCTTGTTCCAATAGAATATTATGGTTCATGGCCTGTCCCTTATAATCCAGGGGGAAAAACAATGAAGAAAAATAATTCATCCAGATTGTTTCTTAAAATTTACCATATGGAAGAGGCTTTGTCTTCATGGTGGGATTTGATGCCTAAATCCTGCCATTTCTCTTCACCTCCCAGCTTCTGGCTAATAGACTTGCACAAGGCTCAGATTACCTAGTAATTCCAGCTCTTTCCTTACTGCTCCATGAGATGGGCAGTGGAAAACACAGGGGAACCTGTTTCTAGCTTTGGAGGGATAGTAGCACCACTTATAACCTGGCCCAACAAATGCCAGTGTCTGAACAATCAGATTTGCTATTCCTCTCCTGGTGGGGAGATCCAGTCCAGGGAGGTGGAAAGGAAGCAGAAGTCCTCATTCCTATCCTTCCCTCTGTGGGCATGGGCAATAGAGTCCCCCTTCTCTGAAAACATGAAGAGGCGGAAAGACAGCTCTCCTTTCCCAACAGTGATCAACTTCAGTAAGTCACAATTTTACTTTAGCAGAGAAATAATAACTGGCAAAACTAAATACTTGTCTAGGAATACTGAGTTATGTCTATGCAGGGAGTTGTAAAATATCTAATGAACCCTGGACTATTTACAATGAACTTAAAAAAAATAACAGGAAAGATGGGATAAACTCAATTAGATTTTTAAGTGCCATGAAAATATTTTGAGTCTCTGTTCCATTCACACGTTTTCATAAATCATCAGAAAATATACTTTCTGATGAAATATTTATGTGGAAAATGAGAAATTTGGGAAAATAATTTACAACCATTTTATCTTTTTACGATGTGGACATACTACTTCAGATTTTACTGAGTAAAAATTAGACAATCCTTGCGTATAAAAGGATAAAGAGCATATGCATGCACACATTATTATCTAAATAATTCAGGCCCCAAACTACCTTTTACATTAAAATATTTAGATAATTTAATAATCATGATTATAATTATTGAAGTTTTCCAGTTGACCTTATAAAAATGGTCCTACTGATAAATGACTTTCTCCTTGGGCAAGATTATTCATGAGTTGCCACTGAAACAACTATAACCCACCTTATAACTTATAGCACATGTTTATAAAGCTGACTAGAAAGGGGAACTCAGTCTATGGTACTAAAACAACATTTTCCTCTGCTTGAGGAAAGTTGTCCCATTAAAGGAATCAAACTGGACTGAACAAGGATCAGACCTTAGACTCATTAACACCACTTTTTTTTTTTTTTTTTCTGGTATGCGGGCCTCTCACTGTTGTGGCCTCTCCCGTTGCAGAGCACAGGCTCTGGTCGCGCAGGCTCAGCGGCCATGGCTCATGGGCCCAGCCGCTCCGCGGCATGCGGGATCCTCCCGGACCAGGGCACGAACCCGTGTCCCCTGCAGCGGCAGGCAGACTCTCAACCACTGAGCCACCAGGGAAGCCCCCAACACCACATTTTAACATAGTAAAATAACTGGTCTTTTAATACATATCTAAGAATTGTGCCTATTTGAGAGAATTCATAAGAGAACTTTGTCAGTGATGGGACAATTTGTCCTATGTTCTATTTAATGCCTACATGGTCATGGTAAATGGAATAGATCAAATGTTCTGGTCTCATCCTGTTCAATGTACTCAAATTGATTTGGCCATAACTTAAACATGATTATTTCATGATGATAAAATCCAGTCTCATTATGTAAAACTAATGTCCATATACTGTCAACTCCCAAATATACATCTCCAGCCTCGACCTCTCTCCTGAGCTCCAAACTCACGTATACAAGGACCTACTCAATATCTCTTCTTAAATGACTAATAGACATTACAAACTCAATATATCTTCTCCCCAAACTTGTTCTACCTTTAGCCATACCCAAACTGTTGATAGAATATTACCCTCCCACTGTCTGGGGCCAAATTAAGAAGTTACCTTTGTCTATTTTTTTCTTTTACATTCTACTTTGAACCAATAAAGTCCTGTTGGTTCCACCTTCATAACACATCCAGGATCTGGCCATTTCCCATCACTACCATTGCTTCCTGAGTCTAAGGTACCATAATCTGTTGCCTGAATTACTTCAGTAGCCTTTTACTTGGTCTTCCTTCAGGTCATATTTTTCCTCAACTCTGCATTAGCTCCCGATTTCATGCAGAATAAAAGCCAAAGTCCTAAAATAGCCTGAAAGGCTTTAGAATCTCTGGCTCCTTGTTACTGTTTTGGGATACTGTCAAACTACCCTTCCTTTCATTTGTTCCACTCTAACCACTTTGGCAGCATTGCTGTTCCTCTAACACATCCAGTCATATTCCTACCTAAGGGCTTTTCCCTGGGTGGTCCCTGTGCCTGGAATAATTTTCCCTTCGATATCCTGCTTAGCCAACTCTCTCAGCTCCTTCAAGATTTCGTTCAAGTGTTACCTTTTCATGATCCTATTAAAAAGTGCAAGCTACCTCTAGCACTTGTCCCCTTTATCTATTCTACCTTTTCTTTTCTTTTTTGATAGTCCTTATCACCTTATAAAATGTTATACCATTAGTTTGTTTGTTTATATTCATTATCTGTCCCTTTCCACTTGACTGTAAGTTCCAGAAGATCAGGGATCTTTGGGTCACTGATGTGTCCCAAGCACGAAGAACAGTTCCTGGAACACAGTAAGCACTCAATAAATATTTACCAAATCAACTGCAAGGTCTGGCATTGATTATAAATATATCATTTTGTTTAATTGGAAGGTAAACTATTTCACTATTTTCCACTGAATAAAATAACTAAAATAACATCACCTTTATTTTTGGTACCTGACAAATCTCTCAATTCCCCTCAGCACTGTGTGCATTTTCACAAACTCATCATCAAAATAAAGGAAAGTTGGTGGGCAAGAAGAAAGTCTTTTTTCCTCATTCTAAGCCTCCATGAAGAATTCTGTGCATATACCTATTATTGTACTTTACAGACCAAGTTATACTTTTTGTTTGTGTATCATTCTCACTAATGTGACAGCTCCTCAAGGGGAGAGCCTGTTTTCTTTACCTTTTTTATCTCTACTACCTGGCACATTATATAACAGCAATAATCAATAAAAGCTTGCTAAATAATGGATGAATTAATAAAGGGTTAAGTGGAGTCATGGTGAGAAGGAGAAAAGAGCATAACATTTGAAGTTTGAGTTCCAGTTCTACTAATGATATAAACTTGGCCAAATACATATAGATCATGCCAGGTCCTTGCTCAGGAGGAAGTACTCTAATTTGGATTTGACACCAAAAGCAAAGCCAACAAAAACAAATTAAACAAGGGGACTACATCAAACTAAAAAGCTTCTGCACAGAAAACAAAAATCGACAAAATTCAAAGAAAACCTACAGAATTGGAGAAAATATTTGCAAACCACATACCTGATAAGGGGTTAATGTCCAAAATATATAAGGAACTCATACAACTCAATAGCAAAAAATCCCCCAAAAATTCAATTTTAAAATAGGCAAAGGACCTGAATAGACATTTTTCCAAAGAAGATATACAAATGTAAACATGTACATGAAAAGGTGATTAACATCACTAATGATCGAGAAATGAAAATCAAAACCACATTGAAGTACATGTCTCTTTTTGAATTATGGTTTTCTCAGGGTATATGCCCAGTAGTGGGATTCTTGGGTCGTATGGTAATTCTATTTTTCGTTTTTTAAGGAAACTCCATACTGTTCTCCACAGTGGCTGTATCAGTTTACATTCCCACCAACAGTGCAAGAGGGTTCCCTTTTCTCCACACCCTCTGCAGCATTTGTTGTTGGTAGATTTTTTGATGATGCCCATTCTGACTGGTGTGAGGTGATACCTCATTGTAGTTTTGATTTGCATTTCTCTAATGATTAGTGATGTTGAGCATCCTTTCATGTGTTTGTTGGCAATCTGTATATCTTCTTTGGAGAAATGTCTATTTAGGTCTTCTGCCTATTTTTGTATGGGGTTGTTTGTTTTTTTGATATTGAGCTGCATGAGCTGCTTGTATACTTTGGAGATGAATCCTTTGTCAGTTGCTTCATTTGCAAATATTTTCTCCCATTCTGAGGGTTGTCTTTTGGTCTTGTTTATGGTTTCCTTTGCTGTGCAAAAGCTTTTAAGTTTCATCAGGTGCCATTTGTTTATTTTTGTTTTTATTTCCATTTCTCTAGGAGGTGGGTCAAAAAGGATCTTGCTGTGACTTATGTCGTAGAATGTTCTGCCTATGTTTTCCTCTAAGAATTTTATAGTGTCTGGCCTCACATTTAGGTCTTTAATCCATTTTGAGCTTATTTTTGTATATGGTGTTAGGAAGTGTTCTAATTTCATTCTTTTACATATAGCTGTCCAGTTTTCCCAGCATCACTTATTGAAGAGGCTGTCTTTTCTCCATTGTCCGTTCTTGCCTCCTTTGTCAAAGATAAGGTGATCATACATGTGTGGTTTTATCTCTGGGCTTTCCATCCTGTTCCATTGATCTATATTTCTGTTTTTGTGCCAGTACCATATTGTCTTGATTACTGTAGAAGTGGATGGACCTAGAGTCTGTCATACAGAGTGAAGTGGGTCAGAAAGAGAAAAACAAATATTGAATGCTATCACATATATATATGGAATCTAAAAAAAAAAAAAGGTTCTGATGAACATAGGGGCAGGACAGGAATAAAGACACAGACATAGAGAATGGACTTGAGGACAGGGGAGGGGGAAGTATAAGATGGGATGAGGTGAGAGAGTTGCTTTGACATATATACACCACCAAATGTAAAATAGATAGCTAGTGGGAAGCAGCTGCATAGCATAGGGAGATTAGCTCGGTGCTTTGTGACCACTTAGAGGGGTGGGGTAGGGAGGGTGAGAGGGAGATGCAAGAGGGAGGGAATATGGGAACATAAGTATTCGTATAGCTGATTCACTTTGTTATACAGCAGAAACTAACACAACATTGTAAAGCAATTAATTATATTACAATAAAGAAGTTTTTAAAAAAACACATCGAGATATCACCTCACACCTGTTGGGATGTCCATTACCAAAAAGACAGGAGGTAAACACTGGCAAGAATGTGCAGAAAAGGGAACCCTTGTACACTGTTGGTGGGAATGTAAGTTGTAAATTCCTATACTATGTTATAAATGAATATTTATTACACATGTAATATAAATTTCCATACTATGGAAAACAATATGGTGTTTCCTCAAGAAATTAAAAATAGAACTACCATATGATCCAGCAATCCCACTTCTGGGTATATATCCAAAGAAAACAAAGTCATTATCTTGAATAGATATTTGTACTCCCCTTTCACTGCAACATTATTCACAATAACCAAGTTACAGAAACAACCTAAGTGTTCATCAATGGATGAATGGATAATGAAAATGTGACATTATTATTATATATTATTCAGCCTTTTAAAAAGAAGGAAATCCTGTCATTTGTGACAGCATAGATGAACCTGGAGGGCATTATGCTAAATAAAATAAGCTGGACAGACAAAGACAAATACTGCGTGGTATCACTTATATGTGGAATCTAAGAAAAGCCAAACTCAGAAACAGAGAGTAGAAAGTGGTTGCCAGGGCTGGGGAGTAGGGGAAACAGAGAGAGGTTAGTAAAAGGGTGCAAAGTTTCAGTTATAAGATTAGTAAGGTCTTTGGGTCTAATGTCTAACATGATGACTATAGTCAATAGCCCAATTGTATAATTCAACATTTGTAAATGTTCTCACAAAGAAAAGAAAAGAGGTAGATATGTGAGGTGATGGAATTTAATTAACTCAATTGTGGGAATCTTTTCATAATGTATACATGTATCAAATCATCACATTATACATCTAATATCTTATATTTTTATTTGTCAATTATATCTCAATAAAGCTGAACAAAAATCTGTTTAAGCCAAAAAGAAAAATTATAACACTGATCTATGTTTACTGACATGGAATAGCGTCTATGATGTGCATCATATAGTCAAGTTCCAGAACAAATTAAAACTATTCTGTATACAGACTTTCCACATTTTTATAAAACTTTATATACATAATTCTTTCACATATTTTTGTGTTTGAAATTTTTCACAAAAATATACTATTTTGCAATTTAAAAATCTTTTTTTTTTTTTTTTTTTTTTTTTAGCATGTGGGATCTTCCTGGACCGGGTCACGAACCCGTGTCCCCCGCATCGGCAGGTGGACTCTCAACCACTGCGCCACCAGGGAAGCCCCATTGTTTTTTTAATGAAAGGAATATAACTTCTATATTTATGAGAATATATACAAATAAGATAAGCTAGATTTTCATAAATGCTTTATATGTTACCAACTAGTTTATAATCTGTGACATCAGAGACATAACTTCTACTATTTCTGTATCATATACTTATATTTCATTGTACATGGTAAATACGGTCAAAAATGCTGTTGAGGAAAAAATAATCCAATATTCTGGTGGCAAATTGGAGATGGATGGAGTTAACTCTGATATGTTTTGTTACCCTTTCACATGGACATAAAAGAATGAAAGATTATATACAGTGGATAATCTGGAGAATTCTGGATATGGACACACAACAAAATGTAGTCAAATTATCAGATGGAATAGAGAGAATTCTTGGGATAGGATAATCAGAAATTATTAAATTTGGTTAAAATCATTTTTCAGACCAGAGTCTTGTGAGAAATGAGCATAGATGAAATTAAAATTAGTTGATGGAGAACTTTAAACAACTGAGGAATAGGGGTCCCTTCAGGGCTGTGGGGCTGTCAAAGATTCTAGTATGAAAAACATAACTCTTATGATCACCAGAGGTTAAGAGTAAACATACATTTGGTATATAAACATCTCATATTACTCAACATAAAAAAAAAACCCAAACTACTCAATAAAAAAAATTGGGCAGAAGACCTAAATAGACATTTTTCCAAAGAAAATACAAAGATGGCCAACAGGCACATGAAAAGATGCTCAACATCACTAATTAGAGAAATGCAAATCAAAACAATGATGAGATATCACTTCACACCTGTCAGAATGGCTATATCAAAAAGTCTACAAATGACAACTGTTAGAGAGAGTGTGGAGAAAAGGGAACCCTCTACACTGTTAGTGGGAATGTAAACTGATGAAGCCACTATGGAAAACAGTATGAAGGTTCATCAAAAAAACTGAAAATAGAATTTCCATATGATCCAGAAATTCCACCTCTGGGAATATATCTGGAAAAAACAAAAACACTAATCTGAAGAGAAACATGCCTCCCAATGTTCACAGCAGCATTATTTACAGTAGCCAAGATATAGAAGCAACCCAAATGTCCATCAACAGAAGAATGGATAAAGTATATGTGGTATATATATACAATGGAATACCACTCAGTCATAAAAAGAATGAAATTCTGCCACTGGCAGCAACATGAGTGTACCTAGAGAATATTATGTTTAGTGAAATAAGTCAGACATAGAAAGACAAATACTGTATGATATCACTTACATGTAGAATTTAAAAAACTAATACAAATGAATATATATGCAAAACAGAAACAGACTCACAGATATAGAAAGCAAACTATTGGTTATCAAAGGGGAGAGAGAAGGGGGAGGGGCAAATTAGGGGTATGAGGTTAACAGATGTAAACTACTCTGTATAAAATAGATAAGCCATGGCCAGAGACTTGCTGACAAGATGGCAGAGTAGAACGACGTGAGCTCACCCCTTCTTACAAAAACACCAAAATCACAACTAACTGTTGAACAACCATCAACAACAATAACAATAAAAACAACAAATGCTGGAACCTACTAAAAAAGATACCCTATATCCAAAGACAAAGAAGCCACAACAAGACGGTAGGAGGGGCACAATTGTGACAAAACCAAATCCCATACCTATCAGGCAGATGACCCACAACCTGGAAGATAATGATACCACAGAAGTTCTCCCACAGGAGTGAAAGTCCTGAGCTCCACATCAGGCTATCCAGCCAGGAGTTTGGACAAAAGGAGGAGGAGGCCCCAGAGAATATGACTTTGAAGGCCAGTGGGGTCTGACCGCAGGAATTCCACAGAACTAGGGGAAACACACTCTACTCTTGGAGGGCACACACAAGGTCTAGTGCATACCAGGACCCAGGGTAAAAAGCAGTGAACTCATAACAGACTGGGCCAGACCTACCTGCTAGTACTGGAGGGTCTCCTATGGAGGTGGGGGACAGCTGTGGCTCAATGAAGGGACAAAGACATTGGAAATGGCAGTTCTGGTGAGTATTCATTGGCATAAGCCTTCCTGGAGGCTGCCATTTCCTCTCCAAGGCCTACCCCCAACTAACAGCTTGTAGGCTCCTGTGCTGGGATGCTTCAGACCAAACAAACAACAGGGCAAGAAAACAGCCCACCCATCAGCAAAAGGCTGCTTAAAGTCTTCCTGAGCATGGCCCTGCCCACCAGAGGGACAAGAGCCAGCTCTATCCACCAGCAGGCAGGAACCAGTCCCTCCTAACAGGAAGCCTGCACAAGCCCCTTGGACAGCCTCATGCACCAGAGGGTAAACAGCAGAAGCCAGAAGAACTACAGTCCTGCAGCCTGAAGAAAGGAGACCGCAATCACAGAAAGACAAAATGAGACAGCAGAGGAATATGTCCCAGATGAGGGAACAATATAAAACCCCAGAAGAACAACTAAGTGAAGTTGAGATAGGCAATCTACTGCAAAAAGAATTCAGAGTAATGATAGTGAAGATGATCCAAGATCTTGAAAAAAGAATGGAGGCACAGATCAAGAAGCTACAAGAAATGTTTAACAAAGACCTAGAACTAAAGAACAAAAAAGCAGATGAACAATACAATAACTGAAAAGAAAAATACACTAGAGGGAATCAATAGCAGAGTAACTGGGACAGAAGAAGAGAGTGAGCTGGAAGACAAAATGGTGGAAATCACTGCCATGGAACAGAATAAAGAAATGAAAAGAAAGAAAGACAGTCTAAGAGACCTCTGGGACAACATTAAACACACAACATTTATATTATAGGGGTCCCAGAAGAAGAAAGAGAGAAACAACATGAGAAAATATTTGAAGAGATAATAGCTGAAAACTTCCCTAACATGGGAAAGGAAACAGAAACCCAAGTCCAGGAAGTGCAGAGAGTCCCATACAGGATAAACCCAAGGAGGAACACACCAAGACACATAGTAATCAAACTGACAAAAATTAAAGACAAAGCAAAAATGCTAAAAGCAACAAGGGAAAAGCAACAAATAACATACAAGGGAACTCCCATAAGGTTATCAGCTAATTTCTCAGTAGCAACTCTGGAGGCCAAAAGGAAGTGGCATATGTTTAAAGTAATGAAAGGGAAGAACCTACAACCAAGAATACTCTACCCAGCAAAGCTCTCATTCAGATTCGAAGGAGAAATCAAAAGCTTTATACATTAGCAAAGGCTAAGAGAATTTATCACCACCATGCCAGCTTTGCAACAAATGCTAAAGGAACTTCTCTAAGTGGAAAAGAAAAGGCCACCACTAGAAACAAGAAAATTATGAATGAAAAGCTCACTGGTAAAGGCAAACATACAGTAAAGGTAGGAAACCATCTGCACAAAAATATGATATCAAAACCAGAAACTGTGAAAAGAGGAGAGCACAAAGAAAGGATATTGGAAATGCATTTGAAATTAAAAGAACAGCAACTTAAAACAATCTTGTTTATATATAGACTGCTATATCAAAACCTCATGGTAACTGCAAACTGAAAATCTACAATAGATACACACATGCACACACACAAAAGAAAAAGGAATCCAAACACAACACTAAAGTTAGTAATCAATCACAAGAGAAGAGAATAAAAGAGGAAAGGAAGAAAAAGGACTTACAAAAAAAATCCAAAAGAATTAAGAATATGGTAATGGGAACATACATATCGATGATTACCTTAAATGTAAATGGATTAAACGCTGCAACCAAAAGACAGGCTGACAGAATGGATACAAAAACAAGACCCATATATATGCTGTCTACAAGAGACCCACTTTAGATCTAGGAACACATACGGACTGAAAGTGAGGAAATGGAAAAATGTATTCCATGCAAATGGAAATCAAAAGAAAGCTGGAATAGCAATACTCATATCAAACAAAATAGACTTCAAAATAAAGACAGTTACAAGAGACAAGGCCACTACATAATGATCAAGTGATCAATTCAAGAAGAAGATATAACAACTGTAAATATATATGCACCCAACATAGGAGCACCCCAATACATAAGGCAAATACTAACACCCAGAAAAGGAGAAATCAACGGTAATACAATAATAGTAGGGGAGTTTAAGACACCACTTTGATCAATGGAGAGGTTATCCAGAAAGAAGATCAATGAGGAAACACAGGCCTTAAATGATACATTAGACCAAATGTATTTAATTGATATTTATAGAGCATTCCATCAAAAAGTAGCAAAATACACATTCTTCTCAATTGCACATGGAACATTCTCCAGGATTGATCACATGCTGGGCCACAAAGCAAGTCCTGGTAAATTTAAGAAAATTGAAATCATATCAAGCATCTTTTCCAACCACAACACCATGGGATTAGAAATCAACTACAAGGAAAAAACTGTAAAAAAAACCACACAAACACATGGAGGCTAAACAATATGCAACTAAACAGCCAAAGGATCACTGAAGAAATCAAAGAGGAAATCAGAAAATACCCAGAGACAAGTGAAAATGAAAGCATGGCAATCCAAAACCTATGGGATGCAGCAAAAGCAGTTCTAAGAGGGAAGTTTATAGCAATACAATCTTACCTCATGAAACAAGAGAAATCACAAATAAACAACCTAACCTTACACCTAAAGCAACTGGAGAAAGAAGAACAAACAAAACCCAGAGTTAGTAGAAGGAAAGAAATCATAAAGATCAGAGCAGAAATAAATGAAATAGTGATGAAGAAAACAATAGAAAAGATCAATGAAACTAAAAGCTCGTTCTTTGAGAAGATAAACAAAATTGATAAACCTTTAGCCAGACTCATCAAGAAGAAAAGGGAGTGGGCTAAATTCAATAAAATTAGAGAAAAAGAAGTTACAACAGACACCACAGAAATATAAAAGATCATAAGAGAGTACTATATGCCAATAAAATGGACAACATGGAAGAAATGGACAAATTCTTAGAAGGTTACAATCTCCCAAGACTGAACCAGGAAGAAATAGAAAATATGAACACACCAATCACAAGTACTGAAATTGAAAGTGTGATTAAAAGACTCCCAAGAAACAAAGGTCCAGGACCTGATGGCTTCATGGGAAAATTCTTTCAAACATTTAGAGGAGAGTTAACATGTATCTTTCTGAAACTATTCAAAAAAATTGAAGAGGAAGGAATACTTCCAAACTCGTTCTATGGGGCCACCATCACCCTGACACCAAAGCCAGAGAAAGATACCCCCCCACACACACACACACAAAATTATAGGCCAGTATCACTGATAAACATGGATGCAAAAGTCCTCAACAAAATACTAGCAATCGGAATCTAACAATACATTAAAAGGATCATATACCATGATCAAGTGGGATTTATCCCAGGGATTCAAGGATTCTTCAATATATGCAAAATAATCAATGTGTACACCATATTAGCAAATTAAATAATAAAAACCATATCATCATGTCAATAGATGCAGAAAAAGCTTTTGACAAAATTCAAAACCCATTTATGATTAAAAAAACTCTCCAGAAATGGGCAGAGGGAACATACCTCAATATAATAAAGGCCACATATGACAAATCTACTCATTGGTGAAAAGCTAAAAGCATTTCCTTTAAGGTCAGGAACAAGACAAGGATGTCTACTATCACCACTGTTTTTTTGTTTGTTTGTTTTCCTTTTTTTTTTTTTTTTTTTTGCGGTACGTGGGCCTCTCACTTTTGTGGCCTCTCCTGTTGTGGAGCACAGGGTCCAGATGCACAGGCTCAGTGGCCATGGATCACGGACCCAGCCACTCCGTGGCATGTGGGATCTTCCCAGACCGGGGCACAAACCCGTGTCCCCTGCATCGGCAGGCGGACTCTCAACCACTGTGCCACCAGGGAAGCCCCTATCACCACTTTTATTCAACAGAGTTTTGGAAGTCCTAGTGATGGCAATCAGAGAAGAAAAAGAAATAAAAGGAGTCCAAATTGGAAAGGAAGAATAATTGTCACTGTTTGCAGATGACATGATACTATACATAGAGAATCCTAAAGATGCCACCAGAAAACTACCAGAGCTAATCAATGAATTTGGTAAAGTTGCAGGATACAAAATTAATACACAGAAATCTCTTGCAATTACATACACTAACAACAAAAGAACAGAAAGAGACATTAAGGAAACATTCCCATTTACCATTCATTCAAAAAGATTAAAATACCCCTAGGTATTTTAATACCTATCAAGGAAGCAGAAGACCTGTACTCTGAAAACTATAAGATGCTGATGAAACAAACTGAAGATGACACAAACAGATGGAAAGATATACCATGTTCCTGGATTGGAAGAATCAATATTGTCAAAATGACTATGCTACCCAAGGCAGTCTACGAATTCAATGCAATCCCTATCAAATTGCCACTGGCATTTTTCACAGAACTAGAACAAAAAAATTTAATTTTTATGGAGACACAAAAGACCACAAATAGCCAAAGCAATCTTGAGAAAGAAAAACAGAGCTGGAAGAATCAGGGTCCTTGAATTCAGACTATACAATACAAAGCTACAGTCATCCAAACAGTATGGTACTGGCACAAAGGCAGGCTTATAGATCAGTGGAACAGAATAGAAAGCCCAGAAATAAACCCACGCACTTATGGTCAATCATTCTACAATAAAGGAAGCAAGAATATACAATGGAGAAAAGACAGTCTCTTCAATAAGTGGTGCTGGGAGAACAGGACAGCTGCATGTAAAAGAATGAAATTAGAACATTCTCTAACACTGTACACAAAAATAAACTCTAAATGGATCAAAGACCTAAATTTAAGGCCAGACTCCATAAAACTCTGAGAGGAAAACATAGGCAGAACAGTCTTTGACATAAATCACATCAAAATCTTTTTGGATCCACCTCCTAGAGTAATGAAAATAAAAAACAAAAATAAACAATTGGGGCCTAGTTAAACTTAAAGGTTTTGCACAGCAAAGGAAACCATAAACAAAACAGAAAGACAACCCTCAGAATGGGAGAAAATATTTGCAAACGAAGCAATCAACAAAGGATTAACCTCCAAAATATACAAACAGCTCATATAGCTCAGTGTCAAAACAACAAAAAAAAACCCAATCAAAAAATGGGTGGAAGATCTAAATAGATATTTCTCCAAAGAAGACATACAGATGCCTAAAAAGCACATGAAAAGATGCTCAACGTCACTAATTATTAGAGAAATGCAAATCAAAACTACAGTGAGGGGCTTCCCTGGTGGCGCAGTGGTTGA
>NW_020175191.1:6633608-6765350 GCF_003031525.2 Neophocaena asiaeorientalis asiaeorientalis
GGGACACGGGTTCGTGCCCCGGTCCAGGAAGATCCCACATGCCGTGGAGCAGCTGGGCCCGTGGGCCACGGCCGCTGGGCCTGCGCGTCCGGAGCCTGTGCTCCGCAATGGGAGAGGCCGCAACGGTGGGAGGCCCGTGTACAGCAAAAAAAACAAAACAAAACAAAACAAAACAAAAACTACAGTGAGGTATCACCTCACACTGGTCAGAATGGCTATCATCAAAGAAAAATCTGAAAACAATAAATGCTGGAAAGGGTGTGGAGAAAAGGAAACCCTCCTACACTGTTAATCAATATTGTCAAAATGACTATGCTACCCAAGGCAGTCTACGAATTCAATGCAATCCCTATCAAATTGCCACTGGCATTTTTCACAGAACTAGAACAAAAAAATTTAATTTTTATGGAGACACAAAAGACCACAAATAGCCAAAGCAATCTTGAGAAAGAAAAACAGAGCTGGAAGAATCAGGGTCCTTGAATTCAGACTATACAATACAAAGCTACAGTCATCCAAACAGTATGGTACTGGCACAAAGGCAGGCTTATAGATCAGTGGAACAGAATAGAAAGCCCAGAAATAAACCCACGCACTTATGGTCAATCATTCTACAATAAAGGAAGCAAGAATATACAATGGAGAAAAGACAGTCTCTTCAATAAGTGGTGCTGGGAGAACAGGACAGCTGCATGTAAAAGAATGAAATTAGAACATTCTCTAACACTGTACACAAAAATAAACTCTAAATGGATCAAAGACCTAAATTTAAGGCCAGACTCCATAAAACTCTGAGAGGAAAACATAGGCAGAACAGTCTTTGACATAAATCACATCAAAATCTTTTTGGATCCACCTCCTAGAGTAATGAAAATAAAAAACAAAAATAAACAATTGGGGCCTAGTTAAACTTAAAGGTTTTGCACAGCAAAGGAAACCATAAACAAAACAGAAAGACAACCCTCAGAATGGGAGAAAATATTTGCAAACGAAGCAATCAACAAAGGATTAACCTCCAAAATATACAAACAGCTCATATAGCTCAGTGTCAAAACAACAAAAAAAAACCCAATCAAAAAATGGGTGGAAGATCTAAATAGATATTTCTCCAAAGAAGACATACAGATGCCTAAAAAGCACATGAAAAGATGCTCAACGTCACTAATTATTAGAGAAATGCAAATCAAAACTACAGTGAGGGGCTTCCCTGGTGGCGCAGTGGTTGAGAGTCCGCCTAGAACAGAAAGAGACATTAAGGAAACATTCCCATTTACCATTCATTCAAAAAGATTAAAATACCCCTAGGTATTTTAATACCTATCAAGGAAGCAGAAGACCTGTACTCTGAAAACTATAAGATGCTGATGAAACAAACTGAAGATGACACAAACAGATGGAAAGATATACCATGTTCCTGGATTGGAAGAATCAATATTGTCAAAATGACTATGCTACCCAAGGCAGTCTACGAATTCAATGCAATCCCTATCAAATTGCCACTGGCATTTTTCACAGAACTAGAACAAAAAAATTTAATTTTTATGGAGACACAAAAGACCACAAATAGCCAAAGCAATCTTGAGAAAGAAAAACAGAGCTGGAAGAATCAGGGTCCTTGAATTCAGACTATACAATACAAAGCTACAGTCATCCAAACAGTATGGTACTGGCACAAAGGCAGGCTTATAGATCAGTGGAACAGAATAGAAAGCCCAGAAATAAACCCACGCACTTATGGTCAATCATTCTACAATAAAGGAAGCAAGAATATACAATGGAGAAAAGACAGTCTCTTCAATAAGTGGTGCTGGGAGAACAGGACAGCTGCATGTAAAAGAATGAAATTAGAACATTCTCTAACACTGTACACAAAAATAAACTCTAAATGGATCAAAGACCTAAATTTAAGGCCAGACTCCATAAAACTCTGAGAGGAAAACATAGGCAGAACAGTCTTTGACATAAATCACATCAAAATCTTTTTGGATCCACCTCCTAGAGTAATGAAAATAAAAAACAAAAATAAACAATTGGGGCCTAGTTAAACTTAAAGGTTTTGCACAGCAAAGGAAACCATAAACAAAACAGAAAGACAACCCTCAGAATGGGAGAAAATATTTGCAAACGAAGCAATCAACAAAGGATTAACCTCCAAAATATACAAACAGCTCATATAGCTCAGTGTCAAAACAACAAAAAAAAACCCAATCAAAAAATGGGTGGAAGATCTAAATAGATATTTCTCCAAAGAAGACATACAGATGCCTAAAAAGCACATGAAAAGATGCTCAACGTCACTAATTATTAGAGAAATGCAAATCAAAACTACAGTGAGGGGCTTCCCTGGTGGCGCAGTGGTTGAGAGTCCGCCTGCCGATGCAGGGGACACGGGTTCGTGCCCCGGTCCAGGAAGATCCCACATGCCGTGGAGCAGCTGGGCCCGTGGGCCACGGCCGCTGGGCCTGCGCGTCCGGAGCCTGTGCTCCGCAATGGGAGAGGCCGCAACGGTGGGAGGCCCGTGTACAGCAAAAAAAACAAAACAAAACAAAACAAAACAAAAACTACAGTGAGGTATCACCTCACACTGGTCAGAATGGCTATCATCAAAGAAAAATCTGAAAACAATAAATGCTGGAAAGGGTGTGGAGAAAAGGAAACCCTCCTACACTGTTGGTGGGAAGGTATACTGGTACAGCCACTATGGAGAACAGTATGGAGGTTCCTTAAAAAACTAAAAATAGAGCTACCATATGACTCAGCAATCCCACTCTTGGGCATATATCCAGAGAAAACCATAGTTCAAAAAGATACAGGCACCCCAATGATTATTGCAGCACTATTTACAATAGCCAGGACATGGAAGCAACCTAAATATCCATCAACAGAGGAATGGATAAGAAGATGTGGTATATATTGGGCTGGCCAAAAAGTTCATTCGGATTTTTCCATAAGATGTAACCAAAACCCAAACAAACATGTTGGCTAACACAATATATACAATGGAATACTACTCAGCTATAAAAAAGAATGAAATAATGCCATTTCTAGCAACATGGTTGGACCTAGAGATTGTCACACTGAGTGAAGTAAGTCAGACAGAGAAAGACAAATATCATATCATATCGCTTATATGTGGCATCTAAAGAAAGGTTACAGGACTTCCCTGGTGGCACAGTGGTCAAGAATCCGCCTGCCAAAGCAGGGGACATGGGTTCTACCCCTGGTTCAGGAAGATCCCACATACCACGGACCAACTAAGCCTGTATGCCACAGCTACTGAGCCTGCGCTCTAGAGCCCGTGAGCCACAACTACTGAAGGCTGTGTGCCTAGAGCCCATGCTCTGCAACAAGAGAAGCCACAGCAGAAGCCTGTGCACCGCAATGAAGAGTAGGCCCCACTCTCTGCAACTAGTGAAAGTCCGCATGCAGCAACGAAGACTCAACGCAGCCAAAGATATATAAATAAATTTTTAAAAAGGTTATAAATGAACATATCTACAAAACAGAAGTAGAGTTACAGATGTAGAAAATAAACTTATGGTTACCAGGGTCTAAGGGGGAGAGGGATAACTGGAAGATTGGGACTGACATATACACACTACTATATATAGAATAAATAACTAATAAGGACCTACTGTATAGCACAGGGAACTCTACTCAATACTCTGTAATGGCCTATATGGGAAAAGAATCTAAAAATGAGTGGGTATATGTATATGTATAACTGATTCACTTTGCTGTACACCTGAAACTAACACAACATTCTAAATTGACTCTACTCCAATAAATTTTTTTTTAAATAATAGGTAAAAAAAGACAGTCCCTTAAATAAGTGGTGCTGGGAAAACTGGACAGCTACATGTAAAAAAAATGAAATTAGAACATTTTTTGACACCATACAAAAAAATAAACTCAAAATGGATTAAACAACTAAATATACAACTGGATGCTGTAAAACTCTTAGAGGAAAACATAGGCAGAACACTTTTTGACATAAACTGTAGCAAGATCTTTTTTGGATCTACCTCCTAGAGTAATGGAAATAAAACCAAAAATAAACAAATTGGATGAAATTAAACTTAAAAGCTTTTCCACAACAAAGGAAACCATAAATAAAACAAAAAGACAACTCACAGAATGGGAGAAAATATTTGCAAATGATGCGACTGCCAAAGGGTTAGTCTCCAAAATTTACAAACAGATCATGCGGCTCAATATCAAAAAACCAAACAACCCAATCCAAAAATGGGCAGAAGACCTAAACAGACATTTCTTCAAATAAGACATACGGATGGCCAAGAGGCACATGGAAAGATGCTCAACATCACTAATCATTAGAGAAATGCAAATCAAAACTACAATGAGATACCACCTCACACCGGTCAGAATGGCCATCATCAGAAAATCTACAAACAATAAATGCTGGAGAGGGTGTGGAGAAAAGGGAACCCTCTTGCACTGTTGGTGGGAATGTAAATTGGTACAGCCACTCTAGAGAACACTATGGATGTTCCTTAAGAAACTAAAAATAGAATTACCACATGATCAAGCAATCCCACTCCTAGGCATATATCCAGAGAAAAACATGGTTTGAAAGGGTGCATGCACCCCAGTGTTCATTTCAGCACTGTATACAATAGCCAAGCCATGGAAGCAACCTAAATGTCCATCGACAGATGAATGGATAAAGAAGATGTGGTACATATATACAATGGAATATTACTCAGCCATTAAAAAGAATGAAATAATGCCATTTGCAGCAACATGGATGGACCTGGGGATTATCATACTAAGTGAAGTCCGTCAGAAAAAGAAAGACAAATATAATGATATTGCTTATACACAGAATCTAAAAAAAAATGATACAAATGAACTTAGTTAACAAAACAGAAACAGACTCACAGACTTAGAGAAGGAACTTATGGTTACCAGTGGGGAAGGTTGCGGGGGAGGGATAGATTGGGAGTTTGGGATTGACATGTACACACTACACTATATTTAAAATAGATAACCAACAAGGACCTAGTTAATGTATGGCACAGGGAACTCTGCTCAATATTCTGTAATATCCTAAATGGGAAAAGAATTTGAAAAATAATAGATACATGTACATGTATAACTGAATCACTTTGCTGCAAACCTGAAACTAACACAATATTTTTAATCAACTATGCTCCAACATAAAATTAAAATTTAAAAAAATAGATAAGTAACAAGGCTGTGTTATATAGCACAAAGAATTATAGCCATTATCTTCTAATAACTTTTAGTGGAGTGTAATTTGTAAAAATACTGAATCACTATGCTGTACACCTGAAAATAATATTGTAAATCAATTATGCTTCAATTTTTTTAAAGTTAATACCCATTTGGGAATTGGCAGAACATCCCTAAGGCTCCAGTTTACATGAAACCTTTATGGGGGACCTAAACCTCTAAAGAAAGGTTGAATTGATGAATTGAAGACCAATGTGGCTTTAGAAAACTGAACCTAGCAGTACCACACACAGTCTATCACCCTAAATCCTAACCTAGATACTGCTATCTGTGGACTAACAAGGTTGCTTACAAAATAAAACAATTTTTAAGAGATAACCCGCAAGGACCATTCATAGTCTCTAAGCTACTGAGCATGTTTTCTAAAGTTCTGATTTGCAAAGCTCTAGACGAAAAAAGTTTCTTCCAGAAATTTCTGGCTGCAGATCTTCCAACCTTCAAAGGCAAGACACAATGAGAATAGCACTAAGGGAGTAAGTACAGGGATTATTTTTTTAATCACAAGAATAATGGACTGGGAGTTGTAGGCATGCACTTCCCTAACAAATCCTCAGTTGAGCTATATGTACCAATGGCTTGTTAGAACAAAACATTGTCATGTCCCAGGAGGAGCATGAAGCTAAACTCAGAGTCCAGAATTTTGCCAGGGAGACTACATTAACACTGAAACTAGAAATAGGTGACAGAAATAATGGAAAGAAAATGGACAAAAAAAAAAACAAACCTAAGAGCATGAACTTGAGATGGAAATGGTATACAAATTATAAATTAAAAAAAAAAGAGTATTAAGAAGTCAGAAATAGAGAAGGTAGGAAAGAACAGGGAGCTAAGAAGAAATCACAAAACTAAGCAAAGAAATATTACTTTGGTGTAAATATGTCAGCAGTTATGAACTTACAAGTTATTTTACTGCAGAATGGATAAAACAGAAGATAGCCAGTTCTTACACTGATATGAATGTCACTTACTGAGGATCACCTCTGCCTTAAGTAGTAAATTAGACATAGGTAGAATAACAACAGCAAAAATTAGAAGATAGCTTCTACTTTGGCTATTTAACAATTTATGCAAATAAGAAATATAGCAAATATCAGAGACAATCATGGATGCCTAAGAACACAAAGGCTTCATAATTCTTACATAATTAGCTACAAATGAGCCCCAGTAAATATAAGTAGGGAAGTACTGAGGTACAATATAGATGTATGTATGTGCATGAATAAATGAAAAGATACATGTAAACAATATATTTGTCATGTAAAGCAGATCACCTTGAGAAGAGTAATGACCTGCATTAAAGGAGCCAGCCTAGGATGATTCCACATGGAACAAAATAGGGAATAAATACTCTGATTTGATTCTCTTTCCTCTCCCAGATCTGGGGTTCCGCACTGTCTAGTGGCAACTGGAAACCTGTGGGCAAGGAAGCCCGTGCAAGTAAACTCCAGGCTCCTGGGACACAGAGCAAAGGGGAGAAAGGTGGAAAGGGGATCCGGAGGTGTAAACAAGATAGCTAGCACACTAACTTTAATGGAAATACTTCAAAAGTTTCTTAAGGATAATATTTGCTGTCATTTGGAGTACTTTTTAAAATCAGTTTAAGAATGTTGCCTTCTAATCCTAGTTATCATCATAAATAAGCTGAATTTTTGAATCCTTTTCTCCTGCATATATTGAGATAATTATATGATTTCCTCCTTTAATCTGTTGATCTAAATTGGTATGTTTTCTAATGCGGAACCATCTTTGCATTTCCTAGATACTATGTGATATCAATGTATTATTTGTATATAAAGTGATTTATTTTGATGAAATTTTCTCTAGAAGTTTTGAATATCCACGTTTATGTCACAATGTGCTATAATTTTATTTTCTTGAGCTATTCTTGACTATATTTTCTTTTAATGCTTAATTTTATTTACTGAAACAAGTTATATAGATAAAAATTGTAAATTTCCTAAAGGCTTGGTAAAATGTGCTTATAAAGTCTCTGAATATAATGCTTTATTTCAGGAAGAGTGGGGTTTTTTTTGTTTTTTTTTTTTTTTAGCGGTACGCAGGACTCTTACTGTTGTGGCCTCTCCTGTTGCAGAGCACAGGCTCTGGACGCGCAGGCTCAGTGGCCATGGCTCACAGGTCCAGCCGCTCTGCGGCATGTGGGATCTTCCCGGACTGGGGCACAAACCCACGTCCCCTGCATTGGCACGTGGACTCTCAACCACTGCACCACCAGGGAAGCCCAGGAAGAGTGTTTTTATTAATTAAAACTAATTCAATTTTTCTTTAATGATTCTCCATCATTAAGGTTTTATTCTTAGTGAATTAATTTTGTTAAATTATATTTTATATAAATTGGTTTTATCTACATTTTCAAAATTATTGGCATATAGTGTTTGTAACATTATATATTTTTAAAATTGTTAGTATTACCTACTTCTTGTTTGGTCATGTTACCATACTCATTCTTAATATTGCTTTTTGGTTTTGTTTGGCTGCACTGCATGGCTTCTGGGAGTTTAGGTCCCCAACCAGGAGTTGAACCCAGGCCCTTGGCAGTGATAGCACCGAGTCTTAACCCCTGGACTGCCAGGGAATTCCCTTAATATTGTTTTTATCCTCTGAGGCTTGTGTTTTCTGTTTGTTCAAAGTATCAGCTTTTATTTTTCTGGATCACCTCTACTGTTTATTTGTTGTCTGTCACTTTGCTATTTTCCTTTTATCCTTATCATCTCCTCCTTTGTTTTAATTCTATAATTCTTTTTCTTACCTTCGTTAAGCAGTTTATTAACTTTCAGTGTTTTATTTTTTGTTTGTTTTCTAGTATGTGCTTTTCGGGCTATAAATTCCCTACCCAAATACTATTTTAAATGCGTCCCACATGTTCTGGTTAAGTAATGCTTTCATTGTCACTTAGCTTCCAAATATTTTTTAATTCACTATGATTTCCTACTCTTAATGTATGAATTACATTAATGTTTAATGTATTAATTACATTAATATATGAATGATTCTTTTAAGTTTCCCTTGTGATTTTTTAAACACACCGTTTTTGGGTATCTTTTTATTATTTATTTCTAATTTTATTGCATACTCATCAAAGAATATGTGAAACTGCAAGAAACTTCCTTTCTAGATCAGTTTGTAGAAAAGTTTTATAAATCATTAATGTAACTTTGAAAGAAATGTGTAATCACTATTCATTTGGTATGGAAGTTACATATATTCAGCTTGTAAGTTGTGTTGTTAACAGTTGATTAATCAGAAGCATATGATAATTTCCCTCTATTAATGTTACAATTTCTGTAATTTAATCAGTTCTAACTTTATGTATGTTTATGGTTTTTTAGATGCACATGTGCTCATAATAATTAATTTTAGTTGGTGGATGTTTCATTTTATCATTGTGTAATATCCCCCTTTATCCCTGTTAGTGATTTTTGTCTCAAGTTCATTTTCTTCTCAATTTAATATAACTACTAATGATCAGCCTTATTTTGGAAGAGAATAAATATGGAATGATTTTATCTTTTCCAGTTCCCTCATTATCTGTCTTTTAGTGACATATAGGGCAGAACTCATAGCTTTCTAGTCAAGTTCAGCCATTAAAAATTCATTCCAGGGCTTCCCTGGTGGCGCAGTGGTTGAGAATCTGCCTGCCAATGCAGGGGACATGGGTTCAAACCCTGGTCTGGGAAGATCCCACATGTCATGGAGCAACTAGACCCATGAGCCACAACTACTGAGCCTGTGCATCTGGAGCCTGTGCTCTGCAACAAGAGAGGCCGTGACAGTGAGAGGCCCACACACCATGATGAAGAGTGGCCCCCACTCGCTGCTACTAGAGAAAGCCCTCACACAGAAATGAAGACCCAACACACCCCAAAATAAATACATAAATAAATTAAAAGCCATGCTCATAAAATCTTTCTTAAAAAAAAAATAAAAAATTCAGTCCAGTCTAGTCCAAAACTCCAGTCTCATATATAACTTAAATCTCATCTCATCCCTATCCCTTAGTTGCATATGACCTTCCCATTCTAGGTTCCTCATCCACAAGTCCAACAGTTTCTTCATTTAACCAACTTCTCATCCAAATCAGTGCTGAAATTTGTTTTAAATTAAAAAATGAAATAAATTTAAAAATACCATATCTTTACACAGAAAGATATAACAGAATGGAATAGAGGGAAAATAAGAAAAGTTTATTAAAATTACTATCAATTCTGACTCTCAAACAACTCTGCCTTAGAATATCTAGTGCTAGGAATCCCAGAGGGAGAAGAAAGAAAGAAAGGGGAAAAGCAATATTCAAAGAAATAACAGCTGAGATTTTTTTGTTTTTAATTTATGACAGGCACTAAATCATAGATAAAGGAAGCTTAAAGAACACCAAGGAGGAGAAATACCAAGAAATCTATAACTTGGCATGTCACATTCAAGTAGCAGAAAATCAAAGACAAAGAAAACAAAAATCTTAAAAGAAGCCAGAGAAAGAAAACACCTTACTTACAGAGGAATAAAAATAACAATTATATAAATATCACTTCTGAAAACATGCAAGCAAGAAAAGAGTGGAGTGAAATAGGTAAAGTGTTAAAAGAAAAAAAGAGCTGTCAAACTAGAATTTGGTATCTAGTGAAGTTGTCCTTCAGTACTGAAAGAGAAATAAAGACTTTCTCAGACAAACAAAAATTGAAGGAATTTATCACCAGCAGAATATTGTAAGAAATGTTCAAAGAAGTTCTTCAGAGAGAAAGAACTATATGACATTCCAAAAAAGGCAAAACTATGAAGATGCTAAAAGACCAGGTGTTTTTTGTTGTTTGTTTGTTTTGGGGTTTTTCTGCCAAGGGTGCAGGTGGAGGGAGTAGGAGTGGATAGGTGGAGCACAGAGGACTTTTAGGGCAGTGAAACTATTCTGTATGATACCATAATGGTGGTAACATGACATTGTACATTGGTCAAAATGCATAGAACTATACAACACAACGAGTGTACCCTAATGTAAACTATGGACTTTAGTCAATAATAATGTATCAATATTGGCTCATCAATTGTAGCAAATATACCAAACTAACACATGATGTTAATAATAGGTGAAACTGTGTGCAGGGACAAGAGAGGATATAGGAACTCTGTACTTCCTGCTTAATTTTTCTATAAATGGAAAGCTCCTCTTTAAAAAAAAAATTATTAATTAAAAAAATTAACTTAAAAATGTTGAACTAAATATATATAATTATATTGTGTATTTCTCTATCTCTAGATAGATAGAGAAATATATTCTTAAGGCATGTTAGGGATAGGAGTAGAGTATTAATTATCTGGATAATATACTTAGTGTCCCACTTCAGCTTCTACCAGAAACCAATAAATTGTTAAGAAGATTTTTGAAGATGGTAGTTATTTTTCTTACTACATCTTAGCTTCATCACCTGGGTGAAGTCAGGATGTGCTGGGAACTTTACTGTGGGTCACTGGGTTCCCATACAGATGATGCAATGGAAAAACAGCACACAAGCAAGGGAAATGGTTTGACTTTGTTATTGCAAAGAGAATTTTTGGTTGACCATATAATATGCTGGAAATTAGATCTTTGTACCTCAGGATCTCATAGCTTTCCTTCTGCCATCTGATTTTCTTCTGTCAGCATGTTAGAATACCTTTGCATATAGAATACCTATAAGACTTTTTTTTTTTTTAACAGCATTCACATACGAATCCCTGTGTTTGGGAGTCCTTTGCTGTGCTGATGTGATTCAGGAGAGTAAATGCAGAACACATGATTGAACTGAAGGGCTGAGACTCAGCAAAACCTTTATGTGCTTTTACTTTTCTGTTTCCTCACTTTGCCTCATCCTTCCACATTCTTCACGGTATTTGCATGCGTGGTCTTTGTTTTCAGAGCAATAAGAAGGTGATAAAGTGTTTTAATTGGAATGGGTGTTAGAGAGAGATCATATTTACATTTCAATAAATCATTGTGGTGAAAAACAGGTCAGAAGGAGGCAAAACTGGGCATGGATTTACCTGTTAGATGGCACTTCTAACCTAGATGAGAGATGGTTCTTCCCTTCTAAGGATATCTGCATGTTAACAGTTGATAATCCTTTCACTCAAAGGAAGAAAGTAAAATTTCAGATATTCTTAAATTATGTAGAAAGAAAGACATTTAGAGTAGTCTCAGGGCCCCTCAAATTACTCTAATTATATCTAAATACGAATATATTTCTTGAACTTTTTAAAAAAATAATGCAGTCAAGCTTAATGTTTCTTGCTCAATTCCCCAGTGGTATTTGGGCTATAAGGCCACACTTCATACCCTGATTGCTGTAACAAATACCGACCTAATGGAGTCATCGGAAGATTTGATTTCAGCCTCAGTAAAGTTACAGGATTTCTCTATTTTCAAATAATCTTTAGATTTTGTTGGCAAATGGATGACTAAATACTGCTGGATATTATACAAAATGTATGGTTTAGTCAATGAGTGCAATAAGGCTAAGTTACTCATGCACTAAAGTATATATTTAAATAGCTATTGAGCCCCTAACACCATGCTTGGCACTGTGGGAAATATAAAAATTCATAAGACATGTTATGTACCCTTGAAGAAACATATAGAAGCAGTAAGACATGTATACAAATAAACATAAAACAAAGGAGAATAGACCTGTTATTAAAAGTTATCTATGAAGCTATGACAATTCAGAGGAGGAAGAGATCTAAGAGAAACTTTTAAGAAGGGGGTTGAATTTGAATAACACCTTACAGAGTAGGTGAATGGAAGCAGAGGATATTCTACTTGGGGGCACAGCATGAGCAAACCCGTATTCATAGAATGGTGAGCTCTCCAATTAGGATGGAGTGTAAGGTACCTAAAAAAGGTAGGGTTTGAGACTGAAATGGAGTGTAGAGCCAGTGAACAGCCATGAGTGTCAGATTAAGGATCCCAAGCTCACGTTTTATTAGTTATGGAAAAGCTAAAGGAGGTTTAAAATGAGAAACAGAGAACAGAGGTATATGGAATTATAGAAATTTTTCTATCTAAGACAATGTTTCTCAAAAATGCCCATGGTTGTACCTCACCTCCAGAGACCCTGAATGTTTTGGTCTGATCATCTGTATTTTTTAGAAATTCCCTGGTGATTCTAATGTGCTAGCCAGTGTTGGAAAAAAACCACTACGTTAGAATGTATCTGCTAAGTTCATAATGACCCCCTCCAGGATCTCCTACGTAATTTGCAGGTCCCAGTGCAAAATGCAAATGCAGGGCTTGTCCTTGTTCAAAAACTATTAAGGCTTTCAAGACTGTAACAGCATTAAACCAAGGGTGGGGTCCCAATGAGCCTGAGACCCTGTGTGACTGCACAAGTCACACCGCCCTGAAGCTAGCCCTGCCTCCCTCCTTGTTTTTCTGTGAAATAGCATCGCCCTAACCTGGGTGAGGGCTTTCAGGAGCCGTGTTTGAATTATTTTACTCCATTCCCCCAGCCATAGCTGACTGGTGCAGCCCAAGCTATGTAGTATAATCTATTCCACAATACAATGCACTAATTGAGACTGAGGGAGGGTAGGTAACTTGCCCAAGATCACACAGTTACACAGCAGCAGGTCTGAGATATAAACCTGGACAGCTTGACTCTGATCCAGAAGTCTGCCGCCCAATATGCTTTGGGTCAGATAACTGTGTGTTCTTAAAGTTTATGACAAAACTGATCTAAGACTCAGTTCCTTCCAACCGATATAATAAATGAGATTCTATTTTATTTGTAATTTTTTTAATGTGTGGTAGCTATAAAACACTTTCTTAAATGACTAAGTAACAGTTTGGTTGGTATTTAGCAACTCCCCTTCAAGAATTTTTTTAAAAGAAAAAAAAAAAAAAAAAACCAGCTTCAGGATAGTTCACGTGTAACTTAGTTGTATTTTGTTTCAAACAGCAGTTCTTTTCTTCCATTCCCACTGCCATCTTTTTAATCTAGGAATTTATTATTCATACCAAGACTATCTTAATAGCCTACCTCTAAATTCTCACTGTTCCACATTGCCCTAGCTCCTTCTCCTTAAAATACTGCTATAATTATCATGCATAACCCCCTCCCCGACCCCGCTTAACATCCCACATACTGGTCTTCACTAGCAGGACCCCTGGATTCACCCCATCTATTGCTTCAACAAAGCTACAATTTCTCCATCAGTTTAGTTCCTTACTGAGGCAGGAAATTTACCAGCATCCCCCACGCCCACTTCTCAGTCTAGTGAGCTTTAATAGTCACCCCCTCTGATCCAAAGACCTGTCACAACTTGCAGCCTCTTCACTGAACCTGTGCTCGCAATGATGACCCAGGGGCAGGTGTGTCACATGAGTATTTTCCCTCACCCTGTGCTCTCCCCTAGCCCACATTCCTGCCCCCTTTGCTCAGGGTATAAGATAAGGACCCTGCCTTGGACATTCTTAGCTCCATCTATTTCTCTCTCTAAGTGACATATAGAGTTGAAATTCTTTCCTCTGTTAAATGCAAGCAAGATACTGTATTTGAGGGGATAACTGAGACAAAAAAGATATGGTCCTTGCCTTCAAGACTTAAATTAATGGACAAGTTAGATTATGAATAAATAACTGTAATCTAAGGCATAGTTAAATGCATACTATAGTAAAGGGATAAGCAAAGTTTAGGGAATTCAAAAGAGAAAAGCTCTTAATTCTGGCTTTGAGGGCTGGAAAAAACTAAGCAAAGGAATGGTATTTGAGCTTACTGTTGGAGGATAAGCAAGAGTTTGATGGATATAAGCCATATTATTCTCATGTTACAAAGATGAATAACCATGTCAGTAAAAATTACACTACAATTATAAATTAATAGTCAAAATTAATACCAGTTGGATTTAACAAATCTTACATTGGAAAATTTATAAATAATTTAACAGTTAGTTTAATAAAATTAAAGAACTTTAGAGTCATGATCCATGCCAATTTAGCCACATTTGTGTTTAAAATCTTATGTTTTAATTTGGATCACTAGAGTGAATTTAGTATATTAATTAGCATACTTATTGAATTATACATTTCTAGTGAAATGGCATCAGTGTTGTAATTCTCTATTTATTTGTGTGTCTCCCACTTGGCTGGGAATCCCTTGAAGGCACGGACTTTGTTTAATTATCATGTATCCCTAGCACCTGACACATGGTAAGCATGCCTTAAATATTTATGAAGGGAATGAATGAATAAATGAATGAATTGTTACCTATGTGCCTTACAGCCAGAAAACTTTAATTCCAACAATCAGTAATTTCACAGATCAATCTAAAGAATAAAATACCACTCTGGTACCACCCCTTTCTTAATCAGAATTCAAGTACAGATTTCCCAATATCCAAAAGTAGAGCATTCCTAGGAAACTCTTTGTAAGCCAAATTGGCATAAAGCAAAGAAGCAATTACCTTAGGACACATCTTGCTAACAGATGAACAAAATAAATCAAGATAAAGCACAGATGCTCACAGATACAGTTCAAAGCTATAGCAGCTTGATGCTTGAGATGCTGACTGTAGTTCTCTGGGAAGGAGCTTGGCAGTGCCGCTCTCACTGCAAAATTCCTCTTTGGATTTCTTTCAGTTAGCCAAGACAGGTACTAACATAGGTCTTTCGTAAAAGCAAAGTGACATAAAACGAACTTTGGAAAAGTACAGGATAACTGTCATTATATCTTTCAATTAATGGAGATTTAAAAATGTATATTTGTTTATTTTTGGCTGCATTGGGTCTTTGTTGCTGCGCGTGGGCTTTCTCTAGTTGCAGCAAGCAGAGGCTACTCTTTGCTGTGGTGCGCGGGCTTCTCATTGCAGTGCCTTCTCTTGTTGCGGAGCATGGGCTCTAGGAGCGTGGGCTTCAGTAGTTGCACCACGCGGGCTCAGTAGTTGTGGCTCGTGGGCTCTAGAGCGCAGGCTCAGTAGTTGTGGTGCACGGGCTTAGTTGCTCTGCCGCATGTGGGATCTTCCTGAACCAGGGATCGAACCTGTGTCCCCTGCACTGTCAGGCAGATTCCTAACCACTGCGTCACCAGGGAAGTCCCAATAGTGATTCTTAATAGAGTCCTCCCTCAGTACTTGTGGGGAACTGGTTTCAAGAACCCCTGTGGATACCAAAATCCATGGATGTTCAAATTCCTTACATAAGATGGCATAGTATTTGCAAGTAACCTACACACATCCTCCCATATACCTTAAATCATCTCTAGATGACTTATAATACCTAACACAATGTAAATGCTATGTAAATTTTTGCCATTGCAACAAATTCAAGTTTAGAATTTTCTGAAAGTTTTAAAAATACTTTGACCCCTGGTTGGTTGACTCTGCAGATGCAGAACTTGTGGATACCAAGTGCCAACTCTATATTTAGAAGAAAGAGACAAGTTTCCAGGACAATCTCCTGTACCTTCTATATTAACAGCTACAGTGTGTGAGGTTAAAAATAATGAGCCTAAGAAGCAAAAAAAAAGTCACAATGCTTAATAATTATTTAGTGTTTTCAGTATACATATTGCTTAGCATATATCAATTTATTTGAGCCACAACCCTGAGAGGTAAAAGTCACTAAAATGATCATTTACAAATGAAGAAAGTTAAATGAGGTCATAAACTGTTCAAGATCACGTGGTTATGAACTGTAGAGGTAAGTTTTGAACATTAAATTATCTTAATATACTTACTGGAGTAGAACATACACTAATATTTCTGAAACATGAACCATATCAAATTACAAATTAACCAGAAATACCCTGCTCACCAGAAACCATATTCTCAAGCAAAAAAACAGTACATATTTTTTTCTGCCTGATATGTGAACCCCCTTTCTGTTTGAGGAATTTTCTAGCATATGAGTTTTGGTGGCAGTCAGAACTGCCTCCCACTTATGGAGGCTGAAAAGGCCAGATACTTGATTTCCCAGCCTCTCCTTTAGCATGGATATAGGCAATTGACCTGTATTTGGTGAGCAGAAGCCTCTGTCCCAGAGTTTGGATCTGGGCGCTGGTGCCACAGAGAAGCAGAGATAATGGACACCTTACAAGCAGTTCTTTGTGGTACCACTGGCTGCCTGACATCCCTCATTCCTGTCTATTCGCTGACTCTAGTTCTCTAGCTTTATGGGGATTTCAGTAGGTTTGCAATGTATTATTTTTCTACTTATTCAGCTGGAATGTGTTTGTTTGCTTGCATTGATGCACCTTAAATGACAGATACAATGATGTCCCTCATTAATAGCTAGATGATACAGGCCCGGTTTTATCTGTCAGGAAATGTTGGGCTTTTTTCACACCAGATAGGGCTACAGTCAATTTAGAACACTGGAATTGTGGAATGAAAAAGTTTAGGGAACAATGTAGTAGATTAATTTATTCATTTATTTTTTTCATGTTCACAATATTTTGTATGTCCTTGACATTCCCCAGTAAAAACTTGCCAGTGCTCTATGCTCTGACCCGAAAATTATGCTCTCTGCTTCTCACATTTTTGTCACTTGCTAGTCTTCCATGCCAGCCCAGAGTACAGGATATTCAACATAGCTTAGTGGTTCCCAAGTGTGGGTGCACATTGCAATCCCCTGTGGGATTTTTTTAAAACGTGGAGTTCCAGGTCCTACCCCGTATCTGTTAAATTACAGTGTCCAGAAGTGGGACCAGTGCAGGCACACACACTCCTCTGATGACTCCACAGCATACCTGTGGTTAAGAACCCCGGGCTTTTTCACTAATTCTACTTGTATGTTTAACATGCTTCATTTAGAGGAATCCCACTATGGTGGTCTCAATACAAATAATAAAATCTAAGGAGAAATTATTGAGTTTAATTTTACCTATCAACACCACCTTTTTCTTCTTGATTTCTTTAGGAAACTGTCTCAAATATTAATGCATTGAATCATGTAGTCTTCCTAATATTCATAGACTCTACCAAGGTTTCTCATCTATAGGATACTAAAAAACTAGATTTTCTGCAGAGATTTTGAGTAATCACGGCAATTAAAGAAATTAGAGTTTTTTTTTTAAGTCAAAGTGATTAAAAGTCCTATTATATTATCATCGCCGAAGAGTAAAAATGAAAGCAGGAGGATGATATCATCAGCACTGTGTGAGGTCAGGAAATTAATCATGACTTTCACAGCTCTGTACATCATCAAGTAAACAGATTGTCCAAGACTTCAACACCTTCTACTTTCTAAATTTAAAAAATCTAGTGGGTTCTCAATGTTTTCTCATACATGCATTTAAAGAATCTTCACATTCCTTTTTTGGATTTCATCCCAGGATTCGATCAGCTTGAAGTGTATTCACTCATCCAAGACAAGGCAACTTTGTCTGTCCTGTGAGTGAACTTCATAAAGTCAAGTCTGATAGATGCCACTGCATTTCATACTAGGATTCAAACTGTCTCTCCTCAGTTTTACTTTTTTTTTCAGGTTTCATACCATCCTAAGTCTGTATTAAATCTCTCAGGGAAAGAAAGTTTCATTATAAAAGTTGGAGCTGATGGTCTGGTGTTCGTTTTTATGGCTTCCTCCTAAGTGTGAAGTACTCTAATCCCATATGTCAAGTGCAGTAAGAGATAATGTGATAAATATCTTCATCTTTCTGACCCTGGTTGGACTGTGGCGTATTAAACAATTGATAAGATTTATTTTGAATGGCACATATTTTTGGTAGAATAAAAATCTATCACTTTATTTTGTAAGGTTGAGTGTAATACAAACAGAGGAAGGATTAAGGGGGCTTCTGCACATAGATTTCCAAGAAGGTAAGAATAATTATACTCAAAACATGGTATTCTACTCAAACCTTATTTAGAGCAACAGCTAAAACTGAGAGACCTACATTCAAAGAGGCTGACTGCAGCAGCAAATGAGGAGAAAGAGGGTAGAATCTGGAAAACAATATTTGAGAAAAACTCAAAAAGAAAACAGTAGAATGTGGTATCCTCTAGGAGAGAATTTCGAGAAATAAAGAATGAGAGGATGGGAGTCAAGGGAAATTTTGGAGGGATGCGTGAACGAGTCTTGAGCTTGTTTACAAGCTAAATGGAAGAATTTGGTAGGAGGAAAGGCATTGAAGATGCAAGAGGAACAAAGGCAGGGTTCCAGAGGTAGTGGGTATGGAGGATCAAAGCACAGCAAATGGGGTGACCACCACCTCTCCAGCGCTCAACAGTGATCTCATCTCCTGCTGCACAGAGGACACCAGGGGGCCCCTCCCAAACACACTGAGAAATATAGCTTTGTCTGCACCTCTCCCTTCCTCCTTCCTTTCCATCTGTGTAGAAGATGTGTCTTTTCTCATTAAGAAGCTCAGTCTCTATATATGGTAAATAAAACTGTGATTAACATTTGCTACATATATAATTATACAACTTAAAGAACACAAAAAGTCCATTGTAAAGCAATTATACTCCAATAAAAATGTTAAAAAAAAATTAGGAAAGTACTTCCCCCCCAAAAAAAAGAACACAAAAAGTATGAAGTGATCTACAGTGTGTTTAAATCTATGCAATAAGCATAGATTTTATTACTGTACTAATTGAACAATTATAACATTGTAGATTTAAAATGGATCACTCTTTCATTCACATGAAATTGGAACAGTCACTAATATAAACATTGATAAGATCCTTTATTTAGGACATCATGACCAAATGCTAAACAATTGGTCTGGATTAACCATATAATCCATCTGTTCGGCTAATTATTCAAATAATCTAAGACACATTCCTTTTGCTATTACATCATATGGATACAGTCTTTAGCTTTATCGAACATAAAAGAAAATGATATAGCCAAAATTCAACTGAAAGCATGAAAACAATGAGAAGAAAGAACTGTCTCATCTGTAATATTAAACACACTTTCACCGATGCCCTGAATACTTAGTAGTTAAACATTAGCTTTGCACTACTTTTGGCAAAAAAAAGTGTTACACTAAGCTTTTAGAGATAGAATTTTCCATTACCAATGCCAAAATGATGAGAATGACTACAATATAGCTATCACTTAACAATCCATAATCACTTCTTCATGTATTCTGCAAATGCTTCTTTCATGCCCACTATCTGACATACACTGTGCTCAGGAGTAGGAGATACAAAATAGATAAAATACCAATTCTGCCTTTGAGGAACTTGTAATCTCATAAGAGTGAGAGACATGTTCATAATTAGTTATTTCGTAAACATAGTATGTAATGCCATGAGAGAATTATGGTATAAAAAGGCTACAAATAAGTATTAAAGTTTATATCCTTTGATCAAAAATTTTACCTCTGGAAATCCATCTAAAGAGAATAATCTGAAAAATAAAAATAAAATTCAGTGCAACAGACAATCATCATATTGTAATTTACAGTGACAAGAAATATTTAGAACAATTACCAAAAATATCCATATGCATACTTGTCAGGACAGGCTAAGGTATGCCATAGTAACAAATAACCCTAAAATTTCAGTGGCTTAATAAAACAAATGGCACAATCCAATGTGAGTTAAAGGCCTCTGCTTGTCAGCTTTTCCCCAAGCAGTGACTCAGGAATCCAGACCCTTTCTATCATGAATGAACAGATGTGATTTTTGGAATGTGTGGCTTTCCAGGGAAGATAAGAGAAGGCTGAAGGATTGTCCAGGGTATCCTTAAGGATAAGGCCTAGCAGAGGCTTGCATCACTTTGCCCACACTCCATTGGCTGTAACTCAGTCACATAAGCCCTCACCTAACTGTAATCTTTTGCTTGCCAGGAAGACAAAACGGTATAGGAACACGCCGTCTCATCTCTAACGAAGAGTTAATAAATTGGGCAATAGATGCATACTTTTATCAAGAGCTTATAAAAAATGTTTTTGTTACAAAGTTTAATAAAAATTTAGTATGCAAAGATTTATCGTGATTGAAAAAATGGGAATATAGAAAGGACTGGCAGGAAATATACTAAAAAATTAATATTAACAGTAATATGGATGAAAGAATGACAATGAAAAAAAGTTTCCATTTGAATTTCTTCATTTTCTATAAAATATGTATTATGATGGAAAAAGTTAAAGTGACTTTTTGAATTTCTTTAAGGTTGTATGATAGCAATTACCATACTATTAGGGATAACTGGAAGTCAGGTACTCTGCAGGGGTGGCAAAGAAGGGAAAAGGGAATGAGATGGGTAGTAAACTAGGAGTCAGTAGCTTTTGGAGGTAAAAGCAACATACCATGGGCCTTTCAGCCTAGGAACGGCATGTGAACGTTGTACATCATTCATGTAAGGGCCCTGGGGCCCTGAGAGACACTAAAACCTGGCATTTGTGCAAGAGCGGAGGGCAGGTTGCAGTGTGGCCCTGGTGTGAGGTCCTCATAGATGAAGCTAGAAGCACATAACCCACTGTGTGTGGGAAATGTAGAGATCATTTTATTCTGTGAAGTTTGTATTGAGTAGAAGAATGAAATGTTTCTGGAAAGATGTCCAAGTCATACTATACCTCAGGAGCCACAGCAAACAGCAATGTGTACATGTGGACACTGGATTTCAGGTTTACTACACTGTGAGTTATTTGTGTCCTGTGTACCCATTAGATGAAACATGTGTAATTTAAGTCCTGCACAGAGAACTATGGTGTCAGATGTATTCACAGGCTAAAATTATCATAAACCAGCAATGATACTGATGCAGACTTTGGGCAAATGGATGTAGAAAATTCCTTCACTGACATTTAAATACATTGAAGGTCACTGTGAATTTTTCATCCACCTATTATTCTTCTACTTTATTCCTCAGGAGTTAAACAATCTACTATTTGTTTTGTTAGGTTTAATTTTTCAGTACCAGTTGGTAGGTAGAGTGAGGCTTACACTCTTAGCTTCTCTGCTAAACTTCAACCAGGCCCAGGTCTTAGCATCTTGCTGTCTTCCTCAGGGCCTGACACAGTGTCTAGCACCTAGTTTCTTTTTAAAGTAATTATCTGTTGAATAAATGATTCCTTACAGCTCACATTCACATTCGTCATATGTTTAACTATGTATTCTAAATCTAATTTTTACTTTGAAACAAACTTACTGAATATCCCCTCAGATGTCATTTTCCCAAAGCAAACTGCTCTGAATCTTTGCAGTACTTCTTCAAATAATGGATCAGCTTGTGTAACTGCCCTGCAGAAGCTTGTGGTGTGCCATCTAGTGACCAATGCCACCGATATATGAACTGTAATTAGGATATTTGTTATTGCATAAATATATGCATTAAAGTTTTATTAATATTTGAGTGGAAAAGAACTTTTCCAAGTAATTATGTGCATATTAATATTACTGATGTATGACACTCAAATAGAGGAAGGATGAAAAGAAATGCTGGCTGATGTTGACCTCCTACTATTAAGCATTCCTACACAGTGTACAAAATGACTAACCACTATTGTGGTCGTTGTTATCACCAATGGTTACCCACCACGCACCTACAGTGTGCAAGGTACCATGAAGAATACAAAAAAATCATTGATATGGTACCTTCTCTCCAGGCATGATACGCACACATAGGTAGTTCATGGCAAGTGACAAATATTTGATGTACACTACTACAAATAAGTGATAAATGGGTTATAAGAGTGGAAAAGGCAAAAAGTGAAATGAATGTCTTAAAAAACGGGAAAACAGAAGCAATACTCATAAAGAAGTAAGATAAGGAACCTTGGAGCCATGCTAAGACATTCAGACTTTATCATGTATCCTGTTAAGTTATAAGGACCCCTGAAGAGCTTTAAGGAAGAGAGTAACATGATTTAAATGGCTTTGGAGCAGGCATGTAATATAGTTAGACGATAAGCACAAGTCCTCTCTTATAAGAGGAAATAGGATACAGATTAGGATTATTTAATGCTATCAACACAACAACTTGCAAAGTATAGTCTATCCAGAGGATAACTGTTATTTATTATTATATAGATGATCATGAAATAATATTGGAAATGTCATATCCTTAATTTTTAAAAATATTACAAAGACCTATTGCCCTTTCTAGATGAGCAGAGTAAAGTATGGGCTTGGTTTTCATACAGTTGTGTGTGTGTATCTGGGATGGGTCTTCTCTGTTTTCTTTCTGGGATGGGAACTCTCAGAGATCCAGGGGAGAGTTTAAGATCTTTACTGGATCTCTGTCCTGATGGTGAGGCCGAAAGGTCCTGCCTGATGATTTATGGGTTCAGGTGGGGCGACCTTCACACTAGCAACAGAACTTTGGTTGCTAGATAAACACAGTCAGAGGGATCCTGCTTGGGTGATTTGCAACAGTGAAGTATGGCAAAGGCATTTATGATTCTCCTTTCACCAAACAGGACACGTCAAAATGACTTGGCAAGATGGAGAAAAAGTATTAGATTCAAATGACAATTACCTGACACCAGCTGAGTTTCCTCTGGAAGGGTTATTATGAGACTACAAATAGCCAGCATGTCTATGACCTCATGTTTGATAATTTATTAAGAACAGTGGGAAAAAGATGTCATCTCCTGGGTAAGCATTCAGAAGTGAAGGTTTCACCTCCTCCTAACTTATGCTACCATTCCTTTCTTTTAGCTTGTCTATAACATTGATTACACTGGGAAACACACCTAAAATTTATTTCTAATAGTTATCTTATAACACTTTATTTAATATGGGAATATTTGTTTTAAAAAAATTGTATCTGCCTAAATTCAATCATATCCACACAAAAGATAGTCAAGAGGTTTGATTGTTCTGAATCCTTAATAAGAAATTTTTCCTTTATATTTTGTCAGGGTTCATAAAAACATTGTTTCAGACTCAAAACATTGTTTCAGACTTTTAAGTCTAAATTTAAATGAATATTTAGGTTCCATTCGATGTGATCTAAAACAACTAGGAAATATTAATTGTGATAGAAATAAAAGAGGAAGCAAAAGGAATGAAGGCAGCAAAGGAGACATTTCAATAAATCTTCTGAAAATGACAAAACAGTTGTATGTGTGTATCAAGTAGACCAAACTTCTTGCCAATTAGCATCAAGGTGTTTTCTTCTCTCTAGCTGCCTTTCAGTTCCTCTAATGTACCCTCTTCTCTAGCCCTAGGGTCTCTGCACTTGCTGTGTCCCTGGCCCAGAAACCTTCCTCTCTAGCCCCTACTGCTCTCTGGATATTCTGAACACTCCCTTCAGAGCTCAGCTCCAGCATCATCTCCTTAGGACAGCCTCCCTAATTACCAACAAACTCTGTCCTCACCAGATTAAATGCCCCCTGCTATGCATGCTTCCAACACCCCAAGATTCTTCTTGATTATACTAGAGAAATAACTGTAAGTAGTTAATCTCTCACTCCTCCTGCACAGTGTGAGCTCCAAAGAAGTGGATTTTTGTCTTTCTCAGCTATGTCTTCAGGGAGGAAAAGTCAACTGAAATCTACCACATTTCCAACCTTCCTGTGGAAGGACCACCCCAGACGCTGCCCAGAAGAGCGCCCCTCCTGCCACCCCTGCAAGACGGTGCAGTCTGCCCAGCCACCTGGCCCCAGCCACTCTAGCTCCACACAGCTGGGCTCCGCCTTTCCCTACCCAGGGGTGGGTCACTTCGCAAGTCAGCAGCATGCAGAGGCTGCTACTGCCAGAGTTTTGTGACAGGTATTTTGCAGTCCTTGGATGCTTTCTGCACCTGCTTCAAGGATTTCAAGGGCAGTCTCCCGCATCACCTAAGAAGCAGCCCAACTTATAATGATCCTGGTGGCTTACCTAATAAGGATGTAGACAGCTAGACTGTTTTGAAAAAACAGCTTTTTGAATGAAGAGATTAAGGTCACAACTCGATTTTAAGAACACACTCATTCTAAAAAGTATTTGGAGCTGTGGGTAGTGATGGACAGTTAAGTACAAATACAGATTGCAATGAGTGTTGAGAGAAAGATAGATTATTACTAACTTTTTAGATACTTTATATGAGCCACTAAATGCTGTTATTTACACTGGCTGCTATGGAAATGTAGACTGAATCAAATCCAAGAGATGTGGACACAAAAGAGTTAAGGACTTTTCACAGCATTCCGTGACTGCAAGTAAAACACTCAGTACCTAAGGCTCATTATGACTGTGCAAATTTTTTTGCATATCATGCTCATGATGACTCTTTGGAAATAGCCAATAGGGACTCCGTCTGTAGGAGGAGAAATCACTTTTTAAGCAACTGCATTTGGTCATGGAGGCTGCTTTTGTTACTCCTGAAATAGGTCATTCCTCGGTATGAGGTTTGATAAGCAATACTGTACATGTAATCCAGAGGTGTTGTGATGACTATTTTAATTGGACATTCAGTGGTTCTATTTCAGTAATATACCCATGGCCAACGCTGTACAAGAACAAGAAGGTAACAAGTTGGTGGGAAAAGCGGAGGAATGTGACCGTGGTTCAGCAAAAGCAAGTGAAAAGGATGCTTGCCGTCAGATTGTAAGAAAGCCAGATGCACTGGACTTTAGGACGTTTCCGTGAGAAGTGCCGTTTTTTCCCTGCTAAACACATTTTCAGAAAAGAGAAAAATGATTATGATCTGGAGGAGCTTTGTACAGGAATCTCAGAAGAGTACCCAATAGATGTCTATGTACAAGATGGAACCCTCGTATAATGATTCCCATTGCTAACATGGTATTTGCGATTCTTACCTTCAGTAGTACAGAAACATTTTTGATCAAGAAGCAAAGAGTGGACCAATTGAGGGTTACTATGATAAAAAAGACAGGTTTTTCACCTGGGGTATTTCAGGCATTGATTACAAAAAGGTGTTCATTGAGTGACATGTTATTTATGGCAGCGAATACAATGTGTCGGTGCTAAAGGCTTTTCTATTATGACAGAGAACATTTCCCTAATTCAGGCTGGAATGAAAAGCAAGGATACCACGTGCTGGGGAGCAGGCTACCATTTAGCAATGATGCCATCAGGCTTGCATGATATTGGAGGAGTAAAAGACCACACCTTATGTGGCAAGAATGCAATATGTATTAATAGGACCTGTCAGAGTATATCAATACTTGATGTGACTGTCTTCAGGAAAAGCACAACCAACAGGGACGTGCAAAACAAAGAAATATCGGCACTGTGATGGCCCTTTCTGTGAATAACCTAGAAATGGAGGAAGCTTTAACATCAATGGCCTGGGAACCCCACGATCTCTTTTCTCATCAAGGCGGCCACTGTGGTCACCTTTCACAAAATAACTTCTAAAAGACATGGATAAAAAGACACATGTCACATGTGTGGGATACAACTACAAAGCAAAATTTTCTGGTTTTGTTTTTTCGATTTAGCTGTAGAATCTCAGTATCTAACGATCACACTTAACTGACAAACATAACAAATAGATAATATATATATACACACACGCGTATATACCTTAAACAGAAGTTTAGACTTGCTTACAAGTTTCTTTAATGTATTTCTGCAAACGTCAGGGAAAATTAGAACTATTAATTGACTAGGAGTTAATATCATTTTTCATAGACTCGGCTTCTTTACATCAAACAATAAAATGCCGTATTAGAGCCAAGCAGAATTTGTTTCCTTTCTAATGTTGACAATGAGGAGATTCTGTCCTGTAACCCACCTAGTCATAAAAGCATGAAATAATGGATGCTAGATGATTTATGATAGCCATCTGACCAATTGCATTAAAATTACTTGTGGAGCTTCTCTAAAATATATAAATAAACACTGACAATGCCCTCAGCAAGAAACATACCCATCCATATTTTAATTTCCTGAGATAATCCTATCAAACACTGTCTATGGTATGCAGCCGTCATAAAATTTCTAAATTCTACCTTTTTAATACTAGTTTGGCATATAGACAGTGAATCTCCCAATCATATTATTAGTTTTAAAGGAAAATAATAGGTGAACTTGAGTTAACATCTAACCGTGGCCATGCTAACACTGCCATCTGATCAGTTTTCACTATTTATGAGCTTTGTACTCATATAAACCTCCAATTATTTCATCGTCCTCAGCCAATCAGCCTCTTACAAAGTTTTCAGTTATCCATTAGAAACTGACTCAGAAAGTACATCAACAACATCTTGATAGAGAGACTTAGTCAAATGCATTTATCTTCTCAAATTTTGGCCAGTTAATTTTAGAAAAAGAAGCTCTGAAGGAAAGACAGCACATTACTTACCCTCCCTGAGCCTCCCTTTCTTTATCTGCAGGGTTACAGAAAGGGTAAGCAATACTGTATTGTTGTTACTGGCACTAAGCATCCACTCAACAGTTGATAATTAAAATAATAGCTATTGGATGTTTCTCCAAAGAAGTTGTACAGATGGCCAACAAGTACATGAAAAAGTGCTCAACATCATTAATCATCAGGGAAATGCAGATCAAAGCCACAGTGAGATATCACCTCAGACACATTCTCGAACACATAAGAGATAACAGATGCTGGCAAGGATGTGGAGAAAAGAGAATCCTGGGACACTGTTGGCGAGATTGTAAACTGTTACAGCCACCATGAAAAACAGTGTGGAGGTTCCTCAAAAAATTAGAAGTATAACTACCACGTAATCCAGTAATCCTACTTTTGGGTGTATCCAAAGGAAACGAAAACAGGATCTCAAAGAGTTATGTTCATGCAGCATTACGCACAATAACCAAGACACGGTAACATGAATAAAGAAGATGTGGTATATGTATATATAATGGAATATTATTCAGCCATTAAAAAGTAGGAAATGGTGCCATGTGACAACATGGATAGACCCTGAGGGCTATCCCTCATTTATTTACTTGAAATAAGGCAGAGAAAGACAAATACTGTATGATCTCAGTTTTTTGTGGAAACTGAAAGCACTGAAGTCATAAAAACAAAGAGTAGAGTGTTGATTGCCAAAGGCTAAGAGTTGGGAGAAAAGAGGAGATGTTTGTCAAACGGTACAAACTTTCCGTTATAACGTGATAAGTTCTGGGGATCTAAAGTACAGCATGGCAACTATAGTTAACAATACAGTATTGTATACTCAAAAGTTGCTATGAGAGTGGAGCTTTAATTTTCCTACCATAACAACAACAAAATAGTAATTACGTAAGGTAAAGGATGTGTTAATTAACCTTATTGTGGTAAACATTTCACCATATATATGTATTTCGAATCATCACATTGTACACCTTAAACTTATACAATATATGTCAATTAAATCTCAATAAAGCTGGAAAAAATTAAAAAGAATAAACTGAAAATCTATAATAATGAAAGAAATTGGATCGGTAATATGGTGGATTGTGTTATTTGTTCAAAATACTTGCTGTACACAAATGGACCTAGAGATCATCATACTAAGTGAAGTAAGTCAGACGGAGAAAGACAAATATCATATGATGTCACTTATATGTGGAATCTAAAAAATTATACAAATAAACTTATTTACAAAACAGACTCACAGACATAGAAAACAACTTTTGGTTACTAAAGGGTAAGTGGGGGAGGGATAGATTAGGAATTTGGGATTGACATATACATACTACTATATATAAAATAGATAAACAATAAGGATCTATTGTATAGTACATGGAACTATATTCAATATTTTGTAATAACCTATATGGGAAAAGAATCTGAAAAAGAATATATATATATATGTATATACGCATATATATACATATATATATATACACACACACACATATATATATATAACTGAATCACTTTGCTGTACACCTGAAACTAACACAACATTGTAAATCAACTATACTTCAATTAAAAAAAAAAAAAGGGGGGCTTCCCTGGTGGCGCAGTGGTTGAGAGTCCACCTGCCGATGCAGGGGACATGGGTTCGTGCCCCGGTCCGGGAAGATCCCACATGCCGTGGAGCGGCTGGGCCCGTGAGCCATGGCCGCTGAGCCTGCGTGTCCGGAGCCTGTGCTCTGCAACGTGAGAGGCCACAACAGTGAGAGGCCTGCGTACCGCAAAAAGTAAAAAAATAAAAATAAATTAAAAAAAGAAAACAACTTGCTGCGTCTCTTTACCAACCTGCCTTGGGAGCGGGAGCATTTTCCCACACCACTGACCGCATGCTTTGCGAAATGGCTTGTCTAGCCAATGCATATGAGCAGAAGAAACATACGCTATGTCTGAGAAGCAGCTTTCTTTCAGCTTTCCTTATTTTCACTTTTTTTCCACCCTTGGCTTGTCTCATTTAAGTGGGTCCAGTGTTCATAACTGAATAAAACTCTGATTTCCTGTCCAAATATCTCTAATGAGATCCTCTTAGAGCACTTTAACATGTCTCACATATAAATTTCTTTTCCTTAGAACACTCTAGTTTTCCTGTCTCACCAGCAGCCATTGTCATAACCCCTGTAATCATCATTAGATGGGTATTACCATGGTGAAAGGTATCTATGTATCAAAGAGAGTCACTGACTTTCAGGCAAATGCTGAAATATTTCTCTCCTTCCCTTCCATCCTCCCCACTGATGTTACCAGCTCAAATCACTATTACTCTGCTTCTCCTCTTACAATAGTGAATTCCCCAGCAATTCACAATATAGCTTTCTTCTCGTCAGTTGGGCAGCTGTGTGCCACACCCTGCCATTAATTTTTATGAGTCGTGGATGCTGGTTTTCCATTTGCTCTTACACATGGTTTTCTAATGCTGACGCTAGTTTTCTCATGCTGGTTAGTTTATTTTCCCTTTTTGTTAGAAGCAGGTTAAAAATCATTTAAGGGGAAAATAATTGAAGACTATAATTTCAGTTTGAGCCAAGTACAAGTAAAAAGAAAAGCAAGAAATCAAAGGAACACACTCCATTTTCTCCTTGAAAATTTACGTCCCATATCAAAGTCAGAACTCAAAACACTAGAATTCTGCCCATCTCTAATGAAGGAGGAAAAGTCTCCCAATGAAGCCGGAACAGAGCCAGAATGCATCTATGGTCTTGAGCAGAGAGAAACTTATGCTAGCAAGCATCTGTTGGTGCCAGGCATCTGTTATTACTGTAAAAAGGCAAGTGAAGGCTGCTGCCAAGGCCTCCGCAAGCCAGAGACCAGGCCTTCCTGGAGTCCATGAAGAACACTGTTATAAGGTCTCTGGAAATGTCCTTATGGCAGCTGTCACACCACGAACGCACAGACTGATTAAACAGCTTCTGCCGTGATTAACTTTCTGGTCAACGTTTTACCTGGTCAGAGATGGAAAAACTGTATTTTTAACAATCTTACACTTTTGGTCTGGAACAGAATGGAAAATAGAATCCCTAAAACAGTTTAAAGCTGATTTCCTGGAATAGCCTTCTGCTGCAGGGAAGCTATGAAACTTGTTTCTTTCTATCACCTTCACGAAGATTTCCTTCATAGCTTTATTCTTAAACACTTGCCTTTCCATTGCTATGAGCCAATTGGAAATACCCAGCATGCAAACACTGGCTCTATTCAGACCCCATCAGCGAAACATCTAAAACTGAAACTGTCTCACTGACTAAGGGAAGACTTGATAATTGGTATCCATAGACTTGTAAAAGTATACAAGGGTACTTAGCCATATTTAACTCACATACTCAAACTCCAAAGTTTAGAGGAAGAAGAAGGCTTAATATCTCCTAGTCCCCTCAATTTACAAATTAGTCAAAGCTATAGTGGATATCTGTTGTGTTTGCCTGCCCTGTATCCTTTTCCGGGTTCTTCTGTAGACAGACTCCACTTTCCTAGGGATTGAACCATGGCATTCTCACCTATACTCTGCCCTCATTGACGGATGGCTATGTTAAACAAACTAAACTAATCAAGTGCTTTCGCAGTGGAATCTAAATCGGGAGCCAAGTGCCCTCCAGGACAGTGTCCCAGAGCGACAGGTTATCAGTTCCTGCCTCAAAGATCCCTGGAGCCACTTCCCCAGGCTGGCTGCTCACTTTTTCCTTCTATTCTATGAAATCTCAACTATCTTTCCAAGAAATTCACCCTGCCTCTCCCCTAACTTCTTAATTTGTGCTTAAGTTAGCCAGAGTTGCTTTGGTTCTTGCAACCAAAGAAACTGATACAGAGACCCTGTCAAAGGTGGGGAAGAAAACTCTCAGTTGTTCACCTCTGACCACGCTGTACGCTGCACAAAGCTGGTTTCATAAACAGGCAGAGCAGATGGCCAGCTATGAAGTGTAAATGACACCTTGGACAGGCAAAAGTTATGCTTTAACTAAGTAACCTTGCCTGAAACAACACCGATTTCAAATTAAGGTTCTCTTAAAATGAGCCTTTGCCTTATTCATCATTCAATGACAAACTGATGGCTGACTCCAATATTTGACAAAAATAGGCTTTGCTAGGTAGAAACATGAGTGGGAAATGGGAAGAGAAGGACAGAATGGAGGGCGGACTTTATAGTGGACGGTCTGGGACAACCAGAGGTATCATGAGAAGACTTGGTGGAAGGAGGAGCCTCACCCCGTGTCCCCATGGCCCGGCAGTTACCGCCGCCTTGCGTTGAGGATCTCATCAGATCTTGCTGAGATGCTTGCAGCCTCTCCTGATGGGGCCTCCTGTCACCAGTCCCACCACCTCTCCTCCTCAAACCCACCTTCCTCACAGAAGCCCATGATCTAGTGTGAATATAAGTTTGGTCACCACTCACCTGCTTTATCAATGATTCACTGCCTCAGCTGCAGGGTAAAACCTAAATTCCTCAGCATGGCTTGGATGGCCTTTCATGATCCTACTTTTCAACCTGTTTCTTGTAGCTACCCTGTGTTCACTCACATTCCACTTATCTTTTCCCACACCTGTTCCACTTGCCCTGCCTTCAAGCCTTTGTACGTGCTTTTCCTCCATCAGGAATACCCTTCCCTTATATTCCACTGGACTCACACTCTTCCCAATATAAACTCGGGTGTCACCTTTACCAGAAAGACTTCCAGGACCCCTTAGCTAGAATTAGGTATCTTTTTGCTGCTCTTCTAAACTATCCTGGAACTCACATTTCAACTAAAATATATGTGAGAGGCTTTAACTGTCTATTTATAGCTCTAGATTTAGAGTATCTACAGGGTTTAGGACCGTATCATTTATCTCCGCATCCTTGGCACCCAGAACACAGTGGACTCTCGATAAATGTTATTAAATGAAATTCAGTGTTCAAAACTGAATTTAATTTCCCTTTTTTGTAAGGAAAAGCACTCTTCACCATTATTCTTTGTAAATAATATTATCCATTCCATCAACCATGCTGAAAATTTTATCATATTTAACTCTTCCCTTTCCCTCTCTACCTTTAAGCATTCTGCATGCTCAGTAGGCCAAACACCCTAACCAAAGAATCACAAATATTTATACCCCATAAGGAGAGACTATTCTCTTCTTCAGCGTTTCACACAAGGTTACCAGAGACCACAAATCTGCATTACCCCAGCAATGCCCTTGTCATTAGAGCTTTCTGACTTGAACTTTGGTTTATTAAAAATAGTAAGTTATTATGGTGTCCATTTGCTGAGGGAACGATATCCTCTGGGTTTAGTGATAAAAGCTTTAAATGGCACCACATATCTCAAAGACAGGAACATCCACTGCAATAAAATTATCACCTCAGCCCAGGAGGAAGGGACAAGGCCTAAACTGGAGCTGGTGGGGATTCATGTGGGGGAAGGCAGGAGCAGCTGGTAGACATTCTACCTTGAGCACATAGTATTCGGAGTTTAAGATTAGCATGTCAGAGACCTTCCTTAAAACCACAAGCTCCTTTCACTCTTTTCAACAGCTGAGGCTTCCAGCTGAGAGACAGAATACTTGCCTATCTTAGAATATTTCCCTGCTCGGTGATTGATATGCTCTCCACTTCTGTTGGGGTGTGGGGAAAAATCACTCTTATACATTGACAGAAGAAATGTGAATTGCTACAGTCTTTCTTGGACAGCAATCTGGCAATTTCTTTTAAAATTAGAAATACACATACCCTTTGACCCAGCAATCCAATGCCTAGGAATCTCTCCCACAGAAATAAAGGCACGAGTATGTAGAAAAATAAAAGGGCCCATATTCAGTGAGAGCATACCCGCACAATGTAGCAGCCAGCATCTGGTCTGATTGGTCTGTACCTGTGCCATACCGGTTGTTAAATATTTTTAATGCCACCTCTAGATATATAAATAAAATTTTACAGAACTGAGATTTTTAAAATTATGAGCACTTTTTTCCTTACAAACTGTGTGTGCGCGCACGCACCTTGCTTCCTTTCACCCCCCTCTGCATCCTCATCTCTCCAGGTAATCAAGGTTCTTTAGGTTTTTTTTTTTTTTTTTTTTTGCTCATAACACATATATAAACATACATCCTTATGCACATAACATTTGGGGAGGCTCATCGCATATAAAAAAGGGGACTGTATTATAGACACTCTGCTACATCTTGCTCTACTCTGTACATTTAGAAATCTCTCCAGTTAAATTAGAAACTCTAACTCATTGTTTTTAATTTTCACATAGTATTTATGGTCTACATGTGTCACAGTATATTCAACCATTTTCAGATTGATAAGCGTTTTTTCTGTTTCTGTTTTGCCCTCTAGCACAAAGATTGCTGCAATGTACATCCTTGTTACCAACCTAATAGAGGAGAATTTTCTACTACTGAGGCAGAACATATGTTCATATTTTGATGAGCCCTTTGAATTTGCATTTCTCTGAATTGCTTTTTCCCATTTTTATTGTGCCTTGGTCATTTTAGTGTCGATGTGAAAGAACAGTGTGTATTTAAATATTGTTTCTCACTTCCTTATTTTCCTTTTATCTTGCATATGGTATCTTACTATAAAGACATTCTTTTTTTTTTTTTTTTTTTTTTTTTTTTTTTTTTTTTTTTTTTTTTTTTTTTACTCCCCCCTCTGCCTCCCGCAGTCTCCGCCCGCGGAGGGGCTTCCTAGTGTGTGGAAACTTTTCCTCCTTCACAGCTCCCTCCCACTGGTGCAGGTGCCGTCCTTATTCTTTTGTCTCTGTTTTTTCTTTTGCCCTACCCAGTTACGTGGGGAGTTTCTTGCCTTTTGGGAGGTCTGAGGTCTTCTGCCAGCCTTCAGTAGGAGTTCTGTAGGAGTTGTTCCACGTGTGGATGTATTTCTGGTGTATCCGTGGGGAGGAAGGCGATCTCCGCGTCTTACTCTTCCGCCATCTTCAAGGTCCCCCCCAAGACATTCTTAATTATTATGTAATATAAAATCAATTTTTCCTTTTATGGTTTTTAGGTTTTCCATCTTGGATTAAAAGTTCTCATGTCAAACTTATATATTACATACACTCTCCACGATTTTCTTCTAAGAGTTTTGAATTAACTTTGATAATTACATTTGTATGAGTAAATAAGATTTGACCTTATTTTTCTTCTAAATGAGTAAGGAGAGAGATGGAAGGAGGAAGGGAGGGAGAAAGAGAAAAACTATTTCTAGGCTTCCTCTTTAGTTGCACTAATCTTTTTTTTTAGCTATTCTTATGCAATTATCTTTCCAGAATATTCCTTTTGTTCATTATTTTGGAAACTTGACATTTGTATGTGTTAAATTTTTTCACCCAAGAATATGATATGTCATTCCATTTTTTTTTTTAAATCAGGGGTCAGCAAACTATAGCCCATTGGCCAAATCTAACCATGCCCATTCATTTACATATTGTCTACAGCCGCTTTCATGCTACAACTGCAGTTGAGCAGTCAGTCACAGAGTTGAATAGGTGCTGTGGAGACCATACGTGCCACAAAGCTCAAAATATTATTTGGACTTTTACAGAAAAATTTTACAAATACCTGCTTTAAATCATAATTTATGTTCTTGAGTGAAAAGTTATTGTTTTACTCATCAGTAACTTTTTTGTTAAATTTATTTCTAGGTACTTTCTAATCCTGGTTATAATGGAGTTGTTACAATAGCATATTTTCCCCAACTCTGTTTCTCACTGATTATTGTTATTATGTATAAAATTAGAATAACACATATTATGTTTTTATGGCCAGGTTCTGTCCTAAGCACTTTTTATATAACACAACTCATTTCATCCTCACAACAGGGCTCACTTTCGGATACAACCAACAGCCTTTCGTAGACTTCACCAGTTCCTCTCCATGGTCCTTGGTTAGACTTCCCTCTGATTCTCCATTTTCCCTCTCTTAGACCTTAACCCTCCAACTTCTCCCACAATTTTATAAGATCTTATTTCATGTCACTCAGTTGCAATGTTTTCCCAATCAAATCCTACCTGCTACACATTTGCTCTTCTGTGTTCTTCTTTCTTTGCCATCTTCATCCTTTTCCATTTTTTAAAAAAATTTTATTTATTTGTTTATGGCTGCATTGGGTCTTCGTTGCTGTGCGCGGGCTTTCTCTAGTTGCGGTGAGCAGGGACTACTCTTCGTTGTGGTGTGTGGGCTTCTCACTGCGGTGGCTTCTCTTGTTGCAGAGCATGGGCTCTAGGTGCCTGGGCTTCAGGAGTTGTGACTCACGGGCTCTGGAGCTCAGGCTTAGTAGTAGTGGTGCACGGGCTTAGTTGCTCTGTGGCATGTGGGATCTTCCCGGACTAGGGCTCGAACCTGTGTCCCCTGCATTGGCAGGCGGACTCTTAACCACTGCGCCACCAGGGAAGCCCCATCCTTTTCCAATTTTTTTAAGTTAAATGCTTAGCACATTAGTTTCCAACCATTTTTACTCTTGGCTACAGCACACAGCGTGTGGTATCTTAGTTCCTGAATAAGGACTGAACCCGTGCCCCTTGCAGTGGAAGCACAGAGTCCTAACCACTGGACTGCCAGGGAATTCCCTCCAACCCTTTTTTTTTTTCCTAATAAATATTTTAAAGCTACACATTTCCTTATAAGCATTACTTTAGCGATGTCCCACAAATTTTGACATACAGTCTTTTAATTTTTCTTTAGTTCTAAATATTTCAGTTTCATTTATGACTTTATTTTTAACCCAAGGGTTATATATTAATAGTGGAAGAACATAATCTGTATGACACAGATTACCATTTATATCTCTTTAGTATCTACTGGTTTGTTCCTGTTCTCATTTCTTCTTGTACCAATTTTGGCATTTTAATTTTTCCCAGAAATATCTTCATTTTATCCAGTTTATCAAATTTATTAGCATAATATTATTAGTATGACATAATGGTTAAGAACAGTTGCACAGCTGAGTGAACTGGACAAGTTACTTAGCTTTTGTGCACCTTAGTTTCTTCAGTTGCAAAATAATAAGGGAAATAATAAGGGATCTATTTCATAGGTTATTCTGAGGATTCAAATTACTTAGAACTGCACTTCGCACATCCTAAGCACTTAACTGTTAGTTATTATGCTCATTTTATCATCATTACTAGTTCTTTGGTATGTATTGAGGCTTCCTTTGTACATGGTCAAATTTTGTAAATATCCTATGAGTGCACAAAAATGTATATTCTGTGTTGCTGAGAGTTCTACATATAACTAACAGGTTGAGCACGTTAATTACATTGTTCAGGGCTTCTATTTCTTGGCTACTTTTTCCTAACTCATTCCAGGAGGACTGTGTTAAAAGTCTAAAACTGCAACAGTTGACTCATCTATTTCTTCCCACAATTGTTGCATTGTATTTTGAGGTTATATTGTAAGATAGGAATATTTGTAACTATTATATCTTCTTGTTTCATTATTCCTTTTATTGAAACCTGATTCTTCCTTCATCTTTGTAATTCTTTTTTTTTTTTTTGCTGACTTCTATTTCATCACATATTAGGATGGCTAACACCCCCCATCTTCTTTTGTTAACACTTCTGTTTTTTCTTACTCTATTTTTTTGGTTTTTCAATTTCTATATCCTTTTGTCATAATTTCTATCTTTTAGACACTGAATGATGTTTTTAGATATTTTCAATCCAAATTAAGAGTCTCTGTCTTTTAATTGTTGCATTTAGCCCAATAAATATATTACATTCATTGCAATTAGTACTATACTAATACAATCTCCTTTTATATTCTATTTCCCAGACTTTTGTTTTCTTTATTCCCTTCATTGCTTTCTAATGAAGAGAACAAAAATTTTTCCAATGGTCTAAACTTGATTATATTCCATTTTTATTTTTACAGAGATTGTCCTAAACCCCAGCCTCAAACATAATGTTTTTCAAGTTTTCACACTCTCTACCTTCCTCTCAGTGAGACAATAACTCTAGCATGCTCTCACATTTCCCAGGCTTTTCCCACCCCTCTCCCATACGGTCAATATTATTTAGAATTTCAATTCTGAGTCACATTACAAACATCCAGGCTTGGGCCTAAAGATAATGGGCATGGCTCTTCCATGCTTCATTTCCGCTTGATACCAGCAGGAAACAATGGTATCCCAGCTGAGACTAACTAATGATAGTGCCCTAGGAGATAGCAGAGCAACATGATGAAAGGAAATAAGGTCCCTGGTATAAATAGTATGTATAATATATATGTGTGTATGTGTAATATGTATATAATATCTAGATACATATTAGGTAGGATGTATATAATAAACAGAATCAGCAGTTCCCAAAGTATGATCTTCTAAACCCTGAGGGTTCCTAAGAGTTTTTCAAGGAGGCCACAGGTAAAAACTATTTTCCTAATAATACATTATTTGCGTTTCTCATTGTGTTGGCATTTGTACTAATGTGCAAAAGAAAAGGTGGGTAAAATTGTTTAGCACAAGTCAAGGCAGAACACTTAACTGTACTGGTAGTCATATTCTTCACTGACACACACTTGCAATAAAGCAAAATGCTTGATTCATTTAACAATATACTGATAAATGATAAGAGAAATCAAAGATAACACAAACAAATGGAAAGATATACCATGTTCTTGGATTACAATAATCAATATTGTCAAAATGGTGCTGAGTAAACTGGGCAGCCATATATAAAAAAATTAAATTAGAACATTCTCTAACACCATACAAAAAAATAAACTCTAAATGGATTAAAGACCTAAATTTAAGATTGGATACTATAAAACTCTTAGAGGAAAATATAGGCAGAACACTCTTTGACATAAATCACAGCAAGATCGTTTTGGATCCACCTCCTAGAGTAATAAAAAGACCTAAATGTAAGGCCAGAAACTATCAAACTCTTAGAGGAAAACATAGGAAGAACACTCTATGACATAAATCACAGCAAGACCCTTTTTGACCCACCTCCTAGAGAAATGGAAATAAAAGCAAAAATAAACAAATGGGACCTAATGAAACTTCAAAGCTTTTGCACAGCAAAGGAAACCATAAACAAGACCAAAAGACAACCCTCAGAATGGGAGAAAATATTTGCAAATGAAGCAACTGACAAAGGAACAAAGAAAAACAAAAGTAAACAAACGGGGCCTAAACTTAAAAGCTTTTGCATAGCAAAGGAAACCATAAACAAAATTAAAAGACACCCACAGAATGGGAGAAAATATTTGCAAAAATATAAAGCAACTGACAAGGTATTAATCTCCAAAATATACAAACAGTTCATACAGCTCAATATCCAAAACAAAACAAAACAAAACGAAAAACACCCAGTCAAATAATGGGCAGAAGATCTAAATAGAGATTTCTCCAAAGTAGACATACAGATGGCCAAAAAGCACATGAAATATGCTCAACATTACTAATTATTAGAGAAATGCGAATCAAAACTACAATGAGGTATCACCTCACACCGGTCAGAATGGCCATCATCAAAAAGTCTACAAACAATAAATGCTAGAGAGGGTGCAGAGGAAAAGGAACCCTCCTACACTGTTGGTGGGAATGTAAATTGGTACAGCCACTATGAAGAACAATATGGAGGTTCCTTAAAACACTAAAAATAGAGCTATCATACGATCCAGCAATCCCACTTCTAGGTACATATCCAGAGAAAACTGTACTTCAAAAAGATACATGCACCACAATGTTCATTGCAGCACTATTTACAATAGCCAAGACATGGAAGCAACCTAAATGTCCATCAACAGAGGAATGGATAAAGAAGATGTGGTACATATAAACAATGGAATGTTACTCAGCCATAAAAAAGAATGAAATAATGCCATATACAGCAACATGGATGGACCTAGAGTTTATCATGCTAAGTGCAGTAAATCAGATAAAGAAAAATATCATATGATATCGCTTTTATGTAGAATCTAAAAAAATGATACAAATGAACTTATTTACAAAACAGAAATAGACTCACAGACTTTGAAAACAAAATTATGGTTACCAAAGAGGAAAGGTGTGTGTGTGGGAGGGATAAATTAGGAGTTTGGGATTAGCATATACACACTACTATATATAAAATAGATAATCAGCAAGGAACTACTGTATAGCACTGGGAACTCTACTCAATATTCTGAAATAACCTATATGGAATAAGAATCTGAAAAAGAATTCATATATGTATATGTAAAACTGAATCAGTTTGCTGTACACCTGAAACTAATACAACATTATAAATCAACTATACTCTAATATAAAATAAAAATGAAAAAATATCCTCATAAAATTTTTTTTTGCTGCTTTATCAAAAATTAACTGTTGAGTACATCATTTTTAATATTCTGTATGATGAAATGCAAAATGTTCAAAAAACACTTCTGCTATGTATTAAGGTGAGATGGTTGTCTCAAGGAAAACCACTTGTGTGGTTGGGTTTAGAATGAAACTAGTATATATGGAGATATAGATAGATAGATAGATTCCACTGGAGATATATACAGTAAGTCCCCTACATAACAAATGAGATCCATTCCTAGGGTGCATTTGTAAGTCCAACAAAGTTAGCCTAGGTGCTAACACAATCAGCTATATAGTACAGTACTGTAATAGGTTTATAATACTTTTCACATGCCTCTCTCCACTCTCTCAATTATTTTCACTTTTGTTTCCATCGTTATCACTTGGTACTTCTTAGCAGTACCAGGTACCTAACCACTGCTATTATGCTTGCTTCCAGACATCCTGGGTCTGAAAAAGAGATACTGTACTACTGTACTCTATACAGAACTGTACAGTAAAGTACACAAAAGCACAACCACCTGTAGAGGATGCACGCACATGACAATGTACACCAGACACATGAACTAACTTACGTGATTGGACATGCAACCACACGTTCACATCTTTGAAAGTTTGCAACTTTAAGGTTCATATGTAGGGGACTTACTGTGTGTATGATATATATATATATATATACAGGAAAATAATTGACAGTATTTCTTTCTTTTTAAAGATAAAAAGTAGAATTTTGGAAAAACCTTGAAATTGATCCCTTCCTAATACTTAAAGAATTTTCTGATGAAATTTGTGATAAATCAACCTAGTTTTCTGATAATGTAAAACGATCTTGACATTTGGAAGATATGCAAACTCAATGAAACAATATTTTCCACATTACCAGTGCATGATGTTATAAAACCATACATGGGTAAAAGATCTCTTCAAAGTGCTCAAGATATAATGGATTTTAGTGTAACTGAGTATAAAGTTCCAGATTTCACACTGCAACTAACATTTAAGAGCACACCACTTGTCAAGTTTTGGTGTAGTATTAAAAAATATCCACAATTATCTGAAAAGGCCATTAAAACATTCTTCCCTTCCCAACTACATATGAATGCTGTATGTATGAGGCTGGCTTTTTCTCACATACTTCAACTAAAAATAACATATTATGGATTGAATGCAGAAGCAGAATATAAGAATACATTTTTCCTCTACTAAGACAGACACTGAAAAATTTGGAAAATGCAAGACATTGTCACTCTTTGCTATAATTTTGGTTTTGAAAATATAGTTGCCATAAAAATATAATTTTGTTACATGTAATAATTTATTATTGTTATTTTAAATAAATTAATGAATATTTTAGTTATTAGTTTTATTATTAATATGGTACATATAGATATGTTATAACACACATGTTCTAATACATACCTATGTATACACACATATGACCAGTATATTATAACCCACGTACACAGAAGGTATTTGGGAACCATAATAATATTTTAAACTGTAAAGGAATCCTGAGACGAAAAAGACTAAGAATCACTATATATGCAGATATATATTCTCAAATCATTGGATGCAACACTATATACATATTAAATTGATATGTGTGTGTGTGTGTGTGTATATAATAATGTAATTTGAGTCTTCTATGTCCTTAGTAATTTTTGACAACTGTTTCATCAGTTCTGAAATAAGATAACAGTATCTCCCACTACAAGTTTACTTTTTCAACTTTTTAAATAATAATTTTGCTTTGCATATTTAGCTTCTGTACATTTTGGTGCACATAGATTTTTTTTTTGCTAGACATATTCCTAAACTGCACCTCTTATCATTATGTATGTCTCTTCTTATCCTGTTTACACCTTTTAACCTATCTCATCTGATATTAATAGTGTGACTTGTGTTTTCTTTTTATTTGCATGTACCTGTTATCTTTTATTTTCAAATTTGCTTTATCACTTTGTTTCTCACTTGTAAATAACTTGTAATTGGGTTTTGTTTCTTAACCTAAAGAGATCATCTCTATCTTTTAATAAAGGGATTCAGTCTGTTTCTATTTAGTATAAGAGCTAATATGCTGACTTTATGTAAGCTATTTTACTTTGTGATATTATCTTGATCAGCTGTTTTAAAGAGAATAAACACACAAGATATTCATTAAGAATAAGCTTGAGAGAAACATTTTACAGCAGTTAGGTCAAGTAAAATAACTTACCAATTTTCAATTAAAAATGTGTTCGTTTTTGTGTTTATTTTTGCAGATATCATCTGTGGGAGATAATGTCTCCCAGTATGCCTTGATCTCAGAACCCCACCTGAGATGACAATATTGACAAATCATTCATCTGTGGGGTGTTATAGACAATATTTCAATTAATCCTTACAAGCTTATGGGATAGATACTACGTTATCCTCTTTAAAACATAAGAAAACTGAAGCTCAATGAAGTGACTTGTCCATAGTCATATAATCTATAGGTTTGATTAGGAATTAAATTTCTAATTCTAATGTTGGAGATAGATGATAAAAAAAAAAAAAAAAAAGCCTTTTCCTAGAGACCCAGACTGAAAGAATGGGGAGGATTAAATGCAAATAAGCCTTCTCACCACCACCCAGCCTCCTTGGTTGCATGGAAGAAAGATGGGGAGGATGCCCAGTGGAAGATGGGTGTCAAGGGCTACAGGGACTCTCACCTCCAAGCAGCTTTGGTATGTGCTGATAGAGGAGAAAGGTGGGTAAATTCTACCAACAGCCCACTAATTCTTAAAGAAACTGGGTCTGCACTTTTCCAGGCAAGAGAGTAAAACCACCACCGTCAGTTGGTCTGAACAGGTGCCACAGCAGAGAGAAAGGCTGAGTAATTTTCATTACTCAATATTCCATAACTATCTTTCAACCCAGTCTACAAAGTGCCATCTTCTAACAACTGTTCATGTCCTGGCTCTTTCCCAGCCTGCCTTTTTCCACATGTATCACTTATTCCCTCTTTGGGAAAGAGCCTGTGGTGTGCTGTTAACAAACAGCAATCTGGCTGGTTCATGGTATCTCCTTTGCTTTTCTACCCGACTGTAGTTCTTTTTCAATTTAAGCTACACAGCCATGCTGTAATTGAAACAGTATTCACAAAAGAATTAAAAAGTAACCCTAGATCCACAGAACTTATAATCACATACTGAGTCTACCTGAGAGATCATTAAATCCTACCACTTCATATTCTAGATGGATCCTGAGGCCCAGAGAAGAGAAGCTGGGGCAGATCCTGTTGATGCCCCACTGGATGCCCCACTGTTAACTGCTCACAGTTAACAGTCTGCCCTTGGGACTTTAGGGAATCACTCTTGGGCCCTAGACCCCTCACCTTTACAGAGAATCTGAGGAGACTGACTGTTTAGGTTCCCCACCACCCAGCCTCCCATCGCAGCCCAGGACACCCAAGAACTACCCAGTGTAAGAGTACAAAATCAGGGGCTCTGCCTCCAGGCAAACTCTTAGGGGAGATTTAACTCCCTAAATTCCTGGGGTTCAGGCTGAGGCAGAGGCTTCCCCTGACATTGCATCCTCACTTGGCTTCTGCCCTTTTCCTATTCTGCTTCTCCAACTTCTTCCTGGACTTACCCAAGGAGTACTCTAGGAATAGGTCCCTTGTGTCTGAATACATGTCTAGGAGTCTGCTTCTGGGGAACAACATCTTGGACAGGAGGAGATTTACCCTGGTTATACCTCCACTCAGAGGCAGAAGCAGGATAAAAGTGGATGCTTCTTCCTCCTAGTTTGGTACATTTTTCATCTCTCCACAGGGATTCCCCATAATTCAGCTGCAAGAAGTAACGCTCAGGTTACCCAGTCACAGAATCCTATCTACCCAAACCTCCTTACTTCGATCTCTTGCAGAGTTTCTTCGACTGAAGTGAGTTAGTGTTCTGCCATTGGCCTCTCTGAGGGACACAGTAAAGAATCTTGTAACACCATTGTGTTTATGGTAGCCAGGTGACCACAAACAACGTCCACTACGCAGCCAGTATCCCCTTTGTGAAAACTTACGGGAGAAATTTTTATTAGACCTCAGTACCAGGAAACGCTTTGCTTCTCTTAAAAACTCCGTGGTCTATTTATTATATTGTCAAAAGGAATCTTGTACTTCATATTTTCTCCTTTTATTTTGGTCATTAGGAAGTTCAGAGACAAATTTGCAGTTCATATTCACTAACCGTGCTGGGCTTTATGGCCTGTCTGTTCCTGACTTTTTCTCTGCCCTCACTTAGCATTCCGCACTGTTTGTCTCTGCCTTAAAATATTCATTTTTTTCATATGTTGATATATAGTTTTTCAGCTCTCCCCAAACCAAAGTGAAACAGTGTTAAAGAAATGAATAAGATGACAACAGTCCATTCTGTTACTAGAACACAGAGTACTTTTACTGAAGGAAAACTGTTCTGCAAATACTAGTTTAAAAGTATCACATACTGTTTCTTCCTCATATTAAAGTAAGTTTTTCACCGATTATTTTAAAATAATTTATGGTAATAACTATGTTTTTTCAAAAAGTATCTCCACAAGATTACTGTGTGTGATATGACAACACAAATATTGAGACTTTCTGTGTTTAAATCATTGCAATATAATTTTCCCATGGTTTATTTTTTAAGATTGTTTCCTGCATCATTAATACAGTAAACATTTTCAACTTCTATTACATTTACTGCAATTTGTACTCATTAAGCAGAAATTTCTAGTAATAATATTGGCCATAACAAGAAAAAAGGACTTACACTGTGAACCGCTAAGTGATTGGCACTTTCTTTAGAGAAGCATAACTAATCGCAAGTCACTGGCCAGGGGCCTCTTTTCAAAGGTGAAAAGCATTTATGACCATTAAAGATATTTCCTTGACTAATACTTACCTCATACTAAGAGGTACTCCAGATGATAATACACACTAATTTGGCAGCTACTGTACACAACATACTGTTCTAAGCACTTTACATATATTAACTCATCTAATTTTCACAATGACCCTTTGAGATAATATACTATTATTACATCCATTTTACACATGAGGAAGCTGAGTCCCAAATAGGTTTAATAACTTGCCTCATACTTTTCCTTTTATATGGGAAGAGGGGGAAGTGGCAAGAAGTAATGACACAGAAAGCTTAAATTGGTTTTGGTCGTGATCGTAAAGAAAAATTTTTAAAAGATTGGAATCACCAACATGGAATTCATGATTTCTGGTTCACAAATCCAAATTTAGTACCTCTGTTTATACCCTTATGAGGTTAGCAGTACCTCTATATGTCTTCTGTGTATTTCCTGATAGACCTCACAGGAAGAAGACAGTGGCCAAAGGCAGCTTTCAGAGTTTCTAAGTCCCTTGGCCAAATGTTTGCTGAATAAATTAAATTTACGAAGAGTTTACAGAAATCAGGAACCAAAGATGGTGGCCTATGATCACTGATAATAAGCACCATAATAATAGGAGTGGATCATTCAATTAAACAATATCATTAGCAAAACACTTTACTTGTCTACCTGTCCATCCATTTACCTATGATCCTGTGTTGGGAAATGTACAAAGTAAGTAAACAAACAGTCATAGTCCTTATCATTTGGGGAGTTTACAAAATGAAAAACGCATGAACATCGGTATTACACATGAAAATTAACCAAAAAATGAATGCAAAGAGGAAATAATTAATATGTATTATGTTTCTGTTATGCCTGCACTTTGCTTCCAGTAGAATGAAGGAGTCATTACCCTACTACACATTCAGATGGAAACCAGGTGGGTCATTGACATACTCTGTCAGCTCTAACACTTTGCTGCATCTCTTTAAAGTGCCCTCACTCAGGAACAGTGTCCAGCAACAGTAGCTTGTTGCCCTTTTGAATCTCACAGGTCACAAGAATGAAAACATCTGGGTCTCCTCACTCTTCTCTACACTCTTGGAGGCTGACGCCATGAGGTCATATAAGCTGCTTGTCTATGGCTGACAGAGTCTCCTAGTGGAGTGTAAAGCAGGAATTCTTTGGAAGAAAAAAAAATGAAAAAAAAGAGATCAGTCCAGGCAATGAACAAAGTTAAAAGATGAAAGAGTTAAAGACAGGGTTAAGATGATGAAGGGGTATTGAATAGATTTACCTAAAATTAGCTAAGAGAAAGGACGGGAGAATAGGAGATTCCAAAAAAATCAGAGGCACTCTAACATGACACCTTGAAAGAGAGCATAAAGTATTAAAGTTTGATTCACAGCATAATGGCAAGTCACCAGGGCTGGGACAATGCCCCACAAATAGTAGTCATGCAATAAATATCTGCTGTTGCGAAGACAAGGTTGGCGACGATGATGATTTTAAAGAAAAGAAAGGGTGGTGTTGGTTGTGCTCTGGTGTCAGAGTAGCAGCTTCGGCAGTGTGTTTGTTGCTTTTCAATATGTTTGGGGTCCATTAAGGAAATTAACACTGAGCACAGAGATTTTTTTAAGAACCACACATTGTTCTTTAAAAATGCAAAGGGGAAATGGCTCAGGAATGGTTAGAATTTAAGTTGGACAAATAGGAGAGCTGTAAAGGTGACAACTGTGCACATATCACAGCTCAGCTTGGACATCAGATCTCTGAAGACAGCTCCTCCTGCTTTCACATTCAAGTAACTCCTGCCACACCCTCTAGCTCCCGGCAACTACTATGAAGCCTAATTCTCCTCTTCATGTTCATATGTACAGTCAGCGGCATCTAACCTCCTTCACCACGCTCATCTGGATTTCACCAGTGTAAAATGACTGATCATTTCCTAGTGAATAAACCTCTGGATGTTTTCAGGGGATGAAGACAATGTAAATACATTTAAAAGGCTTTTTGCATACAGCACTGTTAAAAATGGAGGGAAAGGATTTGTGCAGGGAAGATAAAAATCAAGGCACTGGGTCTTTATCTGGCTGCTATGACATACAAGAAAACTTGGATCTTAAAATAATAAATAACAAAAATAATAATAATCTTACCACACATGTGTAGTTATAACTTCAGCATCTGCAGATACTTGGGGAAATGGAAATAAGGCAGATGGCACATTCACTATCAGAAAGAAGGTGCTCTCCTACCTCGGAGTTGTAGATTACAAAAACAAAAACAAGAGGGCTGTTTAAATGTTAACTAGACCACTGACACAGAAGCTTCATGTATTAAAGAGGTTTATGTGGGTGCCAGGAATGGGGCTAGTTAAAGAAGAGGAGGAAACTTCAGGCTAAGGAGAAGGCCATTAGCTTGTAACACATTCAAAGAATACGGAGAGCTGTGAACCATCAGGAGAAATAACTAGCAAATGATAGGATAATTGCAAACAGATGTATCCGAAACTACTGGCAGGATTTGGACTTGTGGATTTTATCAGATGGTAATTTATCCTGGAGCAAATGTCAATCAATGAACTATCCCATTCCAAAACCAGGATTTATTTCCATGGTTTGCCAAAAAATCATAGGAGAACAATTATTATTGAGACAGTAACCATTCTCTCAAATAAATGGAATATTCAGGGAATGAGTCATTCTCTTTAAAAGATACCAACTGGTAAACTGAAAATTGCTCAGAAAACCCTTGTAACTCTCATCTATATTTTGGGAAATGATTTCCTGCGATTTTCCATAGAGCACGGCGAAAATAATGGAGTTTTCCTGCTGTTGGGAAATGTGATGTCTCACTGTTTCGCACTGCCCAGGACTCCAGGTGGAAGGTATAAACAACTGGGCTGCCTGTGTTCTGGTCTCCAGTCATCCTTTGAGGGCCCCAGCATTACCCAAGCCCAGGGGACACCATTCATGCTGAAAACTGGGCTCTAAAATGCCAGTCACATCATGAATGGGATCCCCTGGAAAGACAGTACTGTCTGGGGATGTTACTGTTACTATTTTAAACAAATGCCTGATGTTTATTTCTTTCTTTTGTCATTTGCTTTTATCTCCAAAAGCAGAGAGCTGAGGACAGGCAAAAAAGGGATGGGTATGATGAATCCAGTGGTTCGGAAGCAGTGGTCCTTAACTAAGGGATATTTTGCTCCCCCAGGGGACATTTGGAAATGTCTGGAGATATTTTTGGATGTCATAACTGAGGGGGTTGGGGTGCTACTGGAATCTAGGAGGTAGAGGCCAGGGATTCTGCTAAACATACTACAATGCCCAACACAAACCCCTACACAAAGAATCATGCAACCCAACATATCAACAGTAATGAAATTGAGAAATGACAGTCTATAATTTTAGTATTCATTTCTGGTTTACTGTTTACTTTAAGAGGTTATCAAATGGTATGTTTATTTCACATATGAAGAGCTAACTAAAAGAAAAGGATTATTCTGGGAATTGGGTGAAAGGTAAGAGCTGAAGGGTAGGAAAGAACTATTTTTCTCCAACGTTGGAGCACATACTATATTCTGAGAGCTGTGCCTGGTACATCGCTTGTTATCACATTCTCTAATTCAAATAACTTTATGAGACAAATGTTTTTCCTGCACTTTATGAGCAGACTTTTCTCAAATAATTAAGATACACTTGAGGAATGGAAGCAACTTAAGTGTCCATTGACAGATGAATGGATAAAGAAGTTGTGGCACATATATGCAATGAATATTATTCAGCCATAAAAAGAAATGAAATTGAGTTATTTGTAGTGAGGTGGATGGACATAGAGTCTGTCATACAGAGTGAAGTAAGTCAGAAAGAGAAAAAAAAATACCGTATGCTAACACGTATTTATGGAATCTAAAAGAAAGGTTCTGAAGAACCTAGGGGCAGGACAGGAATAAAGACACAGACAGAGAATGGACTTGAGGACATGGGGAGGGGGAAGGGTAAGCTGGGACGAAGTGAGAGAGTGGCATGGACATATATACACTACCAAATGTAAAATAGATAGCTAGTGGGAAGCAGCTGCATAGCACAGGGAGATCAGCTGGGTGCTTTGTGACCACCTAGAGGGGTGGGGTAGGGAGGGTGGGAGGGAGACGCAAGAGGGAGGAGATATGGGGATATATGTATATGTATAGCTGATTCACTTTGTTATACAGCAGAAATTAACAGAACAATGTAAAGCAATTATACTCCAATAAAGGTGTTAAAAAAATAGATACACTTGAGGAACTTGTAAGCAGCTCTATAGAGAAAATGAATTCAAGAGGTGAGACTACATATAAGTAATAACATAGAGTGCTTGTTTTTCTCTGACTTACTTCACTCTCCTTCATGTGGAATGTAAAAAATAAACGAATGTATACAACAAAACAGAAGCCGACTCACAGTTATAGAAAACAATCTAGTGGTTACCAGTGGGGAGAGAGAAGGGAGCATGGCAAGATAAGGGTATGGGATTATGAGAGACAAACTACTATGTTGTTGGGCTGTACCCTGCAGGCCTACAAGCCCTGTACTTGCCCATCCTCCTGATGGAAGAAAGACCCAGGGTCAGTGACAGAGACGTCGAGGGTTTAACGGATTGCAGGGGAGCTTACATGTCTGAAGCAAGGTCCTGGAGCGACACCCCAGCATGAGTGGCAGACAGCGGGCTGGTCATGGCAGCAGCCTTCACTCCCAGGGTGAGGGGGAGGGTACCAGTTATAGGAAGAATTGGTGTCACGTGGGCTCACCGGTTACCAGGGAAACCAGCAGATGAGCACACCCCTCACTGCCCCTTCGATAAGCTAGCCTGGTGGAGATGTTCTGATCTAAAGAAAAGAACAATCACTAGCTGGTTCCTGGGCCAGTATGTAGGAAGGTCAGTCATGTAGGTAGGGTGTAAGTGAAGCAGGCACTGGTCGAGCTGGGGAAGTACAGAGAGCAAGAGAACAGCCATCTTTGGTGGCCTGATCATACATATATATATAAAATAAATAAGCCACAAGGAAATATAACCATTATTTTGTAATAACTTGAAACGGAGTATAATCTATAAAAATATTGAATCACTATGTTGTACACCTGAAACTAATATAATATTGTAAATATTTCAATAAAAAAAGACGTGAAGCTAGAGGAGTTATTTAGGTCACTGACAAAATAGTAAAAACTATCCACTCGGTTAGAATCAAAAAGCACCTAAGACATAAGCTATCACCTGTAGCCTTCAGTCTGGTGGAGTCGGCTCTTTTGCCAAGTGAGAGAAAGTACCTTTAATTGCTCAATCACAAGAACACCTGGCTCCTCAGAGCATAGGATGCCTCTAAGCTAGTTGCACACACATTCTGAGTCCTGTCTTGATTTCTGACCTGTGGTCTGAACCTGTGGTCTCAAGAATGTTAGAGGGGAATGAAAAACATATTTGTTAATCTGCATGACATTAGCTCTGACCACTCTGCAATGGGACAAACACTGTCAGTGCCAGGCATCTGCAAACCCACAAACACCAGGATGCCGGGATGTTTTTCTGGCTAACTAAGGTGCTCTAAAGTTTTCAAATTTATATCTGTAACGTGCCCATCCTTACTGCTCATACAACTCCAACTGATCACCCAAGAGATCTAGATGAAGATGGATCTGCATACACATCTCAGCAAGGCTTCCTCACTGAAGGTCTGCTGCAAACCAGGAATTCTCTGGCTTCCGTCTTTCTATGTGGCTCTTCACCATCATACATCATGTAGCTAGCCTACATTTCCTTTGTCTTTTTTCTTCTTCCAAATTGTAATCAATTTTTGGACAGAGCACAGTAGTCCTGAAGCTTATCTTCGAGACCCACCAATATTTCATCGTGTGAGAACACTTTTGATTTGGGAGATGTAGATGCAATTTATTTAAAAACTAAAGAAGCTATCACCTGCACATCAATGAATGCATTGCCAACAGGTGGGAAAAAAAACCAAAAAAACAACTCCAGGGTTCTTGGACTTTAAAATGAAAGCTTTTTTTTTTTCTTTTCAACAGCCTGCTAAATAAAAAAATGTGAAAGGGAAATTAGGTGGTTTAAGCAGTTGCAAGTTTCTTTTAAATTGCATCCATGGGAAGAAAAAGTAAATGAGTAGTGAATACAGTTAATTATACCTCTGAACAAAATAGGTATGCCGACAGAAGTGTAATTTGAAGGATTCCAGAAATACACACACACCTAAAATACAAATCTTCCCCCTCTAATCTGTTAGAGTGTTTTGAATGTCATCATTAGAGGGATTTTAAAAGTAAATATTGTCATGTATAGAATACCTATTAAAATGTAAATGCCCCTGGTAAATGAATGAATTAAATAATTTCTATAATTAATATATTAATAAGACTGGGGACAGGTTGTAATGCAAAGGGATGACATTGAGGAAATGAGATGTTTGGATAAGTATGAGTGGGACGGGAAGGCTGAAGTACAGCTGAAGGAAATAATGCTGGTACTGGGTAGTGTGGTTGCAAGAGGGGAGAGTATAAAGTGCCTGGGTAAATAGAAAAAGGTGTGAAGAAGGAGGAATCAAGAAAGAGAAATGAGTAAAAACAGCAAGGTGAAAACACCTAATTCACAATTTTCCACAGTCTGGAAAATTATTATTCTGCAGAGCTTTCCCCCTCTGGCATTGAGCCTCTGAGAGTTTCTTAAAAAAAGAGCACTTTTCCTCAAACTCCTCTTAATACTCTGCTTAAACCCAGCTTAGCACAGTGCCTTTCATGTAGTAAGCACTCAATAAATATTTGATTGATTGATACTCACTCTCCTGTCAGCTTAGGTGTCCTGCAACTAGCACCACATCTCAAGAAGCTCTAAAAACTAAGGAGGAAAATGCTCATGTTGAATGTGGAAGGAGACAGACATATTCCCACAGTTAATGGCATGCCACCGCACAACTGGGTGCATACAGTGGGACAGCACACCAGAATTGGCATTTATATAGCTTATTAAGATAGATGAAAAGCAAATGCAATCTTACTTCTCCTAGGAATAAATATCAAAAGAACTTCCCAGCATAGGTTACTCCAGTTAGAATAACACGGTTTTTGTTTTTTTGTTTTTTGCGGTACGCGGGCCTCTCATTGTTGTGGCCTCTCCCATTGCGGAGCACAAGCTCCGGACGCGCAGGCTCAGTGGCCATGTCTCACGGGTCCAGCCGCTCCGCGGCATGTGGGATCTTCCCGGACCGGGGCACGAACCCGTGTCCCCTGCATCGGCAGGCGGACTCTCAACCACTGCGCCACCAGTGAAGCCCAGAATAACACGTTTAGTAATCCTACGTCACAGATGCAAGATACCAGCTATTACAAAATTACAGTATTCAAATGCATTCTGAGTGAACACAGTCAATGAACAACAAAGCTTGGACTCTTGAAATTATCCACCCAATCCATATCCTAGTCTCAGTGAAACGCACCAAGAGTCACTAAATCCTAGCTGGTCACATATGGAATGCTCTGAAAGGAATATTCATATGCTATAGCATTATGCTATTTGGGAAGTTTCATACATTTTTCTCTAATGGTACAAATGAAACTGTAAGCTCCTGTTAGTGAATAAAACCAGATTGCTCTGGGCACAGAGCCACACCAATCCAGGCCTAATGTGTCAACCCGAACTGAGCTTTGTAGGTAGCCTCCGAAGAGCAAGAAAGTTATGCCAAAGAGAAGAGATGCCTACAGCTATTCTACTTAGGCAAATCAGTCTAGCTACTGAGTTGAAAGGACAGTAAGGGGACTAGGCCAGAAGAATAGAGATCAGTTAGGGACAATATTGCAATAAACCAGGCAAGATATGAAAATGGCTTAAACTAAAATTGTAGCAGTGGAAGTCATAGTAAATGGTAAGAATTCTGGATAGAGTCTACTGGTAGAGCTGAGAGAATCTGCTAGTGAACTGAAAGTGTGGTGAAAGAGAGAGAACAATGATGACAGTGTTTTCGTCCTGACTAATTGGATGAATAGAGGTTTTATTTATTGCACGGAAATGCAAGGTTCAAGAAGAAAACAAGCTGAACTCATTTTAGTTGGAAAGGCTGTTAGACATCTAAGTGGAGACGCCAAGCAGACAAATGGATTTACAGCTCTGGATTTAAGACAGGGTTAGACTGGAGATATAAATTTGGGAGTCATCAGCATATAGATTGTGTTTAGAACTATGAGGAGAGATGAGATCATTAGGAGATGAATATTGGTAGAAAAGAGAAAAGGTCCAAGGCCTGACTCTGGGACACTTCAGATGCAAATCCTGGACATACTGATGGAGTTTGCCAGAGGATGGTTATAGGAGGCATTCTGGGACCATTGACCCATAAAGAACCAAGTGATCATTATTATCAGACATGACTATTTTCATATGTAGAAAATCAGGTATGTTAAAAAACTCTTATACCCTCTAAATAAACATTATATTTTTTATAGTGTATGCATGGGAAAATTGAAGAAAGAATCAAATAATCTGTAAATAGTTACTAGATATTATTAATTTGTCTAAATTTAGTCAATCTGCAATCCTCACAACTCCAAGTATTGTTTTTTATTTTACTTCTTCTTTTAAAAGAGAATTTGGGGACTGAATTGCCTTAATTCTCCACTTCATTGTGCTTGATATAAATCTAGAGCCTCCATTGCCAAAATCAAAGGGTTGATCTGTTCATTATTTGGTTAATCTGAGTTGCTCAGGTCAAGAAAACTTTTAACTGGGACACTCAATTTTGCCTTCAAACTTAAGCATATACTATTTACCTATGTTTATAAATTCCTAGAAATCATATATGCACTTTACATGATTTAAGAATTTAAGTAATCAGAATGTACAGTTTTAGACACATAGAAAAGCATTAATCTTTTTGAGATAACGTTGACTGGATGGATGGATGAAGAAAGAATGGGAGAAGTAAACATACATTGCACAATTCACCCCTAATGATAAATATACATAAAGATCAATGACACTGAGCTAGTTTCTAGGACCTTATCTTAATGAAAAGAACTGAACTTTCTGGTGTACACACCTAGCTGTGGCTCATCTACACAAATATGCTTGTTAGTAAGTCCATAAAACTCATGTCAGATAAATATTCAGAAACCAACCCTTTGATTATACCAATACTTTGATCAAAAACCCAATGAGGGCCTCCCATGGGGACACAGCCTGAGGAGCAGGGGCAGGAACTTTAGACTAGGGAGGTGCAAAAGCCATGTGGCTGACAGGGTCTTGGTTCTCCGGACGGGTGTCAGGTCTGTACCTCTGAGGAGGGAGAGCCGAGTTCAGGACATCGGTCTACCACAGACATGACGGCTCCACATAACATCAAATGGCGAAAGCTCTCCCAGAGATCTCCATCTCAACACTAAGACCCAGCTCAACTAAACGACCAGCAAGCTACAGTGCTGGACACCCTATGCCAAACAACTAGCAAGCTAGGAACATAACCCCACCCATTAGCAGAGAGGCTGCTTAAATTCATAATAAGGTCACAGACAGCCCAAAACACACCACTGGATGTGCTCCTGCCTACCAGAAAGAAAAGATCCAGCCTCATCCACCAGAACACAGGTGGCAGTCCCCTCCAACAGGAAGCCTACACAACCCACTGAACTAACCTTAGCCACTGGGGGAAGACACCAAAAACAACGGGAACTACGAACCTGCAGCCTGCAAAAAGGAGACCCCAAACACACTAAGTTAAACAAAATGAGAAGACAGAGAAACACACAGCAGATGAAGGAGCAAGGTAAAAATCCACCACAACAAACAAATGAAGAGGAAATAGTCAGTCTACATGAAAAAGAATTCAGAGTAATGATAGTAAAGATGATCCAAAATCTTGGAAATAGAGTGCAGGAAACACAAGAAAACTTTAACAAGGACCTAGAAGAACTAAAGAGCAAACAAACAATGAGGATAAAACAATAAATGAAATTAAAAATTCTCTAGAAAGAATCAATAGCAGAATAACTGAGGCAGAAGAACGGATAAGTGACCTGGAAGATAAAATAGTGGAAATAACTACCGCAGAGAAGAATAAAGAAAAAAGAATGAAAAGAATTGAGGAAAGTCTCAGAGACCTCTGGGACAACATTAAATGCACCAACATTTGAATTATAGAGGTCCCAGAAGAAGAAGAGAAAAAGAAAGGGACTGAGAAAATATCTGAAGAGATTATAGTTGAAAACTTCCCTAACATGGGAAAGGAAATACTTAATCAAGTCCAGGAAGTGCAGAGAGTCCCATACAGAATGAATCCAAGGAGAAACACACTAAGACATATATTAATCAAACTATCAAAAATTAAATACAAACAAAAAATATTAAAATCAGCAATGGAAAAACAACAAGTAAAATACAAGGGTATCCCCATAAGGTTAACAGGTGATCTTTCAGTGGAAACTCTGCAAGTCAGAAGGGAGTGGCAGGACATATTTAAAGTGATGAATGGGAAACACCTACAACCAAGATTACTCAACCCAACAAGGATCTCATTCAGATTCAATGGAGAAATCTAAACCTTTACAGAGAAGCAAAAGCTAAGAGAATTCAGCACCACCAAACCAGCTTTACAACAAATGCTAAAGGAACTTCCCTAGGCAGGAAACACAAGAGAAGGAAAAGACCTTCAATAATGAACCCAAAACAATTAAGAAAATGGTAGTAGGAACATACATATCGATAATTACCTTAAATGTAAATGGAACAAACGCTCCCACCAAAAGACATAGACTGAATGAATGGATGCAAAAACAAGATGTGTATATATGCTGTCTATGAGAGACTCAATTCAGACCTAGGGACACATACAGACTGAAAGTGAGGGGATAAAAAAAGATATTTCATGCAGATATAAACCGAAATATAGCTGGAGTAGCAATTCTCATATTAGACAAAATAGACTTTAAAATAAAGACTATTACGAGACAAGAAGGATACTACATAATGATCAAGGGATCAATCCAAGAAGAAGATATAACAATTGTAAATATTTATGCCCCCAACATAGGAGCACCTCAATACATAAGGCAAATACTAACAGCCATAAAGGGGAAATTGACAGTAACACAATCATAGTAGGAGACTTTAACACCCCACTTTCACCAATGGACAAATCATCCAAAATGAAAATAAATAAGGAAACACAAGGTTTAAATGATACATTCAACAAGATGGACTTAATTGATATTTACAGGACATTCCATCCAAAAGCAACAGAATACACTGTCTTCTCAAGTGCTCATGGAACATTCTCCAGGATAGATCATATCTTGGGTCACAAATCAAGCCTTGGTAAATGTAAGAAAATTGAAATTTTATCAAGTATCTTTTCCGACCACAATGCTATGAGACTAGATATCAATTATGGAAAAAAATCTGTAAAAAATAAAAACACATGGAGGCTAAACAGTACACTACTTAATAACCAAGAGATCACTGAAGAAATCAAAGAGGAAATAAAAAAATACTTAGAAACAAATGACAACAAACACACGACGACCCAAAACCTATGGGATTCAGCAAAAGCAGTTCTAAGAGGGAAGTTTATAGCAATACAATCCTACTTCAAGAAACAAGAAACATCTCAAATAAACAACCTAACCTTACACCTAAAGCAATTAGAGAAAGAAGAACAGAAAACCCCACAAATTTAGCAGAAGGAAAGAAATCATAAATATCAGATCAGAAATAAATGAAAAAGAAGTGAAGGAAATGATAGCAAAGATCAATAAAACTAAAAGCTCGTTCTTTGAGAAGATAAATAAAATTGATAAGCCATTAGCCAAACTCATCAAGAAAAAGAGGGATAAGATTCAAATCAATAGAATTAGAAATGAAAAAGGAGAAGTAACAAATGACACTGCAGAAATACAAAGGATCATGAGAGTTACAAGCAACTCTATGCCAATAAAATGGACAACCTGGAAGAAATGGACAAATTCTTAGAAAAGCACAACCTTCTGAGACTGAACCAGGAAGAGATAGAAAATATAAACAAGCCAATCATAAGCACTGAATTTGAGACTGTGATTAAAAATCTTCCAACAAACAAAAGCTCAGGACCAGATGGCTTCACAGGCGAACTCTATCAAACATTTAGAGAAGAACTAACACCTATCCTTCTCAAACTCTTCCAAAATATAGCAGAGGGAGGAACACTCCCAAACTCATTCTACAAGGCCACCATCACACTGATACCAAAACCAGACAAAGATGTCACAAAGAAAGAGAACTTCAGGCCAATATCACTGATAAACATAGATGTAAAAATCCTCAACAAAATACTAGCAAACAGAATCCAACAGCACATTAAAAGGATCATACACCATGATCAAGTGGGGTTTATCCCAGGAATGCAAAGATTCTTCAGCATATATGCAAATCAATCAATGTGATACACCATATTAACAAATTGAAGGATAAAAACCATATGATCATCTCAATAGATGCAGAAAAACTTTCGACAAAATTCAACAACCATTTATGATAAAAACCCTCCAGAAAGTAGGCATGGAGGGAAGTTACCTCAACATAATAAAGGCCATATATGACAAACCCACAGCCAACATTGTTCTCAATGGTGAAAAACTGAAACCATTTCCTCTAAGATCAGGAGCAAGACAAGTTTGCCCACTCTCACCACTGTTATTCAACATAGTTTTGGAAGTTTTAGCTAGAGCAATCAGAGAAGAAAAAGAAACAAAAGCAATTTAAATCGGAAAAGAAGATGTAAAGCTGTCACTGTTTGCAGATGGCATGCATGATACTATACACAGAGAATCCTAAAGACTCTACCAGAAAACTTCTAAAGCTAATCAATAAATTTGGTAAAGTATCAGGATACAAAATTAATGCACAGAAATCTCTTGCATTCCTATACACTAATGATGAAAAATCTGAAAGAGAAATTAAGGAAACACTCCCATTCACCACTGCAACAAAAGGAAAAAAATACCTAGGAATAAACCTACCTAAGGAGACAAAAGACCTGTACGCAGTAAACTATAAGACACTGATGAAATAAATTAAAGATGATACAAATAGATGGAGAGATATACCATGTTCTTGGATTGGAAGAATCAACATTGTGAAAATGACTATACTACCCAAAGCAATCTACAGATTCAATGCACTCCCTATCAAACTACCAATGGCATTTTTCACAGAACTAGAGCAAAAAATTTCACAAATTTTATGGAAACACAAAAGACCCCGAATAGCCAAAGCAATCTTGAGAAAGAAAAATGGAAGTGGAGGAATCAGGTTCTGGACTTCAGACTATACTACAAAGCTAAAGTAATCAAGACAGTATGGTACTGACACAAAAACAGTAATATAGATCAATGGAACAGGATAGAAAGCCCAGAGATAAACCCACGCACATATGGTCACCTTATTTTTGATAAAGGAGGCAAGAATATACAGTGGAGAAATGACAGCCTCTTCAGTAAATGGTGCTGGGAAAACTGGACAACTACATGTAAAAGAATGAAATTAGAACACTCCATAACACCATACACAAAAATAAACTGCAAATGGATTAAAGACCTAAATATAAGGCCAGACACTATAAAACTCCTAGAGGAAAACATAGACAGAACACTCTATGACATAAATTACAGCAAGATCCTTTTTGACCCACCTTCTAGAGCAATTGAAATAAAATCAAAAATAAACAAATGGGACCTAATGAACCTTAAAAACTTTTGCACAGCAAACGAAACCATAAACAAGATGAAAGGACAACCTTCAGAATGGGAGAAAATATTTGCAAATGAAGCAATTGACAAAGGACTAATCTCAAAAATTTACAAGCAGCTCAAAATCAGAAAAAAACAGAAAACCCAATCCGAAAATGGGCAGAAGACCGAAACAGACATTTCTCCAAAGAAGATATACAGATTGCCAACAAACACATGAAAGGATGCTCAACAGCACTAATCATTATAGAAATGCAAATCAAAACTACAGTGAGGTATCTCCTCACAGCTGTCTGAATGGCCATCTTCAAAAAGTCTACAAACAATAAATGCTGGAGAGGGTGTGGAGAAAAGGGAACCCTCTTGCACTGTTGGTGGGAATGTCGATTGATACAGCCACTATGGAGGTTCCTTAAAAAACTAAAAATAGAACTACCATATGACCTAGTAATCCTACTACTGGGCATATACCCTGAGAAAACCATAATTCAAAAAAGTCATGTACCACAATGTTCATTGCAGCTCTATTTAGAATAACCAGGACATGGAAGCAGCCTAAGTGTCCATCAAGAGATGAATGGATAAAGAAGATATGGTATATATATATGATGAATATTACTCAGCTACAAAAGGAAACAAAATTGATTTATTTGTAGTGAGGTGGTTGGACCTAGAGTCTGTCACACAGAGTGAAGTAAGTCAGAAAGAGAAAAACAAATACTGTATGCTAACATATATATATGGAATTTAAAGACCAAAAAAAAATGGTTATGAGGACCTAGGGGCAGAACAGGAATAAAGATGCAGATGTAAAGAATGGACTTGAGGACACAAGGAGGGGGAAGTGTAATCTGGGATGAAGCGAGAGAGTGGCATGTACTTATATACACTACCAAATATAAAATAGATAGCTAGTGGTAAGCAGCCACATAGCACAGAGAGATCAGCTCAGTGCTTTGTGATCACCTAGACGGGTGGGGTAGGGAGGATGGGAGGGAGTCACAAGAGGGGGGAGATATGAGGATACATGTATATGTATAGCTGATTCACAATGTTATAAAGAAGAAACTAATACACCATTGTAAAGCAATTATACTCCAATAAGATGTTAAAAAAAACCAAACCATTGGGAATAACATCAATAAGATGGTGAGATAGGAAGCCCCGAACTCTCCTTTTCCCCCATTTTTGTTGACACAAAAATTCAATGACAAAACATGTATTAATTTTCCTTGTGAGAAAGCCAAAAACGAGTTAAGAGGCTCATGCAGCCCAGACAAGTGTGAAACCAGCCACATCAAAACTGGTAAGAACATGGGAGACACCCTCTTGTCATAATCCCCACGCCCACTACAGTACCATATGATCATGACGAAAACCCCATATCCCAACTTTTACAAAGATTTGGGCTGCACATCTAACATCTCAACTTTTCCAGATGATGCCCAAGGGACTGGCTTCTAACTTGCTCATTTCAGAGAACTAATGGGACCCTCCATATGCTAAACCCTTGGGGGCTGCAGAGAACAAATATGACAGTTTGAACTAGTGAGCAGACACTTGTCAGAGGAGGAGTCCTGTCTCAGTACAGAGCAAGCAGGTAGGGGAGAAAAACCCAGCTCCCAGCTTCTCCCTGGGGAAGGAATGAACTGTGCCTCATATCAAACAACAAGGCTTCTGTGTTGGAGTGCTTATGGAATCTAACATATTCTAGATACCTGGGAGCCACTGAGAAAAAAGAAGTTGCTTTGAACTAGAACACAAGAACCCTCCAAAGCCCCTTGCCCCTCTGACCCAATGTGGGGTGTTTATCACATCCATGAGAGGAATAATCTGGAGGCCATTAAAAATAAAGATGGCAGTTTAGACGAGCATGAAAATTTGAGACACCCACAGAAGCTGTGGCCAGGTTGGTTTGTGAAGGTCTTCTATACACAGCCAATGTGTAAAAACTGGGAGAGGTGGCAGTTTTTCTAATGCATAAATAACAACACAGAATCAAGGAAACTGAAGTAAGTGGGAAACACAATGCCAACAAAGGAACAAGATAAATCTCCAGGAACTGACCCTAGTGAAACAGAAATATATGAATTACTTAAAACAATTTTCAAAACAACCATCATAAAAATACTGAATGAACTCAGAAGAACAATGCATGAACAAAGTGAAAATTTCAAGAGAAAGAAACATTAAAAAGTACCAAACAGAAATCATGGAGCTGAAGAATAAAATAAGTGAACTGAAAAATTCAATAGAGGAGTTCAGCAGCAGACTAGAGCAAAGAAAGAAAGATTCAATGATCTTTAAGACAGGTCATTTGAAATTATCTTCCCAGACAGCCAAAATAATGAAAAAAGCTTAAGGGATTGATGGTTCACCATCTAGCAGACCAGTATACATATTAGCAAAGCCTCAGGAGAAGAAAGAGCAAAAAGATAAGAAACCTTACTCAAAGAAATAATCGCTAAAATCTCACCAAATCTGGGGAAGGAAATGGACTTCCAAACCCAGGAAACCCAAAATATCCCAAATAAAATGAACTCAAAGAAATCACAGAGATAGATTATAATCAAGTTGCCAAGAGTTAAAGACAAAACGTGAATTATGACAGGCAAGAGAAAAACAATTTGTCATGAGAAGGGAAGTCACATAACACTATTATTTGATATTTCAACAGAAACCCTGCATGCCAGAAAGGAATGAGATAATATATTTAAATTGATGAAAGAAAAAAAAAACCTGCCAACCTGGAATATTATACCTGGCAAAACTGTCTTTAAAACTGAAGGAGAGATGAAGACTTTCTCAAACAGAAGGAGTTTGAGAATGGAGTTCATCACTACTAGAACTGCCTCATAAGAAATGCTGAAGGGAGTTCTTTAATTTGACAAGAAAGGACAATAAAGGGAAACACAATAGCATTAGAAAGTACAGTTGACCCTTGAACAATGTGGGGGTTAGAGGCACTAACCCCCTATGCAGTCAAAATCCACACATAACTTTATAGTCAATCCTCCATATCTGTGGTTCAGCACCTGCAGATTCAACCAACTGTGGAGTGCAGTACTGTAGTATCTATTGAACAAAATCCACATATAAGAGGACCCATGCACTTCAGACTGGTATAGGGTTGTATAGGGTTTACTGTATAAAACTTGTTGGTAAAGGTAAATACATAGACAAATATGGAATATTGTATTAGTATAATTGTGGTAGGCAAACTGCTTTTAATTCTAGTGTAAAAGTTAAAAGAAAGAAGTACAAATATAACTATAACAAAAAATATGTTAATGGATACACAGAATAATACATACATATGAAATACAAAATAGATGTAAATTGTAAAGTCAATAACAAAGTTTGGGGGACGTTAGTAAAGTATATAATTTTTGTATGTGATTGACATCCAGTTGATATCAGCTTCAAATAGACTGTTATAACTATAAGATATTTTAATGTAAGCTCTGTGGAAACCACAAGGAAAATACATCTAAACACACAAAAAAAAAGAGGAATCAAAGCATACAAATCCAAAAAAATCAAAAAAAATATGTAAATAAAGACAGCAAGATAGGAAAAGGACAAAAGAAATACAAGATGAATAGAAAACAATTAATAAAATGATAATTGTATACCCTTCCTTATCAATAATTACTTTAAATGGAAATGGATTAAACTCCTCAATCAAAAGATGTAGAGTGGCTGAATGAATTTAAAAAAACAAGATCCACCTACAGGATATTCATTTTAATTATATCTGAAAGACATAGATAAGGACACGCATAGGCTGAAAGTGAAGGGATGGGAAAAGATAGTCCATGCAAATGGTAACCTAAAGAGAGTAGAGGTGGCTATATTTATATCAGACAAAATAGACAAAGTCAAAAATTGTCACTAGAGACCAAAAAGGACACTATATAATAATAATAAAATGTTCAACTCCTTAAGATATAAAAATTGTAAGTATATATGTACCCAACATCAGAGCACCTAAGATATATAAAGCAAACATTGACAGGACTGAAGGGAGAAATAGTCAACAATACAATAATGGTAGGAGACTTCAATACTGCACTTTCAATAATGGATAGAACAACTAGACAGAAAATCAACAAAGAAACAGCAGACTTAAACCACACTATAGACTAAATGAACCTAATAGACATATGGAGAACATTTCACCCAAAAGTAGCAGAAATCACATTTTTCTCAAGTGCACATAGAAGATTCTCCAGGATAGATGATATGTACAAAATAAGTTTTAACAAATACAGGAAAATTAAAATTATACCAAGTATCTTCTGACAACATGGATTGAAATTAGAAATCAACAAGTGTTGATGAGTATTTGGAGAAACAGAAACCCTTGTACACTGTTGGCGGGAATATATAATGGTGTGGTCACTAATGAAAACAGTATGGATGTTTCTCAAAAAATTAAAAATAGAACTACCATAAGATCTAGTAATCCCACTCTTGGTTTATATCCAAAGAATTTAAATCAAGATTGCAAAATGATACCTGCACTTCCAGTTCACTGCAACACTATTCACAGTGGTCAAGATGTGGAGACAACCCAAATGTCTATTGATGGATGAAGGGATACGTGAAAATGGATGAATGGATATGATGAAAGAAAATGTGATACATACATATGATGTAATATTATTCAGCCTTTAAAAAGAAGGAAATCCTGCAGTATGTGTCAAAATGGACAATGGTCAATCACAAAAGGACAAATACTGACGATTCCATACATACAGTGTATCTAAAAGTAATCAAACAGAAGCTGAGAGTAGAATGATGGTTTTCAGGGGCTGAGGAAAGGGAAAAATGGGAAGCTGCTAATTAATGAGTATGACATTTTAGATATTCAAGATGAATAAGTTCTAGAAATCTGTACAACATCATGCCTATGGTTAACAGTGAGGCATTGTACATCTAAAAATTTATTGAGCATAGATCTCATGTTACATGTTGTTATCACAATAAAATAAAAATTAATAATTAAAAAAATCCATTGATCTCTTCCTACTTCCTACTTTGACTTAAGCTTAAATGTTTTGACCTAGTGTTCAAGACTCTCTGAAGTCCACTGATATCCTTCTTCATCTTATTTGGCTCCCACTATTCCCCTGGATGACTGCTCTCCTGATGTCATTTTCTACTCATTGACTCTGTCTCACCTTGAGCTTTCCTGTGTCTTGGCCTTTATTCACACCATTCTATGGTCTACTGCAATGACCTTCCTATTCATCTCCATCTATACACATTCAGCATTCCTCAAGGCCAAATATAGCCCTTTTTATCCACAAAATCTATTCTGAGCATCACAAATGGAACAACATTTCCTTATCTGAATGTTGGAAGTGCAGTAACTATGCTCTTTTCAAAACTTTTGTCACTCTCTACCTTGATCTATGTGTATTTCCTCTATTAGACACCAACCTCCTTGAAAATAAAATCCAAATCTACTTCATATTTGTATCATCTTAAGTGATAAAAAATCGTTCTTGAACATAATGGGTACTGAAAAAGAAATTTGTTTAGTGAAGAAAGCCATCCTGGAGAACCAAACATAAGGAATACATTGAACAGAACAATTACTAATAGAAAATAATTTGTGCTTGGCAAACATAGATATGTAAGCCATGTTTGTGAGCAATAAATTTTTGCCTCAGAAACTTCTTTAACTTCTTCAACCATCTTCAGTCCAAAAATATCAGGTTGTCTGTGCAGCCTATTTAGCAGTTGTGATAGCCCCAAACAGTAAACAAACTATTTTAGATTCCACGTTTGCTTTCCTATAGACAAGAGTCTACATGTTATAAACAAAGCAGCTCAAATTCACACTGCTGCACCCTCCTTTCAGCACCCACAACCACCACTTCATTACTACTGAGGGCTGCCTCAAACATAGCTTTGGATCACAAAAATTATTAGCCAAGTGAACAGTCAATTTTGATGTAGGGAATTATTGACCATTGTGCATTTCAACAATGTACGCAACCATCACACAAAGCCTTGGTGTAAAATATTAATAGCCACTGGTTCCACTCTTTTTCCTTCTCTCCTCCTCCACCTTTTCCCTGCCTTGCCCTAGCACATTTTCCTGCCAAGAAGGCTTGCAGAAGGATTTCCTCTCTTCTGTTGTATTTGTTATTTTCCATCTTCTCATTCAGAACAAAGGCTTGCTATGGTCTTGTTTTAAATTTCATGTTGGACCATGGTGGTCACTGGTTGAAGAGGAACAAAGTGAAATCCAGTCTGGAAAATGATAATGTTGCTTTCTAACTAATCATCACTATGTATTCTGCCTGTCTTGGCTCCAGAAAATTCTCCAGTTATTTCCTTTTGGCAGCACCACTTTTGTGCACTTAATAAATCTGGACTTATGAGGGCGTAGAGTAGCCTTCCCAACATTTTTTTTAATGTTATGGACATTGCTGTTTCCCTTAGAGAGAGCTAAGTAAAACACCTCCTGCTCTTTGTCATGCAAACTGGCTCTGCTGTCAGTTTCAGGTTTTGCTGCTCTTGGTGCTGCTTCAGGACAGGCAGAGTAAGGGTTCCTCTACCCAAAACGATTCAACAGGGTTCAAGGGAGTCCTGAGGCCCAAAATTCTTTCCCTTCCTAGAAGCCAATCAGCTTCACCCTTTGGATGTACTGGGTGATTGAAATTCCCCTATTATTATTTATCACCATAGACCATTTAACTCAAATGTCACTTTCTCCATGAAGCCTCTCATAATTTCCTTCACTCATTTCAGCCTCCCACTTCAGATGTAATAAATCAACCCCTCATCTTGATTCTACGATTAAAACTGACCATATTCTATTGTACAATTAGTTATGTTTCTGTCTCCCCTGCTGAACAGTGAAAGTCTCAAAGGTTAGAGTCATATCTTATTTATCTTTGTTTCCCCAGCATCTGTCACATAGCAGAGTATCAATTAATGTTCCATGAATGAAGATAGTGCCTGAGATTCTATCATACATCATTCCTTCGGATTCCTTTTCTACAAAGCTTCTTCTTAAGTGCATATCCTCTTGGGTAGAATGTCATGGTGTAATACTAATGTCATGGTGCAGTAATTATTATTGGTAAACTATTAAAGCCCTCCTCTTGACAGGGACCAGGATCAGATGAAAATATTGGGGGCTGGGGAGTGTGCCAGAGGATGATTTAAAAGACAGAGAGAAAAGGCCCACAAAGGGAGGCATCAAAGATTATCTACTTGACGATTCCAGTTTTTAGGCCAAACCTATCCCTCAGCTCAAGGCTAATTTACTACAGAGAATTATGCATTCAAAATGTTTGCCCATAGAGGATGTAGGAGTAGACTGTCACAATTAATCTAGAGATGCATTTGTATCTGCAGTATAATAGGGTACATGAAACCTTGCCTAGAGCCAATACGCCTTTAGGCTGGAACTCAATAATGATGCGCCCATAAAAAATGTTCCAGCTATTACCAAACACTCTGGCAAGCTGAGGGGCTCTTTTCATAGTCATCCCTCTGGGGTTCTCCAGTGACTCAATGTGTCCCAGATACACCCCAGCTCATTAAGCTGCTGGGTTATACGGACAGACATTAATTACTCAGAATTGAGTGCCTGCGTGTAAATGGTTATTTTGGATAATTCAGAGGGTTATTCTAAAGAAGTACCATTAACTTCCTAGCAATTTTGACTTGTGTTCAAAAAGCTTTACTCAGGAAGGCCATTCACCCTAGTTGGATGACAATTTAGTAAAAAGACATCACACTTAACTAAACTGGTTTGCTTTCCAGTCTCCTTCCTGGCTCTCCTCTCTGTAGGATCCTTGGCATCTAAGAAGATTGTGTCTCCAAAGATTCATTTACTTACATATATCAGGACCCCTGGAAAAAATGTCTCAATAAATATCTGAATCACTCTCCCATTGGCTGCTGCGCTGCTGGCACAACTTTTCTGAGCAGCCATGTTATGGTGCTTACAACAGAGGGATCGCTTAAAAAGCAAGATAAGGGTGAAACTCTGTCCATACACCCCCTCATCACCACAGCTACTGCTTTTGATACCAGCAGGCTTTTCAGGACCAAGGAGGTTCAGGTGTTTGAGCATAATGTTTCTAAATCACCAAATTCATTATTTTAATTTTTTGCCCAAAAGGTACAGTTTTTTAAATTAATATCTGCATCAGATTTAAATTCTCTGGTTAGGGGACTTCCCCCCTGGTGGTCCAGCGGGCAAGACACCGAGCTCCCAATGCAAGTGGTCTGGGTTAGATCCCTGGTCATAACCCGCACGTCACAACTAAAGATTCTGCATGCCGCAACCAAAAAAAAAAAAAGGTCCCACACACTACAATGAAGATCCTGCATTCTGCAACTAAGACCCAAGGCAGGCAAATTAATTAATTATTTAATTAATTAAATAAATAAAAATAAAATTAAAAAATAAGTTCTCCTGTTAGGTGGTTCCCCCCCCCAACCCCTTTCCAAGATACTGACATTAAGATTAGTATCTGAGAATTAAACTGTAAAATCCACATATAATAAAGATCTAAAAAATTGCCTTGATGTGATGATAGCTTCCAAGACTAGGAGACTCTACTGTAAACCTAATAGTGGCTATATGCACCACATCATTACAATATTAGAGTTCTTGTCTTGGGAGTTCCCTGGTGATCTAGTGGTTAGGATTCGGCACTTTCACTGCCATGGCCCGGGTTCAATCACTGATGGGGGAACTGAGATCCTGCAAGCCTTATGGTGTGACCAAGAAAAAATAGTTCTTGTCTTCCTCCCTTACTTTACCTTTGACATTTTACTTTTTGTACCTCAGTTTCCACCTCTTGAAGATGATAATAATACTATCTATCTCATAGGATTGTTTGGAGCATCAGAGAAAAGATGCACTTAACATTATGTCTGGTTCATAATAAACACTCAATAAATGTTAGGAATTATTGCCATTAACATCCACAGATAACATATGTTTAAACACCAACATGTGCCTTGTACTATGAATGAAAAGGGCATATAATCATGAACTCTTAGAATAACAGAGATAAAGAAAGGAGTCTTGTAGAGAGGGGAAATTCAGACAATGTACAAAGAATTGGAAGCCAGAATGATGTCAGACTTTCTCAACAACAACCATCGAAGCTATAAAAGGATGGAAAAATGCCTTAAAAATTCTGAAAGAAAAAAGTGATTTTCAACTTGGAATTCTGTATAGAAACAATCTAATTATCTAGGGTGATGGGAGAATGATACATTACCATCAATATCCTTGGAGAGAAAAGATAATGCATTTGTAAAACAAAAACAGGATGCCATGAAAAGGGATGAACGTGAAAAAGGAGAAAGAAAGAGAGAGAGAAGGAACTCTTGAAAAAATTTTATGAAGGTTAATATAATAATTCAAAAATAAGGGCTAGAAGATACAGTCAAGAAACTGTCTCAAAAAAATAGGGGAAATAAGTTAAAATAAAAGACAAGAAGATAAAAGAAAAATAACCAATTCAGAAAAAACTTTCAACTAATAGTAACTCCAAAGAAACAGAAGATAAAAAAGGAGGGGAATAAAATTATCAAGCAAAAATTATGCTTCCCAGAACTGAAAGACATGAGCTTCCAGATTAGAACATTCTATCCTGTGCTTTATTATGGGTGAAAAAAAATACTATGAATGAAGAAAGCATATAATCAGAAAAATTCAGAAGCATTGCAAGAGAAGAAACCCAAATGACATACAATTGGAAATCAGAATGACTTCAGATAACCTAATAGCAAATGTTGGAGACAGAGGAAAACAGAATAATGGAATAATGCCTTAAACATTCAGATGCACAACCGATATATCAAGTATAAGAACAGAATAAACACATTTTCAGAACTATGGGTCAAAATCTTTACTTCTTTCACACCTTTTTAGATATACCTACTATGGATTCGATCCAGCAAATGAATGTATGCTCCAGTAAAACCAAAATGGAATGAGATTTGGGATCCAGGAGATAGGAATTCTATTCTAATTTAACAACAAAGAAAAGTCCTATTTTGATAGTGGAGGAAACTCCAGGAAGAGAGCAGTGAAGCAGGCCCGGTATTAAAGGTAAATGGGATCAAAATGATAGATGACTTTGGGAGACTGGTATCTAAGGGGAAATGAAATTGACAGCTTATATGATTGTTTGAGCTTTTGTAACTAAAATTAAAAGGCAGCTTACAGATCTATTGAAATATTTGGGAAAAATTAGTGATAGACACATAGAAAACCAAACAAATGAAAACTAAAACAACCTACATTTAGATCATGATTTCTAAATACCATTCCCCAATACAAGGAACCAAAACCCTTGGAGAAATGGCTGATTCTAGGGCCAAGAAAATAAATGCAAGATAAGACTAGAACATCTTGTAGTGCCAGAAAGTGGGGAAGTACTCAAAAAACATAAGGATGGAAGCATATCAAAAGGATGCAGGAGTCAACCTGGAAGAGCTCCCAACAGCCAAATCTAGAAAAATTTGAGCAACAAAATAAATAACCTAATATAGGATGATAATCCAAAGTATAAAATAGAAATTCATGAACTCATACTGATATAAATAAATGATTGAATAAATAAATGAGAGAGAAGAGACAAATCTCCTTTACAGAAGATTACCCAAATAACTTAAATAGATATATCCCTCCCTTCCAGGAGATGAAGCTTAGTTATACTTCTCCATGAGTGTGAGCCAGACTTTGTGATTCACAACCAAAAAGTAGAATATGGGGGGGGGGGCGTGTAGGGGTGGTGGTGGCGACAATAACTTTACACTGGAAAATACTGGTAAACACTATCTTGGCCAGGTGGTTGAGGTTAGCACCACCAGTGATAATTCATGTTGATAGCACGTATCCACTGATATGATGATGAAAAGGACACTTCATCACTGTGTCTGTTCTTCCCAAAACTTTGTAACCCCCATGTAATTATTAGAAACATCAAACAAACCCATGTTGAGGGGCGTTTTACAAAACACTTGACCAGTACTCCTCAAAACTTTAACATGAAAAGCAAGGAAAAACTAAGAAACTGTAACAGACCAGATGAAACTAAGGAGATGTGGCAGTAAATGCAATATGGCACCCCGGATGCAATTCTGGAACCAAAAAAAGACACAAGTGAAAAAATGAGTGAAATCCTAATAAAGTTTAAAGTTTACTTAATAGCAGTGTACCAACGTTGGTTTCTTTGTTCTGACAGTGTACCATGATAATGTAAGACAATATTACATTATGAAAGGTATATAGAAATGCTCTTTACCATCTTTGCAATTTTTCTGGAAATCAAAAATTATTCCAAAATTAAAAGTTTATTTTTTAAAAAGTACCCATTAACTCTAGGAAAGCAAACAGTTATACAAAAAGAAAATATTTTCCAGTATACTACCTGGCTCTGCAGTAAATAATACTTGTGTTGTCATGATAAAACAATTCCAAACACTGAATTAACCAAAAAATTGTAAGACATCACTATTCTGGAAGAATTGAAGGAAAGAAAGTAGAGGAGGTGTGTGAAAGATACGTCAATCCCATTTACCATTTACCATAGGGAGTGGTAATGTATAATAATAAACTACGAAATAGTAGTGTAAGTATATTATTTTCAATTATGGAGGTAAATACCAGTAAAAATAGTTGAAAGAACTGAAAGTATTTAAAGACTGAAGAGTGGGAAAAGGATGGCCTTTTTTTGTATATAGTGTTTTTTCTTTCTTTTTTTTAATTGAAGTATAGTTAATTTACAATGTTGTATTAGTTTCAAGTGTACAGCAAAGGGATTCTCGTATATATTCTTTTAGAATCTTTTCCATTATAGGTTATTACAAGATACTGAATATAGTTCCCTCTGTCTTATTTTGGACTTTAAAAAAATAATAAAACTCTGCTCAAAAAGTTATATACATATAACTGAATCGCTGTGCTGTATACCTGAATCTAAGACAATATTGCAAATCAACTATACTTCAATTTAAAAATTAGTAAAATAAAAAGTGATGTTTACACTATGAACAAAAAAACTACCTAGTTTTTTTTTGTTGTTTTTTTTGGCGGTACATGCGCCTTTCACTGTTTCAGAGCACAGGCTCCGGACGTGCAGGCTCAGCGGCCATGGCTCATGGGCCTAGCCGTTCCCCGGCATGTGGGATCCTCCCAGACTGGGGCACGAACCCGTGTTCCCTGCATCGGCAGGCGGACTCTCAACCACTGCGCCACCAGGGAAGCCCAAATCTACCTAGTTTTTCCCCCTCATGGAATCAGAGAGAAAGTACATTCAAGAAAGAAAATTATTTTCGAGTTTATCCAAGCAGTATCTAGGGAGGAGGAGCCCCACACTGTGAAAGATAGAGTGCCCCTGTGTCCAATTACATCCCTATTTTATGCCTAGTGTTATCCTCCCACAGAGGCCCACAGATTTGTTTTTAGCCAACGTAGTGTGTGTATGAGTTATGAGGGGAGCTCCCTCTGTGTGCTGGTCACTAAACATATGCCACATCGTTTAAATTCACAAGAAAACTGCAAGGCAAATATTATTTCCACTTTACCAATTATGAAACTCATGTTTAGAGATTAAATGTTTTGCTTACTGTCACACACATAGTAAATGGCAAACATGACCTGGACCCAGCTCTGTCTGGCACTAAAGCCCAGTTACTTTATTACCTTCCCCACCCTAATTCCTGTAAGCTTCAAGGAAAGAACAAGTAAAGGATCAGAATGGTGAGGCGCTAGTCTCAAGAGGCTTCTTGGAGAACTCAAACATGAAATAACCAGAAGGAAACAGCAGGGTACTCATAATCCATCAAAACAAAATGCTTGAAAGCCCAAAGGTGGAAAAGAGCAAGACACACAAGAAATCATATGGTGACTGGCTAAGCCACAGAATAAGAGTGAAAAGGCAATGGTTAATGATTCGAAAGCTTCCTAGTAACAAGCTATGATGGCTTCATTCACGTTTAAACCATCACTCTTTCAGCATTGTGGTTAAGAATGAGACTGAAGTTCAACTACCTAGTTCAAATCCCAGCTCTGTGACCTTAGGAAAAATACTGAACCTATATGTGTCTTGGTTTCTTCATTTGTTAAATGAGGAAAGTAACTGTACGTTCCTCATAGCACTGTAATGAGAATTAAATGAAATAATTCATTAAAATGCATAAAACCATGCCTGCCACATGAAGGGCTCAATACATGCCAGCTCTAATTGGTTCTTAGTTGAATAGTCGTAAAACAAATTTGGTGCACTCCCCCAGCTTGGGCCAGTGTTCGAACCTTTGCAGTGTTGCTAACTGGTTGGAAACAAGAGATGCTGACATTGTATTTTCATGGAGTCAGGCTTTTATTACTTAGCTGTCCCACAGCAAACCCTAGTTGGTCCCACAGAGCCAATCTTCCTCTTTACCAAACTGAATGAGAATAGGCCATCATTGTACTGCCCCACATCGAAACACCAACTCTGCTACATTGCTTTGATTAATTTTTCATTCTTTTGTTTGGTCAAAACATTTTATTGCCATTTACCATGAGTGAGGAACTCAGCTAAGTCCTGTGACAGATATAAAGATGTAAGGTTTTGTCTCCATTACCTCTTGCTAGGACTCTTGCAACAGCGCCGTGACTTATCTCCGCGCCTCCTGTGTCTTACCTGTCTAATTCAATTCATACAGAGCTCCAGATAACTCTTTTTAAAGTGGATCACGTCGTTTTCAGCTCAAATATTTTTTGTAAATGTCTTCTTTCCCAAATGAAATTCAAACTTACAAACTTGTCATTTACGGTCTTCCAGCACTTAACTTGAATCCAAAGTTCTTATCTCTCTTTATAGTTTTACTACATAATTCATATCATCCCTGAATTGCACTGCCTCCAAGGTCCCCACACTCCATCTGAAATCCCTCCAGCCATTCCCACCTCATGAAATACTATGTATCCTTAAAAATTAGCTCAAAAAACACTTTTCCCTCTACCCTACATTCATCTCATCTATCTATACTACCAACAGATATACATTGAGCATTTGCTGTGTTCCATGTACCATACAAACCTGCAACCTCATGACCACATGTACCATGTACAAAGGTTCCTTTGTACCTTTCCTAAATGCAAAGGATACACAAATGTATGAGGTAAAGCTCCTGCCCTTAAGACGCTCACAGTCTAGTGAGGAGAGACAAAAGATAATCAAGTAAGAGTGATTCGAATAGAAATATTTACATAGTGAAATGAACCATAGAGAAATTGTCAATGTGACCTGGTGGGTTCAGGAGTAATTTCAGAGAAGATTTGGCACTTGGACTAAGTGTTGAATAAGCAAGTATTTACTAGGCAAGCAAGGTGGTAAATGGTATGCAAGGTGGTGAGGACAGCATGAGTCGGAGAACAGGGCATGTACCCATATGGCAGCCTCAGAGACTGTGAGTGGATGGGTTTGGCATGGAGAGTGAGGAATAAGCAGGAGCGAAGGCAGGCTGGTCTTATGTGCAATACTAAGGACACAAGACGTTTTTCTGGGGGACATGAGAGCCATTAAAAAGCTTTAAACAAGGAGGTGTTATAATGAGATTCTGATTTTAAAACATATGCCATCCTCTGGCAGCAGGATAAAGGATAAATTAGAGAGGGGATGATGATGGAGGAAGGGAGACCTCATAGAATTCCATTCCAAGTTTCCAGGGAGAGATGAGAAAGGTTGGGTTAAAGCAGTGGCAGTAGGTACACAGTGCAGTGACTAACTGAGAACTGGTGAAGGAAGGAGAATTGAGAGGGTTTGGCCAGAGCCGGGATATAAAAGAATAATGAAAGTGAGAAGTGGAGGATGACTCCCAAAACCACCCTCTCTTAGAGCTCTGTCTTCTAAGTGGAGAGGGTGGCATTTGCTACACAAGAAAAAATATAGAAAAAAAACAAGTAACAGGTGTGTATTAGTGATGAAGAAATTTTCACATATTGAGGTATGGGGAAGTCATTCTAGCTTATACATAATTTAACTTGAACTTTATGCCAACTAAAAGAGCCTGTTTTGTGGCCTATTAAACATGCTTTGTACATCCGCTTTAACCCTTAAAGAAAAGACTGCATTTAAAAATCAAAATGGAGTAACTGTGGTTCAGGCATCCAAAATGGAGCTGGTTGGCCACTGTGGGTGTGGTTTCAGACACATTCCTGTATTACTGAGAACGTGAACTTTCTGAACTGTATCAGACTCAAGGACACTACCAGCCATTCTCAAAACAATATCTGCTGGCAGCTGCCAGCTGCAACCTCATGACTTCAAGGTCTCCCCTTGTAACTGTGCAACAGTTTAGAACCCCAACGAATCCCTGCTTAAGAAGAACCCATAATTCTTGACAAACAACTTATGCAATTTTGAGAGTTTTGCCTTTATAAGCCTACCTTGTTTTGTAGTCTGGTGGAACAAAATTCAAGTGCTTCTTTTTTTTTAACATCTTTATTGGAGTATAATTGCTTTATAATATTGTGTTAGTTTCCACTGTGTAACCAAGTGAATCAGCGATATGTATACATATATCGCCATATCCGCTCCCTCTTGCGTCTCCCTCCCAAACTCCCTATCCCACCCTCTAGGTGGTCACAAAGCACAAAGCTGATCTCCCTGTGCTATGCACCTGCTTCCCACTAGCTATCTATTTTACATTTGGTAGTGTATATAGGTCCATGCCTCTCTCTCACCTCGTCCCAGCTTACCCTGCTCCCTCCCCATGTCCTCAAGTCCATCCTCTACATCTGCGTCTTTATTCCTGTCCTGTCGCAAGATTCATCAGAACTTTTTTTTTTTAGATTCCATATATATGTGTTAGCATACGGTATATCTTTTCTGACTTACTTCACTCTGTATGACAGTCTCTAGCTTCATCCACCTCATTACAAATAACTCAATTTCGATTCTTTTTATGGCTGAGTAATATTCCATTGTATGTATGTGCCACATCTTCTTTATCCATTCATCTTTCAATGAACACTTAGAATGCTTCCATAACCTGGCTATTGTAAATAGTGCTGCAATGAACATTGTGGTACATGTCTCTTTTTGAATTATGGTTTTCTCTGGGTATATGCCCAGTAGTGGGAGTGCTGGATCATATGGTAGTTCTATTTTTAGGTTTTGAGGAATCTCCATACTGTTCTCCATAGTGGCTCTATCAATTTACATTGCCACAAACAGTGCAAGAGGGTTCCTTTTTCTCCACACCCTCTCCAGCATTTATTGTTTGTAGATTTTTTGATGATGGCCATTCTGAGTGGTGTGAGGTGATACCTCATTGTAGTTTTGATTTGCATTTCTCTAATGATTAGTGATGCTGAGCGTCCTTTCATGTGTTTGTTGGCAATCTGTATCTCTTCTTCAGGGAAATGTTTATTTATCTTCTGCTCAGTTTTGGATTGGGTTGTTTGTTTTTTTGATATTGAGCTGCATGAGCTGATTGTATATTTTGGAGATTAATCCTTTGTCAGTTGCTTCATTTGCAAATATTTTCTCCCATCCTGACGTTGTCTTTTCATCTTGTTTATGGTTTCCTTTGCTGTGCAAAAGCTTTTAAGTTTCATTAGGTCCCATTGGTTTATTTTTGTTTTTATTTCCATGTCTCTAGGAGGTGGATAAAAAGGATCTTGCTGTGATTTATGTCATGGACTGTTCTGCCTAGGTTTTCCTCTAAGAGTTTTAGAGTGTCTGGCCTTATATTTAGGTCTTTAATCCATTTTGAGTTTATTTTTGTGTATGGTGTTAGGAAGTGTTCTAATTTCATTCTTTTACATGTAGCTGTCCAGTACTCCCAGCACCACTTATTAAAGAGGCTGTCTTTTCTCCTTTGTACATTCTTGCCTCCTTTATCAAAGATAAGGTGACCATATGTGTGTGAGTTTATCTCTGGGCTTTCTATCCTGTTCCATGGATCTGTATTTTTGCTTTTGTGTCAGTACCATACTGTCTTGATTACTGCAGCTTTATAGTATAGTCTGAAGTCAGGGAGCCTGATACCTCCTGCTCCGTTTTTCTTTCTCAAGATTGCTTTGGCTCTTTGGGGTCTTTTGTGTTTCTACACAAATTGTGAATTTTTTTGTTCTAGTTTTGTGAAAAATGCCATTGGTAGTTTGATAGGGATTGCATTGAGTCTATAGAATGATTTGGGTAGTAGAGTCATTTTCACAATGTTGATTCTTCCAATCCAAGAACATGGTATATCTCTCCATCTGTTTGTATCATCTTTAATTTCTTTTATCATTGTCTTATAGTTTTCTGCACACAGGTCTTTTGTCTCCTTAGGTAAGTTGATTCCTAGGTATTTTATTCTTTTTGTTGCAATGGTAAATGGGAATGTTTCCTTAATTTCTCTTTCAGATTTTTCATCATTAGTGTATAGGAATGCAAGAGATTTCTCTACATTAATTTTGTGTCCTGCAACTTTACCAAATTCATTGATTAGCTCTAGTAGTTTTCTGGTAGCATCTTTAGGATTCTCTATGTAGAGTATCATTTTATCTGCAAACAGTGACAATTTTACTTTTTCTTTCCTGACTTGGATTCCATTTATTTTTTTTTCTGCTCTGATTGCTGTGGCTAAAACTTCCAAAACTTGAATAATGGTGATGAGAGTGGGCACCCTTGTCTTCCTCCTCATCTTAGTGGAAATGGTTTCAGTTTTTCACCACTGAGAACAATGTTGGCTGTGGGTTTGATATATGGCCTTTATTATGTTGAGGTAGGTTCCCTCTATGGCTACTTTCTGGAGAGTTTTTATCATAAATTGGTGTTGAATTTTGTCGAAAGCTTTTTCTGCATCTATTGAGATGATCATATGGTTTTTACCCTTCAATTTGTTAATATGGTGTATCACATTGATTGATTTGCATATATTGAAGAATCCTTGCATTCCTGGGATAAGCCCCACTTGATCATGGTGTATGATCCTGTTGATGTGCTGCTGGATTCTGTTCGCTAGTATTTTGTTGAGGATTTTCACATCTATGTTCATCAGTGATATTGGCCTTTAGTTTTCTTTTTTTCTGACATCTCTGTCTGGTTTCAGTATCAGGGTGATGGTGGCCTCGTAGAATGAGTTTGTGAGTGTTCCTCCTTCTGGTATACTTTGGAAGAGTTTGAGAAGGATAGGTGTTAGCTCTTCTCTAAACATCTGATAGAATTTGCCTATGAAGCCATCTGGTCCTGGGCTTTTGTTTGTTGGAAGATTTTTAATCACAGTCTCAATTTCAGTGCTTGTGATTGGTCTGTTTATATTTTCTCTTTCTTCCTGATTCAGTCTTAGAAGGTTGTGCTTTTCTAAGAATTCCCCCTTTTCTTCCAGGTTGTCCATTTTATTGACATATAGTAGTAATCTCTCATGATCCTTTGTATTTCTGCAGTGTCAGTTGTTACTTCTCTTTTTTCATTTCTAATTCTGTTGATTTGAGTCTTCTCCCTTTCTTTCTTGATGAGTCTGGCTAGTGATTTGTCAATTTTGTTTACCTTCTCAAAGAACAAGCTTTTAGTTTTATTGATCTTTGCTATTGTTTCCTTCATTTCTTTTTCATTTATTTCTGATCTGATCTTTATGATTTCTTTCTTTCTGCTAACTTGTGGGGTTTTTTTTTTGTTCTTCTTTCCCTAATTGCTTTAGGTGTAAGGTTAGGTTGTCTATTCTTGTTTCTTGAGGCAGGATTGTATTGCTATAAACTTCCCTCTTAGATCTGCTTTTGCTGCATCCCATAGGTTTTGGGTCATCGTGTTTTCATTTTCATTTGTTTCTAGGTATTTTTTGATTTCCTCTTTGATTTCTTCAGTGATCTCTTGGTTATTAAATAGTGTATTGTTTAGCTTCCATGTGTTTGTATTTTTTCAGATTTTTTCCTGTAATTGATATCTAGTCTTATAGCATTGTTGTCAGAAAAGGTACTTGATACGACTTCAACTTTCTTAAATTTACCAAGGCTTGATTTGTGACCCAAGATATGATCTATCCTGGAGAATGTTCCATGAGCACTTGAGAAGAAAGTGTATTCTGTTGTTTTTGGATGGAAAGTCCTATAAATATCAATTAAGTCCATCTTGTTTAATACGTCATTTAAAGCTTGTGTTTCCTTATTTATTTTCATTTTGGATGATCTGTCCATTGGTGAAAGTGGGGTGTTAAAGTCCCCTTCTATGATTATGTTACTGTTGATTTCCCCTTTATGGCTGTTAGCATTTGCCTTATGTATTGAGGTGCTCCTATGTTCGATGCATAAATATTTACAATTGTTGTATCTTCTTCTTGGATTGGCCTTTGATCATTATAAGTGTCTTTCTTTGTCTCTTGTAATAGTCTTTATGTTAAGGTCTATTTTGTCTGATATGAGACTTGCTACTCCAGCTTTCTTTTGATTTGTGTTTGCATGGAATATCTCTTTCCATCCTCTCATTTTCAGTCTGTATGTATCCGTAGGTCTGAGTTGGGTCTCTGGTAGACAACATATATATATGGGTCTTGTTTTCATATCCATTCAGCCAGCCTATGTCTTTTGGTTGGAGCATTTAAGCCATTTACATTTAAGGTAATTATCAATATGCATATTCCTGTTACCATTTTCTTAATTGTTTTGGGTTTGTTTTTATAGGTCTTTTTCTTCTCTTGTTTTTCCTGCCTAGAGAAGTTCCTTTAGCACTTGCTGTAAGGCTGGTTTGGTGGTGCTGAGTGTCCTTAGCTTTTGCTTCTCTGTAAAGGTTTAGATTTCTCTGTCGAATCTGAATGAGATCCTTGCTGTGCATAGTAATCTTGGTTGTAGGTTTTTCCCTTTCATCACTTTAAATATGTCCTGCCACTCCCTCGTGGCTTGCAGAGTTTCTGCTGAAAGATCAGAAGTTAACCTTATGGAGATTCCCTTGTATGTTATTTGTTGTTTTCCCCTTGCTGCTTTTCATACTTTTTCTTTGTATTTAATTTTTGATAGTTTGATTAATATGTGTCTTGGCGTGTTTCTCCTTTGATTTATCCTGTATGGGACTCTCTGTGCTTCCTGGACTTGATTGACTATTTCCTTTCCCATGTTAGGGAAGTTTTCAACTATAATCTCTTCAAATATTTTCTCAGATCCTTTCTTTTTCTCTTCTTGTCCTGGGACACCTATAATTTGAATGTTGCTGTGTTTAATGTTGTCCCAGATGTCTCTGAGACTGTCCTCAATTTTTTTCATTCTTTTTTCTTTATTCTGCTCCACAGTAGTTATTTCCACTATTTTGTCTTCCAGGTCACTTATCCATTATTCTGCCTTAGTTATTCTGCTATTGATTCCTTCTAGAGAATTTTAAATTTCATTTATTGTTTTTTTCCTCATTGTTTTTTTGCTCTTTAGTTCTTCTAGGTCCTTATTAAACACTTCTTGTATTTTCTCTATTCTATTTCCAAGATTTTGGATCACCTTTACTATCATTACTCTGAATTCTTTTTCAGGTAGACTCCCTATCTCCTCTTCATTTGTTTGTTCTGGTGGGTTTTTACCTTGCTCCTTCATCTGCTGGATATTTCTCTGTCTTCTCATTTTGTTTAACTTACTGCATTTGGGGTTTCCTTTTCACAGGCTGCAGGTTTGTAGTTCCCATTGTTTTTGGTTTCTGCTCCCAGTCAGTGAGTTTGGCTCACTGGCTCATGTAGGCTTCCTGGTAGAGGGGACTGGTGCTTATGTTCTGGTGGGTGGTGGGTGCAGCTGGATCTTTTCTTTCTGCTGGGCAGGGCCATGTCTGGTGTTGTGTTTCGGGGGGGTCTGTGAACTTAATAGGATTTTAGGCAGCCTGTCTTCTAATGGGTGGGGTTGTATTCCTGTCTTGCTAGTTGTTTGGTATGGGGCATCCAGCATGGGAGCTTGCTGGCCATTGTGTGGAGCTGGGTCTTAGCATTGAGATGGAGATCTCTGGGAGAGCTCTCACCAATTGATATTACATGGGGCCGGAGGTCTCCTGTGGTCCAGTGTCCTGAACTTGGCTCTCCCACCTTGGAGGCACAGACCTGACACCAGACCGGAGCACCAAGACGCTGTCAGCCACATGGCTCAGAAGAAAAGGGAGAAAAAAAGAAAGGAAAAAAAGTAATAATAATAAAAAAGTAAAAAATAAATTATTAAAATAAAAAAAACAATAAAGAGAACAACCACACCAATAAACAAATCCACCAATGCTAACAAGTGCCAAAAACTAAACTAAGATAAACATAAAAACCAGAAACAAATTAGTCACAGACAGCAAACCCCAAGTGTGCAGTTGCTCCCAAAGCCACTGCCTCAAATTTGGGAACATTCATTGTCTATTCAGGTATCCCACAGATGCAGGGTACATCAAGTTGATTGTGGGGATTTAATCTGCTTCTCCTGAGGCTGCATGGAGAAATTTCCCTTTCTCTTCTTTGTTCACACAGCTCCTGGGGTTCAGCTTTGGTATTGGCCCCGCCTCTGCATGTAGGTCACACTCAGGCATCTGTTCCCTAACAGACAGGAGAGAGTTAAAGCAGCGGCTGATTAGGGGGCTCTTGCTCATTCACGCCAGGGAGAGGGAGGAGTACGGTAGTCATAATTGGAACGTGGGGTCAGCCTGTGGTGGCAGAGGCTGGTGTGACGTTGCAGCAGCCTGGGGCGTGCTCTGTGTTCTCCTGGGAAAGTTGTCCCTGGGTCACAGGACCCTGGCAGTGGTGGGCATCACAGGCTCCCGGGGAGGATGTGTGGGTAGTGACCTGTGCTTGCACACAGGATTCTTGGTGACTGCAGATGCAGTGTTAGCATTTCATGCCTGTCTCTGGGGTCTGGGATGATAGCCACAGCTCATGCCCTTCTCTGGAGCTTTCTTAGGCGGTGCTCTGCCTTCTGTGGGCACATGAAGCAGGCATCCCCTCTCCTCGCGTAGCCTGAAACAATGCTCTCTTGCCTCTTTAGCAGCTCCAGAGATTTTCCTGGACTCCCTCCTGGCTAGCTGTGGCATACTAGCCCCCTTAGGCTGTCTTCACACAGCCAACCCCAGTCCTCTCCCTGGGGTCTGACCTCCGAAGCCCAAGACTCAGCTCCCAGCCCCCACCCACACTGGTGGGTGAGCAGACAAGCCTCTTGGGCTGGTGAGTGCTGGTCAGCACCTATCCTCTGTGCGGGAATCTCCCTGCTTTGCCCTCTGCACCCCTGTTACTGAGCTCTCCTACGTGGCTCTGAAGCTTCCACACCACCCACCCCCCGTCTCCACCAGTGGAGTGTCTTCCTAGTGTGTGGAAACTTTTCCTCCTTCACAGCTCCCTCTCAAATGTGCAGGTCCCATCCCTATTCTTTTGTCTCTGTTTTTTTCTGTTTTCTTTTGCCCTACCCAGGTACGTGGGGATTTTCTTGCCTTTTGGGAAGTCTGAGGTCTTCTGCCAGTGTTCAGTAGGTGTTCTGTAAGAGTTGTTCCACATGTAGATGTATTTTTTTTTTAATATATTTATTTAATTTTTGGCTGCATTAGGTCTTTGTTACTGCACGCGGGCTTTCTCTAGTTGCAGCGAGCGGGGGCTACTCTTCATTGTGGTGCACGGGCTTCTCATTGCAGTGGCTTCTCTTGTTGCGGAGCAGCACAGGCTCTAGGCGCATGGGCTTCAAGTAGTTGGGGCACGTGGGCTTAGTTGCTCACGGCATGTGGGATCTTCCCGGCCCAGGGCTTGAACCCGTGTCCCCCGCATTGGCAGGCGGATTCTTAACCACTGCGCCACCAGGGAAGTCCCGTAGATGTATTTTTGATGTATTTGTGGGGAGGAAAGTGATCTCCACCTCTTACTCCTCTGCCATATTGAAGGTCCCCCCCAGTGCCTCTTGAATCTGTGTTTCCTGGGCTAAGTCCTCAGTTTTTGGCTCAAATAAAACTCTTTTCTATTCCTATTACAGATTGTATATTATTTCCATTGACATTAGTGATAAAGTTTGGTAATTAAGAGGAACAATCTCAGTGACTTCTTTAATCCAGAGCATCTGTTTCAAGACAATTTCTGCACTCAGTTACACAGGAGAGGGTAAGGGGTTTAAACCTCTAAAAAGTTACTCTCCAAATATCCTGTTATTTGGATAACACATCCAAGAGAGAAATTTGGAACACGTTCAAGAGAGAAATTCCTGTATATGTGTATACTAAGATACATGTCCAAAGCAACGTTGTGCATAATAACAAAAAGGAAAAAAATAGCTGTATATAACAAAATGGATAAATTGTGGCACCTTCATAAAAATGGAGCACTATATACTAGTGGAAATAAATTACCCACAACATTAACATGGATGAATCTCAAAAGCAAAAGTTTTGGAGTAAGAGAAGTCACAAATACACACAGTATGACACAGTTCATATACAGTTTGGAAACAGGCAAAACTATAGAATCTGTCTCTTAGAGATCCATATATAGGTGATAATATTATGTAAAAAGCAAGAAAATATTAACACAAAGTTCATAATAGTGGCTCTTTCTGGAGTGTGATCAGAGATGGCTAAAGGGGATTTTTGAATCACTGATAATGTTCTAGTGTTTAAATTGAGTGGTGAATGAAAGAGGTTTGCTTTATCATTATTCTTTAAATGGTACATATATATCATAGACTTTTATATTATAACTTATTCACAGTGAAAACTTTTAATTAATAATAAGCTTAAACAAAAGATGTGACAACTGCATATTTTCACAAAGAAAATGTACTCTTTACTAGCATGTGGTCCAGCATAAGCAGCCTTCAGGAAGCAGGCTCTCCCACAGGTGCCAGCAGGAAAGGGAGAAAGCTTTCATGGCAATTGTCCATAGTGATTAGGACCCAGTGAAGAGAGGGCTGCTTCCCAGGGCTGAAATCTCTCCACACCTGTCTACTGGAACCCCAAATCTAGACAGTAAGCAAGGAGCCAAAGTTCAGTACTTCAGTGACCAGTGATCAGAATCGGTGATGTGATCATGGGAGAAAATAAGCCAAAGTACTCTCCTAGAGCATCTAAGTGGAATGGCCAAAATCTGTGTACTCCTGTTTTGCCCATAGTCTTTTCCCAACTTGTTTTTAAACCACTCAAGGGCCAAGTCTGTCATCTCCTTTCTTTTATTCTTTTTAACTTTCCTTTCACACCCCAGGCAGTTTTCGAGTAAAGATATACTGTGTCTGTCCATCAGTGGGCTAGATTACTTGAGAAGTACATAAGGTCACTCCTCAAAAAGTATGGTCAACCTTGGTACATATTCACTCCCCAGCCAGCAGCCTTGATCAACCTCCAAATGCTGTTTTGCAAGGCATTTTGTAAAGTTCTTTTGACAAGTCTTACACACATGCAAATGTACAAAACCAGCCTCTTGACTTAAGAGTCACACTTCCAATTTTACTGAAACAGGATTGTTCATTTTGATCAGCACTGGGTTCACTGGTATTACACAGTAACAGTGCTTCCCAGAGAAGAATGTTTTGTTCCAAATGTTAATTGAAGATTGTGCTTCAGTCTTCAAAATCAATTCCAAGATAGGTACATTTTCTAAAGCTCATGAACAACTGTAGTATAGTAAAAAGAGGCCCAGCATTGGAGTCAGAAGTTCTCAGGTTGAATTCAGGTCTGCCTCTTCCCAGCTGTGCTACTACCTTGAACAGGTCTCAGTTTCTCTAGATCTTACTTTCCCAAATGATTGATCTTAAAGAGCTGGCTAACTCTCTGAAATGGCTGCTGGGAGGACCAAGTAGGAATTATATGAAATTACTCTGTAAACTGTTAAATACTGTGTAAATGTAAGAGTATTAATTCTAAGCCTAGAAAGCATTAAAAAGTTTTTTAATAAGAGATCAGGCTTCGAGGTTAGAGATCTTTATATCCCCTTTCCAGACCTACTAGCTGACTTCAGACAAGTAACGTAAACTCTCTAAACTTTGGTTTCCTTAGCTGTAAGGTTGGATTAGTAATAGTACGTACCTCTTGGTGCCACAGTAAAGGATTAAACAAGATAATGTATGTAAATACTTAGACCTTAGACCTATTCCTGGAAATAGTGAGTGCAAAATAAATGTTTGTTGCTGTTATGTGCAATGAAGGTCCTTTTTTTGGTTTCATCCACACAAATTAGGCATTCTCTTTTCCTAAGATCATGAGTTTACTCATGAAATCACTAAAAAATGCATTCTTCTTAAAATTGAAAAACCAATGGCCATGAACACATATACATAGCCATATCCAAACATCAGTTGTTCAACAAACAGCTACCATTTCTGAGCCTCTGTATCAGCTGCCAGGCTCTGTGCTAGACATTTGGCAAACATTAGCTAATTTAGCCTTCACAACAAACCTACCAGGGCGTTATTATTGCCAAGTTTTAGAAAAGAAAGCTAGCCTCAGGGAGGTTACAGAATTTGCCTGCAATCACATAGCAAGTCAGAGATAAAGCCCAAAATTCAACTTAAGTATCTTGTTCGACTGCTAGTCCCATAATAGTCTTTTCTTTTTCTTTCTTGTCTTCTATCTTCCATCCTTTCTTTCTTTTCTTTCATTATTCAAAGTTTTAGTATAACAATTATCTAATCAAATGCAAATCATTTATAGTTTCTACTGATTAATGCAAGCAAAATCAGCTTGTCCTGAATCTTTTGTGCTGTTAACTATATGTGAACCACTGAACAAAATACAGATTGAGGGTGGGGCAGTGGGAGGTACAAACTACTGGGTGTAAGATAGGCTACAACGATGTGTTGTACAACACAGGGAATATAGCCAATATTTTGTGTTAACTGTAAATGGAGTGTAACCTTTAAAAAATATATAAAACTTTATGATTGTTAGAAGATTTTTTTTAAAAAAAAGATTGAGTAGGTACAAACAAATGCTGTGCTGCCCTGACTGCTCATCCCTTGGGGACTTTTTTCCTGTTGTGATAGATACTTATTAACGAGGTGTCTGTGTGGGGGCAAAGAGTTGCCTTTACCGTGCTGTAGGTTTTCATCAGATTAGTGTTAGCTAAGTCACTCCCGACTCCATGCATTGGGAAACAGAACTCTGAGAATTTACAATCATTCCCCATTCAAGTATTAATCAAATATTGACTGAACACCACTCTTGAGCAAGGGGTTGTACTAAGTACTAAAGATAAAAGTATATCATACTAAGTGAAGTAAGCCAGACAGAGAAAGACAAATATCATATGATACTGTTTATATGTGGAACTTAAAAATAATGATAAAAATGAACTCATATATAAAACAGAAATAGGCTCACAGACATAGAAAACAAACTTACAGTTACCAAAGGGGAAAGGGGAGGAGCAGGGATAAATTAGGAGTTTGGGACTAACATATATACACTACCATATTTAAAGGAGAAAACAAACAAGGACCTACTGTATAGTACAGGGAACTATACTCCATATTTTGTAATAACCTATAAGGGAAAAGAATCTGAAAAAAAATAGATATATATGTATGTATAACTGAATCACTTTGCTGTACATCTGAAACTAACACGACATTATAAATCAACTATAGTTCAACAAAATTAAATAAATAAACTGATGATTAAAAGTTGAAAAAAAGATAAAAGTAAAGCAGTCCCTTTTTTTGGCAAGATGGCAGAGTAGGACCTGACTTCTCACATTGCACATTATCTTGATTAGGATTTAGACTTTCCGCTGATTGAGTTGCTTTTAACGAGGAAGACATACAATAAAACATAAGTATTATGAGGGAAATTGGATCTTTTTAGTGAAGGTTGCATGGTAAGCTCTTCTATGGACATTTACAAAAACTTTTATTCTGATGAAATCTTCACAATTTAATAGAAAAAAATACCACAGTTATTGCACAACTGAAATAGTGTCAAGCAGAAATGGAACCAATTATGAAGATGTTTGATGGTCAAAAAATTACACAATAAATGCAGTCAACTAGAGATGGCTGGATGCTGTTTGACCACATTGGTGATGAACAGTGTTTTAAGAAGAAACATTTAGACAGGATCTCAAGTATGTAAAATTACAACATGAATATGGCAATCAGTAGCAGCAGGATATCTTTACTTTTTTAAGAGTTTGTTTCAGTAATGAATAGAAATACTTTGAGTTCACTCTGAGGAAAATGGCCCCTGAAATCCTAATGCAGCCATGGAAGGACTTACATGATAAAAAGAGACCACTGGTAAAAATCCTCTCAACCATCCACTCTTCTCTCATTAGCAGTGAACATGGCTCATTCACTGGTCTCTTTTTCTCTTCAGTCAGCCCAAAGGCAGTTAACAACATTATTAATCTCTTCTTTTACCAGCAACAGTATCTTAAAACAATTCAGACCATGTGTGCACATATTCTTCATAGTCAAGATGTTGGAAAATGCAGGCAGGTGATAAAAGACCTAGTCAAAGTTATTGAATGAGATTGTCTCACATGTAAAGACTCTATTTCAGTTTGTTGAATGAGTTTGATGGGGCCAGAGAGATGTGAGTAGTTGCTTATGAAGGACTTCTTCATGATGGCTGCTCTTGAGGATTTCTTTGAAAATGCTTCTCCCTTCACATTTGAGATCTTTTGTTGTATCCACCAGCATATCAGCATTAAATGTGCTGGCAGAGAAACTGAACATGACCCCAGAAGAAGCTGAAAGGTGTATTCTGAATTTATTAGAAATGCAAGACTGATTCTAAAATAGACCCTGTAGTAATAGGTAGTCTCACTTCAGCCGCAAGTAATAGGCAGTCTCACTTCAGCCGCAACAAAGTCTCTCATTTACAAACCACATACTGGACATAAATATGGAGAAAAGGCTTAATCAGAATGATAGGCAAGATGTTCTCAGTTGGGCACCTCAGGACTCTGGCTCTGCAATGTACTGAATGTGTCCTGCAAAATTCACTTGTTGAAACACTAATTGCACTGTGATGGTATTTGGGGGTGGGGCCTTTGGGGGTATTTGGGTGGAGCCCTCATGAGCCGGATTAGTGTCCTTATAAAAAGAAGCCAGAGAGTTCACTCTTTCCATCATGTAAGGATACAAAAGAAGTTGAATGTCTGTAACCTCATCAGAACCCAACCATACAGGCACCATGATCTTGGACTTCCAGCCTCTAGAATGGTGACAAATAAATTTCGGTTGTTTATAAGCCCCTCAGTGTATGATGCTTTGTTATAACAGCCCAAGCTGACCAAAAAAGGACCCTACTGAAGAATTATGAAAGAAATATTTAGAAATTCAACATCATAAGCCCATTATAAAAAGTGTGATATACATTTTAGAAGTAATTAAAATAGTGTGTAGAAATTTAGGGATGGGGAAAATCAGATATAGATCCTATCCTCAAATAATCTATGACCTAATAGGTAAGATAAAACACATAAATAAATAACTATAATGCAAAACAGAAATTTAAAAATGACACAAAAGATGAGAGAGTTAGGTTCTATAGGATGTCAGAAGATGAGAAATTTCTTAAAACTAGAGAAATCAATGTGAGATTTATGAAAGAAAGAATACTTGGATGGTAGGATTTGATATATGGAGAAGGAAGGAAAGAGAAAAAAGAAAGCAAAGGTACAGAGAAGATGGCTTTTCTAGAGAAAACTAGCTCTTTGATTAGATTGGAAGGCACATAAGGAACATTAGCAGAGCATCAGTGCAAGAAGTTAAGCAGAACTAAATCACACAGGACCTGGATGCTGGTCACAACGTGGCCGGAAGCACACCTCCTCCACCTCCCGTTTTAGTCTTCCTCTGTTTCCGACAGGACTCTTTCCAGGAAGTTCCCATTTATGGCTCCTCACTCAATGCCATGGCCTTATTTAAATCAGACCTGACACCCAACACCTCTCTCCTTTCTTCCCCAAGACATTTCCCTTCCAGCCTTGACAGGATGCACGGCCACAGAGCAGACTGAGCATCAAGCTCCCACTTTTGCAGACCTTCCTGAGAGACGTGTGGTGTGGCAGCTTGCCAGGCCCTGATCACTTAGCCCGGGGAGCCCGCCGTAGGGGAGTTAATCTGATGTGTAGAATGAGCCTCGAGGCCCCCTCTCCAAAGGCACTGCTAGGGCATCAGTTCTAAATTGTACCTGACATTTAATTCCAGCTTTGGGTACTTTCGTGTGAAACTTGACTTTAGCGAGACATTGATCAGCCCGCAGTTCTTCATGAGCTTTGACACAATCAATTTTCTCCAGTGGATTGGACGATCATTAGCTGCCTCACAGAAAGGCCTGGGTCATGCACAGCTTTCTGCAGGCCTCGGAACTGCACGCCGGGAGGAAATGGTGAAAAATTGCTGTTGGCAAGTGACTGCCCCCTTCCCTGCAGAGCATAAGCAACAAGTGTCTATGAAGAGAGACCTACCTTCAGTCTCCACACCTCAGAAATCTGGGTCTTTGAGAGGCTTAAGGAAATCAGTTGATTTAGGAACTGGAGACAAAGTTGGATGAGAGTCTGCTTGCTTGAGGTGTCCTTTACAGCCATGCCTTACTGTCCCCAACGTGCTTGACTCACTGTCCCCATCTTTACTTAACTAGAGTTGTCTGGACAAGAAACAAAAAATAAGGCTCGTAATTAGCGTGGGTCCATATAACTTATTGTGACATTTCAGTCAGTGGATCAACAAGCACTTACTGGGTTCTTGGAAACACTGTGAAGGCAAAAGAGATTTTCAAGCCACCAACTCCCATCCTTATATGCAGAACTGCCCTGTAGCAAGACAGTATGGGATGACTCCCTGTATTAGATGATTCATAAGATACAGAAAGCTTTGCTTCTCCAAAATCATGAACCACGTTATCAGAAACCATGTCAACATTTGCTCCCACCTCTGTGACCAGTGGTCAGCTAGTACCTTCCCTCATGGTCAGTGTTCCTTTAAAAGAAGTTGAATAAATGAATGCATAATTCAGGTGCCATATTCCTGATATTGGAGTATTTCCTGCTGTGAAAGTGTTACTAGAAGTGTTTCTAGAAAGTGCCCATAAAAAAGCACAAATACTAGCTTATTTGCACACTTGTATAAGTTAGCACAGCATAGCATATATTCAGTAAGTATTTCCTGAGTGACTGAATCTTGTTTATTCAGTCATTTTGGAAAGTGAAGTAAGACAGGCAAATTTTAAAGTGAAGGAGCAGTCTTAGAGCACTGCTGCATCTGTGTCTCTGGAGACACAGGTACGAGCTGCAGGAAGCTGAGATTCCTGGCCGAAGCATCTCAGGGAGTATATGTACCATCCTCTTTGCCTGGTCAACTGGGAGCTTTATAATCACACAGGTAGCCCCTGCCCACTGCCCACAACTTGAAAGACTGTTAATTAGAATGTTCCCTGAGGACATCTCCTGTTCTTTCAGTCCTTTGAAGGAGGAAGATCTGAAACAAATGGGCTTTGAATTACCTCCTCAAGGAAAGCTGGCACCATCTAAGGCAGAATCAAGACAGGCCAGGCTTAGCTCTGCCAGGCACTCCGGACTCAAGAAGGTCTGGAACATACCAGGCATTTAGTAGATAGTCAATAAAGTTTGCTGAGGGAATTAACTTCATTTCATTAGGTATTTAAAAATATATTTTATTACTTGTAGAGCAGATGTTCTCATATTATAGATCACAAAGCAGCATGTCAGAGGGGGAAAGAGCCTTAATTTCAGATTTAAAAGACACAGATTCCAATCCTGGCTCTGCCCACCTTATCTTTAATGGCTCTGGCCTCAGTTTCCTCAGCTATAAAGTGGGTATGCCTTTCTTGCAGAGTTTTTATAGGGATTAAATAAGGAAACAAATATGAAATCTCTGTGGAAAACTAATTTAGTGGATAAATGAAATGTAAGCATTCATTACTATGTAAATAATATAGTGTAACAGTACAAGTAATTTGAATTTGAAGTTTAAATGGTATTGTTGTCACATTATTTTACATATACTGATGAAAAACCCTAATTAGCCTAATAAGCATGTCGCTTAAAGACAAGAGGCACAGTAATAATTTGGACAGGATTCTGATCCCAGCTGACCTATTCTCAGTATGAGTGATCCATCCAGCCATGCATTCAGAGAAAGTGAAAAAACCATCTTCTTAAGGTGATTACTTCTGTACACACTGTTCTTGGAACTGAAATCCCATCAGAGATGCTTGATTAATAATTAACCTTCTTACTTTTATTAATTTTCATCTCACTGATGTTTGCAATAATCCTTTAATAGGAGCTTCTCTGTGCTAAGGTCATGGATTAGAGGTTTAGTTGCCACCAAGAACTATCAATGTCATTAGTAAGCCCTGCCCTTCTGAGTTCCTGCATTGTAGGTGTCTTTTGAATGTCCCTATCAAATACTTTGAGTGCCCCTATTAATTTTGCAAACATCAAATGGAAGTATTTTTCTTAAGACATATGCTCTGAAGCTTGCAAAGGAAGTCAGGGTGTGTTGCCTAAGTAGGCCTTTTTCCCTCCTTCAAGATTTGTTCAGCAGAAACACAAATGTCGTTCACTTAGCAACCACCCCTTCCCTTGACCCAAGAAATGAGGAACAGAGGTGATTCTGGAAAAAGAAAGAGAATGAGTTCCAACTCAGCTTTTACTGCTACTCAGAAAGATTCTAGATTCTAAATCCTGACCCCCAAAACAGCAGAATAGATCCTTCCCAAACTGTCACCAAAGTCAGGTCACAAAAACAATAGCTGTCACTTGGATCCCTCACTCCCACCGCCCAGCTTCTACATGCCATCTTGGGTGATCATCAGCCACATTTTAGCCCAGACTCCAAGGTCTCCAGCACATTCTCCTGGACATTCTGTCACATCACTCCCAAGTGCATCTGTTCAGGATCACTAATGTCTCACTTTAATTCAAATCACTTTATCCCTCCTTTATTCTGAATAAAAATAAGGAAGGAGGTGGGAGGGGTTGGAGGGAGAGAGGGTGAGATTATAGCGAAAAGCAGATGTTATGTTAGGGTATGACTGGCTCAAAAAAGGAGTAGAAAAGAAGAGGGAAGAATTAGTAATGAACCCCAGCAAGCCGATTTGCTGAATCAGTAGCCAAGGTCAGGAGTAAGTCTTGGTTTTACAGAAAGTATAATGCAAAGATGTAAATCCACCTTTTAGGACACTATTCTACTCTCTCATCCCCTGTATTAGTATTTTATTACCGTGTAAATATTACTCTAAAACTACGAGGCTCAAAAATAACATTTGTTTTTTCACAGTTTCTTTGGATGAGAAATGTAGGCACAGCTTAGATGGGTACATCTGGCTCAAATTCTTTTATGAGGTTGCAGTTATAGGCCAGGGCTGTGGTCTCATCTGAAGGTCTGGCTGGGAGGGATCCACTTCCAAACTCACTCACAAGGTTGCTGGCAGGACATGATCTCTCACACCAGGGATACTTCTAGGTCCAGTGGCTGTGCAGACTAGGATACCAGCAAATAATACTGAACCTGTCCAACTACCCTCAAGAAGACTTGGCCTATGGTTTGGGGAGTTTGTTGTAGTTGAAACAGGGAAACAATGACTAGTCCAATTATTCAGGCTTCTCTCCAATCCCAATCTGCTTTTTATATGATCTTTATATTGAGGTCTCTCCACAGGAATGCCCCATAATATGCCAGCTGGCTTTTCCCAGGGTGAGTAATCTGAAAGATGGCAAAAGAGTATTCCCAAAATAGAGGCCACAGGCTTTTTGTAACTTAATATTAGAAGGTTACAAAAGGCTATAAAAGAAGGATGTAACTTACAAGTTATATCCCAACACTTTTGCCATATTCGATTTAGTAGAAGTACATCAATTAGTCCAGGTCACATTCAAGAAGAGAGAATTACAGAAGAGCCTGAATACTAGGGATGATTAAGATCATCTTGGAGGCTGCTCCACATCCTCTATCTACATTCATTTTAATTTAAAGGTTTTGATTTTTGCATGAATTTACAGAATGTGTTTCTTAAAGTTTTATAGATCCATTAGAGGTAAGATATAAGAAAGACTACCTCATGATGATTTAGCCAAAACCAACTGGACTGAAAGCAATATTGATGAATTAGAGTGGTTCAACAACAATTTGGTCAAAATACATCCTAGTTACTGGAGAAAAAGAAATATAAAACACATAAAAGTAGAACCTTCCCAAATCCTGAAAGGCAGATGAAAATTCCTGACGATTCATAAGGAATTGCAAAAAAAACTTTTCATTATATACCAAAATAAACCATATCTTGGAACTAAAGACAGGTTATTCATATTCCAACACATTATCATATTGGTCAGATTACTTCATAAGAAATTCCATTTGACAAAATTACTATCAGCTAAATCACCCTATCCCATTAGAAAAAAAAAATGTAGCTCACTTTGGAGCAAGTTTGTTGTCAGCATTTTATATCAAGATTTCCAGTGTAGGTGACTACCACTGGGAGGCTGAGAGATGGTGCTAAGTAACAAATTATGCCAAAACCTAGGGTTTAAAACAATGAAAATAATTTATCATAGCTTACGGTTCCTGTGGGTTAAGAATCCATAAAGGGCTCAGCTAGCAGTTCTTACTTAGGGTCTCTCATGCAGCTGCAGTCAGATGTCAGCTGGGGTTTCAGTCATCTGAGGGCTTGACTGAGGCTGGAGCCACTTCCTAAGTGTCTTAATCACATGGTTGCCAGGTAGGTTCTGGTTGTTAGTGGGGACCTCAGTTTCTCTCCACATGATCATATCCATGAGCTGCTTGAATGCATCACAGTATAATGGCTAGGTTTCCCCCAAGGTGAGAGATATAAGACACCAAGGTGGAACCTGCAATTCCTTTTATGACCTAGCTTCAGGAGTCATGTATTTTCACTTTTACCATATTCTATTGGTCACCCAGAGCCAGCTCTGATTCAAGGTGGGAGGGCAGTACACAAGAGTGAATCCTAGGAGATGTGGATCATTAAGGAACTCCTTGGAGGCTAACTATCATATAAACAAAGAAGATAGGCCACACCCAGCCATTTTTCTCCCGATCCTTCTCTCTAGGACTGTTTGTATCTTTACAGAGATAAATAGTGGCCCCTTCTTGGCTTCCATGGAGCCTAAGTCAGGGTGAGTTCAAACCTTTTGACTGCACCCAAATGGAAACTGAAGTACAGTTATGGGAAGAGTCAGCCTTAAATATAAGAGCTGCCTGGAATATCAGGAACATCAGGGAGGGTTCTTATCTAGTGAAATACTAATCCCACTGCTTGGTGAATAGAGTTAAATGCCTCTAGAAACAGGCAAAATGCTGTTACACATTTAGAGGAAAATCTAAAAGTACATACACCCCAGAGAGAGGTAACATGCTGGTCTAAATTTGTATCAAGGTGTGAATGACTGGTGACAGATCTTTTCCTGAGAAGAAACATTCACAGAGGTTGGACAACAAATAGAAAATGGAAAGACTCTACAAAAATATATGGGAGGGGCTTCCCTGATGGCACAGTGGTTGAGAATATGTCTGCTAATGCAGGGTACATGGGTTCGAGCCCTGGTCTGGGAGGATCCCACATGCTGCGGAGCAACTAGGTCCATGAGCCACAACTACTGAGCCTGCGCGTCTGGAGCCTGTGCTCCACGACAAGAAAGGCCGCGATAGTGAGAGGCCCATGCACCGCGATGAAGAGTGGCCCACGCTTGCCACAACTAGAGAAAGCCCTCGCACAGAAATGAAGACCCAACACAGCAAAAATTAATTAATTAATTAATAAACTCCTACCCCCAACATCTAAAAAAAAAATTAAATAAAATAAATAAATAAATAAATATATGGGAGAGGCTTCCAGGGAAGTGAAAGTCAAATCACTGACATCAGCATTTTTCCAGGACCTACACATATCCTGCAGCAATTCAAAGGGCGAATTACAGAAAGTAAGATATAGTAGCCAAAGAATAGTAATGGGTACTAAAATAGAGTGCAGTTAGGAACTAGTAATTGAAAGAAATGTAATTTTTTAGGAACTATAATTTATTTTTGCCTTTTGATAAATGGTCTTTCCATGCATGCTACTCTGCTGTGTTAGACATTTAATGGCTCTTATATAAGGTGTTAGCATTAGGGGCAGGACAGAGATAGAGGAGATGGCATGGAGTTCTTGGAGAGGCAATCATAAAACCACACTTGGACCAGAAATAAATTAGTGCTGTCACACTCCTGCTAGCCCTTCACACCACCTGGAATTGTCTCAAATGGGCAGAGAAAAGTGTACCAACATTGGTCTATATTCCCACAAATGACTAAGAGTTGGCTGCTATAAAGAGTATTTTTAGGTCAAATCCCACGACAATGAGCTTCAAAGAATGTGGAGGGCTGTTCAAATGCTTCCAAGGTTCTGCAATTTGGTTGTACCAAATATTGCTCAAGATCACTCCCAAATACCTGAAAACCATTCCAAGGAAATAGACTCTATTTGAATTAACTATGACTCAAGATATATAGCTCACAGACTATAATTTTCAAAAATGTGGATATTGTAATACCTAACTCCTTTGCCATGTCTTCCTTTTTCCTGCCAGAACCAACTATGCTACCACATTCTCTCTTTCTGCTAGAAAAATAAATATTTCCATCTCTTTTTTCCTTGTTAGCCATGGCCACAAGATATTATTTTTCTTATTACCAGTGAGTGCTCTCATGAACCAACTTGCCCACATATTACACCATGCAAGTAAAGGTTTCATATTTTGGCTTTAGAATAAAATGCACTAGAACGATTAGAAATTTTTCAGAAAGAAAGGAAGGAAGGAAGGAAGAAAAAAAGAAAGAAAGAAAGAGGAAGGAAGGAAAGAAGGAAGGAAGGAAGGAAGGGAGAAAGGGAGAACGAGAGAGGGAGAGGGAGGGAGGGAAAGAAAAGAAAAGAAAAGTTCCTAATTGGAGTACTAGCCTAGATAAGAGTGCTTTCCTCTCAGTGGAGTCCTTCACAAAAGAGACACTATTTGTGAAATATTTGTCTCTCACAAGAAATCATAGAATGCAGAACTCAATGAGTGAACAAAAGAATTTAAAATGATGTCCCTTTGCCTTCTTCCTTCAACTAGACTTTAAAGGACTGTCATGTGTCTTGTTCACTATTGTGTCTTGGTAAATAATGAAGTGCCTAAGATATGGTAAATACTCAACAAATATTTCTGAAATGAATAAATGTGGATAAATAATAAATCAGTCAATGGGTCAATGAAATGTGTTATGACTCTTCTTCTTAACTGTGACCTGCTATCCCACAAATTCCATGGAAAACCTATTTTTCCAAACCCTAGAATCTAGCTCTATGCTCAAGATTTATCTGGATTCCCAGCACTCTTTCCCCCATCCTCACAAGCTGGTCCTGGTTTCCAGACACCAGGACATCTCCTTTCTCCCTTCTCAACCCCCTTCTAGTCCTTACTGTCCCCACAGATAAGTTGGACACTCTTCTATCTCCAAGTTCAGAGCAAAATTAAAACATTTTCAAGAGAAACCAGCACCCAGGAAAAATACCTACTTGCCTTGCTATGTCCCCACTCAAACCCTAATTTCAATCATTCATGCATTCATGTAGTAGTTCATTCATTCTTGTCACAAATATTATATGTCAATTATACCTCAACTTTAAAAATATAAATAAATAAACAAACATATAAAATTGAAACATTGTATCGCTTCTCAGCACTATTAGCTATACTGATACAAAGATACATCCAGGAGTTACCGTTCAGTAATCAAAATCTGGCAAAAAAGAATTTATTCCTAGTGGTGAAGTACCAAGTTACTCCTAGTGCTGAATCCCATTTCACTGATGATGATTATGGGGAAACCACCATTACTGAGTCTCTACTATGTGCCAGGCACTGTACTGGACACTTTCCATATGTCATAAAAAATCATTACTATGGAGCATGGACAATGTCCTTGGATACTGTTTTATTACATTGGGTCTGTGTGTCCAAGAGATTCCTCCCCACACTTCCAGGGTCCCCTGGCTGCTGTGAAGCCAATAAATGGGTCACAGCTAATAGAAACAACTCTAACTACACAGTCACAGAACTTGCTTGTGTTTGCAGAATTCTGATCCCACCAGAGTAAACATTGGTTTGGGATATTATTCTATGTTTTGAGATTAGACCTGCATTACTCCTAGGCTTGACAAGAAATCCGACTTCAAGTTAGTCACAGGGGATGACTTGAGTATCTGAGAATGAACACTATGGGATAAGTCTTTGACTTTAGTAAACTTTGACCAAAGAATTATATCCATATCTCTTTTTCTTTTCTCACTAGAGCCTCTGTCTTCCTCTTCTCCCTTATCCTCAGGCCCATCTCCCCATCTCTGAATGTGAATGATTGTTTTCATGCCTCTTGTGTTTGGGAACATTCAACAGAGCTCACCATCCAAAATGCTTCTAGGTTTGAAGACCTCCTTCTGAGCATCAGGAAAGTCGAGGTGGTTTGCCAGGTGTGTAAGTTCTCAGTGTGTGCCAAACTAATGTGTCAAATCACTTGGGGAAAGAATGTAAGATTTTCCAGTGTCCAGATGAGCCAATGAAATACGTTTTAAATTCCTGAAATATAAATTGACTACATTTTGTGAAAAGATGCTCTGTTATAACTGAAACCTGGCAGAAGGGGGAGCAACCTTAGGGGACTTTCTCCTCTCTGACTTGAAACCCCTGGGGAAATAAGGTTTCACCTTTAAGCAAGTCTGGTTGCCAATGAATTCAGTGTGACTGGACTTCACATTTTAGATTCCATGAAATTTCCTTTAAAAATAAAACTCCTGAAACTTGACCTTTTATAGTCATAAAATTCCACACTATTTAACACATTTACCAGCACCTGAAATGATGAGTGAACAACATCTTGATTCAGTTTAGGATAATAAGCATCTGATAAAACAGGACCCTTAGGGGCATCTCTGAGGTTTTATAATTAGCTTGAGTTGTCACCAGTACATTATCTTTGTTATCTTCCTGATTAATTATGATTCTTACAGCCAAACCCACTGTGGGTAAAATGGTGAAAATGAAAGTATTCCTTTTGAATAGATGAACAGAACCAAAAATGACACATAAAGTCTGAACACTAAATGTAAGAGCCAGAGACGGTTTATCTTTCAATTGGAGCCCCTCTAAATTGGTACTGTTTCACAAAATCTTCTATTCCCTACCAGCCTCCCTTCCAAAAGCATAAATAAATAAATATAAATTAATTAATTAAAGTTGTGTCAGAAGATTGTGTCATTATAGATGTCTATTTATACTAAATAAAATCATAAGTTCCCCATTATTTCAGAGTTCCAAAATATTTTTGTCTTGTTTTTATCCCAACCAAGCCCTGATATATAAATACTTACAAAATCATAAGGCATGCCTATTGTAGGGGATTAAAGAACTGAGAAAATTTTCCAGATAATTCATTGTAGAATATTATCATCAACAGTAGGTTCCATCTCCTAAACTCCTCTTTTACTAAAGATAATATTATATTTAGATGACGATGATGACCCACACAACCCCAATCACATTCTGCTCTTTGTGCCTGGGCAGATCACAAATGCTAAGGACTTCCTTCCTTCTTTTCTTCATATGCGTATAAAACCCTACAAGAAAATTCATCCAAATATTAATAACAATTAACTAGGGATAGTGATATAAAGAGTTATTTGTTTTTAATATCTTCAAGTTTTTTGACTAGAATAATGGATCACTTTTCAAATAAGGGGGGCAGGTAGAAAAAATACAAAAAGGAGACAGACCAAAAAGAGCATGAAATGTAAAGGAAATTTCTAAGCCCCAGGGCTCCCACTTAATTGGGTTTTCTCTAACTAGATGAGACTCAGTTCCCTAGAGTTTGTCTACAGTGCTTCATCTTCACACATGATGAAGGATTCCCAAGTCTTCATATTCAGAACCCTGAACTCTTCCCCCACACCTTTCATTAGTCAGCCCCTTCTAAGTACTGACTGCAGGGAATCTACCTCTGAATTGCTTCTGGACCCACATACTTTCTCAATGACAGTAAATGTAAGTAGCTAAAATCCCCTCTTCTCCATCCTCTACCAATGTATGCAATAAGGCCCTGAATACAAGATCTTGATCATTTGCATTTATTCAACTCCTACTGATTAGGTAATACTAGTTTAGAAGGCTCGGCAGATTCCAGTCTGGCAACAACATATTTCAACTCTGCCTCTTGAAACCATAGAGGAAATAGGATACAGAATTCTTCATTCCATGTCTTCAAGTGCTAGGAAGCAGGGTTAAACAGCTGCCACATTCCGCCTCTAATGTAGACACATGTAGTGGAAGGTAAAATGATTCTAACAATGAGAATTTATACTTGAGCATGGTGAGAATTTTAAAGTGCTTTAAGATCTTCCAGGATGGAAATACACAGCTATTAATAGCCTCTAATTAAGAGAGATAGGCTTTGTTGGATTTGAAGCTTGAACATTCTTCTTAATGGCCATACCTACTAGCTAAATGAGGTGGAGAGAAGGAAAGTGACAGAAACAGATTCAGCAAAGCATTGGATTGCAAAAAGACCTGTTCGGTTGACTAAAGTTTTTGTTTTTTAATCAACTTGTTTTGATAGTGACTAGACATATCTATTCTGGAAGAAAATGGAAGTTAACTTTTTCTGAGGTTGACTGAAGATCCCTTAGGACTTGATGAGGTGATGTGGGGGCCACAGCTGTAAATAATAGGGGACCAATCAGTAAATAATATTTATTAAGAGAACCATTGGGAGTAAAATTATCTTCCCTTTGTTTGTATTCATGTTGGGCACCATGGAATGAATAAAACTAGGTGAGATAGCCTCTCCATAATGCCTTCCATCTTTTGACTGACACACCCAATATGATTTTTTAAATATCTCAGAACACTAACAGATCTTAGAAGTTACTATGGGACATTAATCAATAAGCCTATGAAACTAAAACCAACTTCTAAATTTAAATGTCCTAATAGGTGCATCTTGGTCAGGCTCAGGAATTCTGACCATTAGCCTGTGGACTATAGGATTGTTGACCTGATGACTATCCTGTATTGTGAGGAAAATCCCCCAAAAATATATAGTGCTGTGTTTTGTGGAGCTGAAAAATAATGCTTAGGTTTTATTAAACATCAGAAGTAAATCTCTAATTCATAATAGTAGCATCAAATATTATATTATAAAAAATGTAAACGTTACCTAAGATCAACCCTCAGTCTACCTGGAGGCCTTTCAAACAAAACTACAAGAATCATCGATCTAAGGGAAGGCATACAGAATGAAAAACCTAGAAAAAGATATCTATGCAGGACCTCACCTCGATTGTGACCTCACATGAGTCATCTCACCTCAATCAGATTGTCGCTACATGAACACTAAAGTCTATATATTTATACACTAAGCATGAGTATTCTACCTGTAATGGGTGATTCAGAAAAAATAAATGGCTCTTTGGCCTGAAGTTACACATTTTGATTATGTAGACATCCATTGCCACATTTGAAGGGAATAACAAAATTCAACCCCTGACAGGGCATAAAAGTAGCTGTTTTATGATTGTTCAGAGTTGGAATAAATATCGACCTCTTATTTAAAAATAAATGTATCACAAAATTAAACCCCGCAGTTTCTGTCTTTTAAAAAATCTCTTCCTGATGGTTCCAATTTTAAGTAAATATTTATTAGATCATAAAGTGTGTCAACAGAAATAACTACTCTTTCCCAATAAGGAAGCTGAGGAAAGAAGAAGATCTCTCTGGAAACTAAAATTTACAGAGGCATCCACTTCTGAAAATATTATCTGAGCTCTAGAATTTTATACATAGAATTTATCCCAGATATTTTTTCACTTAAAAGACATGTCTCCACGGTAAAAAGAGAGAAGCCAGCAGTAAGAGCAATTAGGATTAATTACAATTTCAGGAGGACTTCTGGTCTACACTGAGAGGTTGGCCATCAGCCTTGCTCAGTTTCCTGCACAAATCACATCGACTCCACTAGATGGGTGCAAACCCCATTTAGGTGGAAAATCATTAACAGCAAGCTCCCAGCAAAACACTAACTGGATACCATTTTATTTCTGATGCCACAGCCAGGGGGACATCTGAAGGGATTATACAAAAAGAAAAGAGTTCCTAATTATTAACACAGAATATTCTAGACAACACTTGGCCAGGCAGATATGTATACAACCTTCCCACTCCTACAGAAAATAACATTTGAATTAACAAAACATATTTCAACCATACTAATATTACTGCAATAAATATCTTTTATTTTGATGAGATAGATTCCCAGAGTTGGAATTGCTATGTAAAAGAGTTCATGTGTCTTGATTTTAATTTCCAATAAAGTTATAATGCTTCCAACCAAAAAAAAACCTATGATTTTTCAAGCATCTCTTTCACCAAATCTTACTAGAGCTCTTTTAAAGTTTTTCCTATCTGATGGTCTAAATTTAATATCTCATTATTATTTAAATTTGTATTTCTCTACTGGTGAATTTTAGCATCATTTCATTGGCTTGTTGCCATTTGGATTTACTCTTAATTATTAGAATTTTAATTGTGAAAAGTGGAAGCATACAAAAAGTAAAAAAAAAAAAATGCTACACAGTAATGTAATCAATGTACCCCCTCTCCAGATTTAATACATTAACATTTTGCCTGATTTGATTCAGATTTTTTTAATGAATAAAATTTGCAAATATGGTTGATGAATTTCCTCCCCCTACTACATCTCATTCCTTTCCCTTCCTTCTAGGAAGTAACCAATAACCTAGAGCTGGTATGCATTCTTCTCAGTAATTTTATACTGTTACCTATATTGATCTGAATTTGTATTTTTAATTGCTCCACTGGTCTGGAGGTTAGACCTTCTATTACTATTCTTTTATTAGGTACCTTCAAATTTTAACATATATATATGACAAAATGAAGTCTAAAGCTAATCCATATCTCTGTCCTCCAGAAAAATGCAGGACGCTGAGTTCCTTAACCACGATACCTACCTCCCATATTCTGTGATTTTTAAAAATCTACATGTCTACTAATTCCTTGGCATCCTGTTCCTCCTTACACTTTTCCCTCCTTCTAAGTCCCTTCTTCCTGCAAAAGTCTTTCAGTGAAATATGTGAATGGTCAATACTCTTTTTTTTTTTTTTTTTTTGCAGTAAGCGGGCCTCTCGCTGTTGTGGCCTCTCCCGTTGCGGAGCACAGGCTCCAGACGTACAGGCTCAGCGGCCATGGCTCACGGGCCTAGCCGCTCCACGGCCCGTGGAATCTTCGCGGACTGGGGCATGAACCCGTGTCCCCTGCATTGACAGGCGGACTCTCAACCACTGCGCCACCAGGGAAGCCCTCAATACTCACTCTTGAATAAGAATTTAGAATTCTAGGCTGATGGGATTTCTGATTTTTTTTCCTTAGCTCTTTAAGTGTTTTAGTCTATTGGCTTCTTTATCTAAATTTTCATTTATCTATCTATCTATCTATTTATTTATCTGTGGCTGTTTTGGGTCTTTGCTGCTACATGTGGGCTTTCTCTAGTTGCGGCAAGATGGGGCTACTCTTCATTGCGGTGCATGGGCTTCTCATTGTGGTGGTTTCTCTTTGTTGCTCAGCATGGGCTCTAGCAGCTCAGGCTCCAGTAGTTGTGGCACGTGGGCTCAGTAGTTGTGGTGCACGGGCTTTGTTGCTACATGGCACATGGGATCTTCCCAGACCAGGGCTCGAACCTGTGTCCCCTGCATTGGCAGGCGGATTCTTAACCACTGTGCCACCAGGGAAGTCCTATCTAATTTTTCTTTTAGGCAGCTTCTTTGGTCTGTGGTTACATTTAACTGTTTTTTTTTAAACTCTTCGTAATACAGTTTGTTTCACTATCAATACAAAGTATGAATATATTTTTCTTAGTTTTGTTCAAGTACATCTTTAAACAGATGTTCAGAATTTTTATGCTAAAAAATTATTAGCTATTATTTACCTTTTAATACTAACTGTCCTTTAGTCTCTCCATTTTCCTTCTTTGGAACTTCTACTAGGTATTACATTATCCTTTTAATCCTAACCTCCATATTTCTTACTCTCTTATTCATATTTTCTATCCTTTTATATATCTATGCTACATTCTGGGCAATCTCCTCATCTCTACTCTTCCAGGGGTTTGCGTTTCAGCCATTCCCTTTCATGGGTCTACAGCTATGTCTCCTAATGCCTTAAGCATATTAAAACTTCAGCTTCTAGTTTCTTGGGCCTATATCTGAGTGCAATATCCCTCTGTACTTCCAGTAAAGCCATTAATGTCAATATATACAAGGTGGATATACTTGGATGGTGACAAGCCTCAAAATCATGTCCAGTGGAGGGTTTATTTGTCTGGAAGATATCTTTATTTTATCCTCACTCTTGAACCAATAACCCTTTTACTAGTTAAAAATTTCTAGGCTTACATTTTTCCTCCTCAGAATCTTGAGGAGTTTGGCATGGAGAAAAGACTAAATGTGGATAATATAGATTCTTTTTAAATATCTGAAGATTTCTCCTGTGGAAGAATTATTAAAGTTTCCTTGTCACCTTGCGATATAGAACTAGGGCTATGATATGTCTGCTAAAAGGAAAAGACTTCTGGTTGACATAGGGAAGAATCTTCCAACATTCAGACTGCCAAAGACGGTGTGGACACTCTCCAGAGATACTAAGATCCCCATCACTGGAGAGGCTTTCATGTATAAAGAGGACAACTAAAGCAGACAAACATTTGGCAAGAATGTTGTAGAAGGGATTCAAGTATCATATGATTGTTGAAATGATTGGGCTTTTAGGTTTCTTCCGGAACTGAGAACCTCTAATTCCTTTTCATGAACTAGATACAGTTCCATAGTATTTGCTCTATAACAAGAGTGGTTCAATATATTTATTAATTAGGTGAAGATTTCTGTATTATTCAGATCCCAAAATCTCAGTGCCTTATAACAACAAACATTTCTTTCTTTGTTCACATTGCACAAGGGTTGCAGTTTGGCTGTGGTTCTGGCCAGACTATGCTGAAAACAGCTTAATTTAGGCAGCTCCATGTGTCTTCACATTCTGAGACCCAGGCTGAAGGATCAGCCACTAGCTGGAGCTATTCTCAGAATGGAGGGCAGAAACTCAAAAGGGGCGGCAAGAGCAGAGCCAAACCATACAAGTACATTTAAACCTTTGCTTGGATGTGTCTTGTGTCATCTGCTTATATTCCATTGGCCAAAGCAAGTCATATGGCCAAACCCATATGGGAGAGGGAAATAAACACCTCCTACAAGAAATCTTAACAAGGACAGGAAAGAGCCAGTGGTGTGTTGGAGCCACCTTATACGAGCTTGCAACAGACAATATTTTAATTTCAGGAATTTGGCCAACTGATTGTTAAATCATCAGTATTTTGAAATCGACCATGATGGAAATATTTACACCATGGAAATTGGAAAATGCTACAAATCAGACTTCTCTCTACCCTAAGAGCCAGTTGTTAAACACTTTCCAGCACACCAATAGAAGGAACCAAGAGGTGTAAACAAATAAAACTATCATTGTTTCCTTGGCAACCAGGGCCTCTAGGAGCCAGACAGTAGCAATGGATGAATTATATCTAAAAATCCTTCAAGGTGTGTCTCTTCTCTGTACCAGGAGGTCATAGTACTGGCTTTCTTAGCTCACAGGAAAGAATCAGTGACCTTTAGAACCTCTTGAATCACCTTCTGGCACAGCAAGCTGAAGCAAAACCAAGAAGGTAAAAATCCATACACCTGACCCTGTCTTTAATGAGCTCAGTTTAGGGTCTTCTGTTTCCTTGGCAACATACCTGACACTAAAACGACTTCCAGTTCCCACTTCTCTCAGCTGCTTTGAGTGTTTCCAGTAAAATACTTCCATGCCTTTCCGCTCTCTTGGCACGCTCTATTTTTGTCACCCCACATGAGCTCTTGGGATGGTTTCCATGCTGGGCCCCCCACTTTAGCACATAGTCCCTTCCTTAAACTGGGCTCTAATTGAGTCCAACATTTTCTTTCCTGCAGTGTGGGCTGGACAGTGCTAAGTGCTGTCACTTAAGGAACCCCAGGAGCAAAAGCTGGGCCTCCCCCACCTCACCCTGTCATCTGTCCACCTCCCACACTCACCAGTTGACCTACACTGTCAAGATTTCCTAAGCCAGTGTGTGAAGTCAGGATATTTGTGGATTCCCCCTGGAGACTGTCCCATCCTAAGGATGATGAAAGGATTAAGGAGAAACCAACTTGAAAGGATACCAATAGGTTTTGGCAGAACTGCCTCCGGAAAACACCAAGGCTGTGTTTCTGCCCCAAATCCATGGCCATTCGCCCCCACTGTCCTTCCTCTATTGCTCCCAATTTCCTTCTCTCGGCCTCCACCCCGCCCCCTCCCTCATCCCAGAGGGCTGGTTCCAATTGCAAGGCCATTCCTGCAACAATCTCTGGCAACTGGAGTGAAAGGTGCCGACAAAGAGGCCCTCTCCACAGCTCCCTTTTCACAAGAAGCATGTATCCAATTAAAGGATTTTAATTAAAATGCTTTCTGTAGCATCCTGTTTCTACTCACTGTTGTAAATTAAACTTGACATTCTCTGATTTAACAGGTGGGTGAGATTATTCTGAAAGCTGCCAGATGAGAGGAAATAGAAGCTATAGGCTGAAGGAAGCTGTGTGCCTCGGAGCACGAGCGTGTGCGTGAGAGTGTGTGTGTGTGTGTGTGTGTGTGTGTGTAAGTGCACAATTATGTGTGCATGTGTCTGTCTTTAAATTGTTAGTAACTTGTCCAATTTTAAATGGAAAAGTCGTGATACAACAAGGGGACACCAAAAGAAAGCAGAACCTCGATCGAAAAACTGGAATCTCATGCAACATCCTGAAAATCTCAGTCAGCACTACCCATTTGCACATTTCTCATGGATGACATTCTTTTCTAAGCATCAGCTTAGAAAGATCTACAGCCTCCATTTGTTGTTTTCTATAACGATGCTTTAATCCACACTACTTCTTTATGCAAGGGGATAAGAAGGGAGGGAGTTTCAGAAGGGAGGGAGTTTCAGCCCTAACATGACAGGTATCAGCCATTACAAGTTTCGTCTCCAAGGTGCTTTAGAGTCAGTCCTCAAATTAAGGCTCTATGGAGTTCTTATGGATTGTGAACCATACCTTTGGATGTCAATTGGCCACTTCAAGGGTCCCCTTTGTTCCAGCCAAAGTAGTTTGCTCATTAACCTATACGTGAATGCTGTTGCCCATGTCATTCTCCCTGCCTGGACCACTTCTCTCCAAAGCCACCTCTTCCTTCCAGATTCTGCTCCTACCTCCACTTCCCCGTGACACTCTTCTTGACCACTCTAGCCATGCTTTCTGCTTTAAATACCTATCATATTCATTCATTTACTCAACAGGACCAAGCAATGTTGTAGGTACCGAAGGTACAGCAGTGAACAATAAGAAAATAAACAAATATAAAACTTGTTCAGTGGTGGATACATGCTAGGAAGAGATACGAAGCATATTAAAGTAGACAGTGTTTTTGGTGTTTTTTTCTAACTCTGTTGCCATTATTTCAAGTTTTATATGTTTGTATCCCATTTCTCCAATTGGGTTGTAATTTCCTTGAGGATGGGAATTATGTTTAATACTTAGGTGTAATATTCAAAATATTTACCAGCTAGTACAGCAGAGACACTCATCAGTGAGAGCGGACCTCAGCCATCCTAGTGTGACGCTGCTGGACAGCAGCCCTGCTAAACTTCATGTATTCTCCAGGTTACATTATTGCTCAATATATTTTGATCCACATATTGATTTCATAATAATATTTGGTTTCTCATATTATCTAAATGGTACTCCAGTGGCCTGAAAGAGTAAATGCATTTCAGTCAAAGAGTCTAACTTATTTTTAAAGAATACGAAGGTTAGGCATTCCTCAAGCAGGGCCAGACAGTTACCATTAAGAAGGCTGGGTGAATTTCCTTGTCAATCTTGACAACTCATCAGATCTGCTGCTCACTTAGGAAAGATTTTCCAGGACAAAATAAGTCTTCCAAAGTCTTATATCTGGAAAAGTCCTAAAATTGCAGCTCTACCATTTGAGCTCCTGAGGGAAAAGCGTTTATTGAATATTAGAAAGATCATGGACCTTGGATTGAAACAGATCTGGGTTCACATCCTGGCTTCACCTGATGTTTGTCTCAGGTACTCAGCCTGGTTAATTACTTTTTCTGAGGCTTGGTAACCTTAGTTGTAAAATGGAAAGCGTAACACCAACCTTGTAGTGTTGTGGAAAACTAAATGAAATGAAGTGATAAAAGTGAATAGTACCAATCTGATACAAAACTGGTGCTTTGTGAATAATAGCTATTGTCATTGTCTATTGTTATATAAAATGGTACAATCACACATGTGGTCAGATAGTAAATTGTACATATAGATTCACCTTCACATGTCAGTATGGCTTGTTCTCCAAAATGCTCAGCGTTCCACTTTTACTCTTCTTCCACCACCCCACATTCAGAAAAGAGAAGAGGTACCTATACCTCAAAAATACAGCATCCCCCAATACTGTAAGCTCTATGAGAACATGCAACTCAACCTGCCTTTCTTCTGTATCTTTACTTCTTCCCATCTCATTTCTATGTTATTCCTGGTATAAGGCTCCACCTGCAAGACGAAACACAATTTGGAGCTGAAGAATGGGAGAAGAGTAATTGACATGATGAAGGAACTGTGGGGCGGGTGACTGGATGAGTTGTTAAGACTTTGAGCGAGGCTGAAAGGGAACAAGGTAGGGTCTACTGAATCATGTCTGTCCTGGTAAACACACTCTTTCTTAGAAGACAACTGCCTCAAGCTGGAAAGAGGCAAACCTAGAGGGAATAAATAAATATGTCATTTTCCATGATAGATTCTATGATTATGGAACTTATTACACCCAAGAAGGGATGCAAGCTGAAACTATAAGTGGCTGCAAAAATAAGTGAGAAAAACCCATGGAAGACCCACCTATCTTGGAGTATATTTAAGGAAATGGGAACATTTAAGGTGTAGGGGCAACAATCAACAAGCCCTTACTAAAACCAGGACTTGTGCTAAGTGCAGATGGAGAAGCAAAGAAGTAAAGACAAGGTCCCAGGCCTGAAGGATATTACAAAACAGGAGAAGTGAGATATGCCCACAGATGGTGACAGGGCAAGTTAGAATCTGATCAGCAGCAATGAAATGTTATGGAAAATAAAACGAGAGGGTGCCGTGGCTTCTAATTTGAAGACTTCAAGGAAAAGATAGCATTTGAGATGCACAGTGAAGAAGGGGTGGAATCTGGGCAGTAGAAATTAGTTAGAGACAAGGCCATGGAAGGGGATATAGGCCCTGGTGGAGGGGAAAGATTGAAGTGAGATTGATACTCAGTGTAATGGGGGCTCAGCCTCTTTTCTACTGCTAGGTGCATTCCTCCTCACCCACCCCACTTGGTAGGGACAGAGGAGGGGCACTTGGGGAAAAGTTATGGCAAAGATAAGAAAAGCTAAATGACAACGAGGTTATATATCTATCAAGTAATAGGGGAAGTGTGGTTAAAGAAGATGACATCTAGAACTTCCACCAGCTCCAGAAGTACCTTAATTTATTTTATATCTAACTCTTGCTTAAAAGGAGTTAACCCCTTGCCCAACCCACCAGCCCCCAACACACTCACACAACGAACTCCCATTTCTGAAGGGCTTAGTACATGGTCCCACAAACAGGAAGAAACTAAGTAACTAGTAGACTGGAGAAGGATAGACAACATTGTAAAGCACATGGGACAGGATCAGGGGCTAAATGAGGACTGAACATTAAACAGATAAATACACAAATAAACATACACTTACAATCCATGATACACACTCTACAGAAACAGATTGCAGTGCAGTGAGAGAGGGTGACTGATGGATGACGTAAGAAAGGCTGGTAAGGGTTTCCAACCCTCTTCATGGGAGAGTTCTAAATTTACCCCAAATGCCACATTTAGCTTCACAACCAATTTCCCAACACCATCTTTCAACTTGTTTTCATCCCCTTACCATTTAAACACCACCTTCACATGTATCACCTCTTGAAAGCATATATAGAAGATTATATGGAATATACAGAAGAATATTTTAGAAAACTATTGATATAAATCCTGAAACCAAGTTTTAAAGCATAGATGTTCATGCACTAAGCGTTCACTCTTTAAGTCCCTATGGTGAAATTTATTTATGGGTCAAAACATTTCCCCCCAAAGCACCCAAGGAGATGAACTTTCCCAAGAACTCTCCCAAGATACCCCATGTCTTTCATTCCAGGAAGAAGCCTGCTTATGAAAGAGTCCATGTCTGACCCATTAGCAAAAGATAAATTTGTTTAGGGCTTATGTATGACATCCTGTCAGTTCTTTTGACATTAAGAAGGATATAAAATCTGCTTGTGATTCTTCATGAGGGGACTGAGTTATTACCCATAAATTTCTTGTAACTACTGGCAAAGAATAGAAATCTAGCCTCAGAATACCAGGATTAAGCAGTCGAGCTCAGGCCTAGTGAGAAACGTTTACCCATCTGCTGTGAAAGAATCAGCAGTCAAAATACACAAAGGACTGTGGGAATGCCCTGAAGTTAAAACAGAAAAGGTTGGACCACACTTTTCATATAGATACACACCAAGAAACTATTTTATTCCTTGGTAGAATAGAGAAAAGAGGGTCCCTTCAGGATAATTTATTCAGTTTTCAACTTTCCTTTACCCAAGCAGGTCCACCAACAGTGTGGTTTGTCTAAGTATAGTTTTAACAACTGGTGTTTTTCAGATTTAGAATGTCAACCTACTCTTACTCTGGGATACCTGCTGATAGCATCTCAGGAACACAGAAGAGAATAGTAATCCTTCCTTCTGATGGCCCTCTCGCTACTATACAGGTAGGGTGACTAACTGTCCCAGCCCTGGGACTGCCCCCGTTTTAGCATGGAAAATCCCACATCTGAGGAAAGCCCTCTGTCCCAAATAAGCCAGAGCTGGCCATCCTATCAGAGCACACCAAATCCAGTCCTGACCCACCACTGAGCAGGTGCACCAGGACGGGGGAGTGGTATGGAAATGGTAAATGAAACAACATACTAAGCTGACTTTGCTCCATCACCATTTATTAGGGGCTCAGGTCTTAACTGAAGAAAAGCTTTAGTCCATTTTTTGTTTGGGACTAGAAGGTATACAAATTACAAAATGGGAACAATATTCAAAACCTTTCCTTTACTCTGGAAAGGAATGCTTTAGGATGCTCCTGACAAGAAAATATAAAATGAAGTCCTCATTCTTCACTTTAGTTGTTGTCAATGGAAAACAACTAGCCCTTGTGGTGAAATACTGGGGCTATTGAAAATGTCTTTGGGATAGCCTGAATTTCTGTTTCATGAGTAGCAGCAAGTAAAAACACAATTCCTCGACTGTACATTGAATTTGAATACATGGAGAGACAAAGAATAATCTGAAATGAATACAGAAATCAAAGTTACCAGTTCTTATTGAGCTTCTATCTTATAATCAAGGAGAATGGTTTGAAAACTAGGAAGAACAGAGCACGTGCCGTTAAGAAGGGAATTTATTCTCAGAAGGAGACAAGGTGATGAAAGAGAACTCATGTCTCTCATTCACAAATATTGCTCCATGGATTGGCTACATCAAAATCACTTGAAAACTTGTGACACAGACAATTCTAACAGACACTGCTTTAGGTCTGGATGGAAAAGGGAGTCTTATTTTAATAAGCTCTCTAGGTGATTCTGATAAGCGGTTAGTTCTGGAACATTGACTTAGACAATGAAAATAGTTTTTAATGGTTTAAAATGGCTTAAGTTGGCTAATTCACGTGGATTATTCGCTAAGTATATCATCAAGAGGCAATGGAACTTGATGGTTATGAGCCTGGGTTCTCTTAAGATATAACAGATCCTAACAGTCTAAGATGTAATCCTGACTCTGAACTTGCTGGCTACACGAACTTAGAAAAGTAAATAAATTCTTCTGTTCCTCAATTTCCCCATCTAAAACTGGAGGTAACATTAATAACTTCCCAGAGTTGTTGTCAGGTTTAAATAAGTAAATAAGTAAATGCATGAGCTTAGAAAAGCTCATGCCACATAGTGAGTCCCCAATACTTGGGCGTAGTTCTTATTAATGCTGAAAGAGCCAGCAGGTGAGAGCTCAGAATCAGCATCAGGGAGTCTCTATGCATTCACAGTAGAAGAAAAGTGGCAGAAACTAAAGATAACTATACCAACTAATCTTCAAAAAGAGCAAAACAATGCTTTCTAGAAACTCAAATGATTTCTATAATTCTAGAGCCGATGTGTTCATTAGATTATGAGTACTCAGGAAAAAAAAAACATATCACTAGAAGCCAGTGTAGGTTCATTCACAATACATCATGCATAGACTTCAAACATTTCAGTTGTCATTAACAGCTGTCCTTTTATTTGTATTTCAGTAAGCCTTTCCTAATGTCTTTATGGGCATGATGAGTTGGAGCTCAGGTAGGAAGTGTCTAGAGTTGAACATATTCAGAACAGAACTCTTAATCCCCCCCTTTACCATCTAACCTAATTCCACCCCAGTCTTCCCCATCTCAGAGACGATAACCACCAGCTATGCAGAAACCTGGCAATCATCTTGATCTCTCATCCCCACACAGACATGCATGCAATTCATCAAATAAGTCCCATATATCCTACCTCCAAAACGTACCTTGAATCTATCCACCTGTCTTTATCACCACTGCTACCATCATGGTGCTTCTCACCATCCTCTCTCATCTAGAAGTTCATGACAGTCCCCTAACTGGCCTTCTTATTTCCACTCCAGATCCCTAAAGGGCAATTCTCCATGCAGCAGCCAGAGTGGGCTTTAAAATGCACATTTCATGTCATTCCCCTGCTTAAAACTCTTCAATCCTTTCCCGTTGCACTTAGAACACTAAGTCTAAATTCCTTGCCATCATCTATGAGGCTCTGAATAACCTGCCCCCATCCCATCCTCATCCCCAAGTACTTCTCCAACAGAGTTTCCTGCCACTCACCCTTCATCATACACACTGGCCTTCTTTCAGCTCCTCAGCCTGTAAAGCTCACCCCAGAGTTTCTGGGCTTGCTGGTCCCTCAATCAGATGCTCTCCCCCAGCTTTTCACATGGCTGGTCTCACCTCATTTATTGGGTCTCCGTTTAAACGTCTCTTCACAGAGAAGCCTTCTCTGACCATATTTACTATATCCAAAATGTGACCCTCCATTATTGTATATAGCTGCACTCTAAGTATTAGCCTTGTACTGCCTATTGTAACTTATAATTACATTTATTTAGCTTATTTGCTTGATTATCTTCCCCAAAAGACAGCAAGCAGCGTGGGAGCAGAGACCACGTCTGTTTCACTCAGCATACAACCCAGCATTGTATTTGACTTAGATGCTCATATATATTTGATAAATAAATCCCTTAATGAAAGAGGTAAATTCATAGCCAAGTAAACAGCCATGTCCAAAGACTTGAGTAATGTTTTTATTTTTATTAATTTATTGGCCACACCACACATCTTGTGGGATCTTAGTTCCCGACCAGGGATCAAACCCAGGCCCACAGCCGTGAAAAGCGCTGAGTCTTAACCACTGGACCATCAGGGAATTCCCTTTATTTTTTAATAATGTAATGTATGTGGAGGGTTTACTATATATCCTCATAGCACAATTTCAAGAAGCATTAAGGGGAAGCAGCTAATGAGATGTCCCTGAAATCTTGCCATAGTTGCCTTTTACTCATCCTAAGGTCAAAGCTGTGAACATTATTTAATTTGACTCTTCTCTGTACTCTGACCTTGCACAATGCTTTGCCAGATCCACAAATGGAATTAACTAAATTGGCCACCAGTGAAATGTACTGAAGTGAATAAAACAGCCATGGAGCCAGACAAGTTAATGCAGCCAATATTTAATGATTGGTGTTAGGAGTGGGTGAGGCTGAAGTGGGTAGCTCAGCTGAATAAAATTCACATCTGCTAGGGATCCTTACTTTGTCTCTAAGTTACTCCTCCCAACAAAATCTACATAAGAGTTGCTGGCAAGAAGCCAGATGGGCTGATGAGAGTTCCACACCCACTCCTTCCTTCCCAGGCCCTGGTCTCTGGCCCAGGTGCTAATGAGCAGTAAAAAGGCCAGAAAGTGAAGGGAGGAGGAGGAAAGAGAGCCTGAATTATCCACGAGCTGTATAATCAGTCCCTGAAGATTTGACTTAACTAGATTTTCAGAATCCCCTTTCCACCCAAGAGCATGTGAGAAATTCAGAGGAGATGGTAAAGTACCAGGCGTTGAGCTACTGCCTTGTTAAGAGTGTGCAAACATTGACACAACTTCCATAAAATGTGCTTTGTGGGGAACCCAGGATGGATACCGAGTACTTGTCAATGGGAGCTCTCTAGCTGTGGAATGTTTTATAGCTCATTCAGTCACAAAAACTAGTATGACATATTGGGGTTTCTGGCTAAGGTTTCTGGAAACTATTTCCCTTCACCACTCCCATGGCTTAATTCTATGGTCTTCCTCTTCAGAGGAGTAGTCTGGCAATGTACAACACACAGTGTGGTAAGATAAGGTCTCCCTGAAAGGGACAAAAGCATTAGTTTGTAGAATTTGCAGATAACCACGGTGTAAATATAGGATTTCAAACTACCAATGTGGTGTCACTGAAGGCAGAGTTGGAAAGAGGTGGGCAGAATCCACAGTCGTAAACTGGCATGAGCCGGCTTCATCATACCACTGATACACACATGGATTTTAGGAGTCAAACAGAGTAAGCTGCAATGCCAGTTCTGCCTTTTACTGCCTATATGAACTTGGGCAAGTTACTTAACCTCTCTGAGTCTCATATCCTTCATCTTTCAAACAGGGATAATGCAAATAAAACAGTTAAAAATATAGATCTAAAGAAAACAGGGTCAATCACAAGATAGGACTCATTAAATGGTAGAAGATGGAGGTATTACTGATGAGAATTTACTTCAGTTAAAAGAACCATAATTATTGTAGTGAAACAGTGAATAACAGTGTTAGAACAAGTGAACAGTTCTTGTATTAGAAATACTCACATAACAAACTCCAACAAACTTAACTGTTTGGGCACAAGGGCCATTAGACTCCAAGGATCTTTCTTGAGAAGGAATTGAAGAAAGAAAGAAAATAATAACTCTCTACTAGAGATATAGAATGAATTTTTACAGCAAGAATTTTTCATGTTTTAAATGTATAGCTATTTTTAATTTTTAAGAAAATCTATAGAGAGAAAATTCCAGAAGCTATACTTTCAGAGTAGGAGAAATAAGCATTGAACTTTAAGATTCTCTGAAAGTTGAAAATGATAGACAACTGATTTACTGTGATTCTCTAGTATAGACCCAGATAAAATTCCTAGGAAAATCTTATTGAAAACTGTGACCTTGGACAGTGGGATACAACAAACAGGTAGTTTCAGTGGAATCCCTAGAGTGAATTTTTACAGATGAACTAGGGGGAATACACTCCAATGGAAACTGTAAAAAATAAAAATTAAAGAGTAATGATCACAAAACAAATTGAAAACAAAATTCAGTTTGAAAATTACTTAAGGTAGAAAAAGTATCAAGATAGTGCTGAGTGAAATATATTAACCTTCATAAAATCACAATTGACAGATATCCAGGCTTATATAACAATAACTCATGAAGTTTAGAAAATGATTGTAGAGTTTGTGAGGATGTCCTACAAAAGAAAGGAATCAGGTTGGTGAATTTCAGTGACAGAGCAATATGATGAGTTAACGGTTTACATTTTACAGTTTCATCAGGCCAGGGATATATGAACAGACATTTCACAGCCACTATGGAAGACAGTATGGAGGCTCCTCAAATAAACTAAAAATAGAGTTGCCATATGATCCTGCAAACCTACTCCTGGGCATTTTTCAGAGAAAACTATAATTCAAAAAGATACATGCACCCCAATGTTCATGACAGCACTATTTACAATAGCCAAGACATGGAAGCCACCTAAATGTCCATCAACAGATGAATGGATAAAAAGATGTGGTACATATATACAATGGAATATTACTCAGTCATAAAGAAGAATGAAATTATGCCATTTGCAGCAATATGGATGGACCTAGAGATTATCATACTAAATGAAGTAAGTCAGAAAGACAAATACCATAAGATATCACTTATATATGGAATCTAAAGTAAGACACAAATACACTTATCTACAAAACAGAAACAGACTCACATACATAGAGAACAGACTTGTAGTTGCCAAGGGTGAGGGGGGTTTGGGAGGAATGGATTGGGAGTTTGGGATTAGCAGATGCAAACTGTTATACACAGGATGGATAAATAACAAGGTCCTATTGTAGAGCACAGGGAACTATATTCAATATCCTGTGGTAAACGAGAATGGAAAAGAATGTGTATATATGTATAACTGAATCACTTTACTGTACAGTAGAAAGTAACACACTGTAAATCAACTATACTTCAATAAAATAAATTCAAACAAACAAACAAACCAGACATTTTACAGTGGGGAAATCAGTTCATCTACTTACTTGTTTATGAATCACTGAAGGCTGACCTGAGGCCACAAGTCAACTTTGTGTATGTTGTGGTGCTACATGTACTCTCGAGGGTATCCTGGCATGAGTCTGAATGCCACTATTACCTAACTCCTTCATAAAATCCTGAGTTGCAGCAGCTCCCTCTGGGTCAGGGCTGGAGGAAATACAACCACTATGGTGATTAGGCATTCTTTGGTTCACATCTTGGAAACAATGACATCATTTCCCAAGACGCAGTTAGCTGTGTAGTCCCCAACGCCTTGACCAGAAACCTGGACAGGAGGCCATAGCAGGGGAATCTCTTTGGACCCGGCTTAGTAAAGTATGTCAAGCTGGAGTTCGGGGACAAGGGAGGCTGAAAGGAGCAGTGGAAACCCACACTCAGCCTGATCCAGGGTGTTGAAATATATCTACATGTATATGATGGGGGCTACTTTTAGAAAAGCCAAGAAATGCAAATCTAAATTGATTTAAAAGATAAACCAGTATCCAATTATCCCTGACACAAATGGAATCTTTCTCTATAAAACTATTCAGAATGGGATTATTTTATTTAGCCCATCCTTTGCTACTGTTAAAAACATGCTTGATTCACAAAAACTAGATGTATCCACCTTTCACTGAACATACCTTTCGCATAAAATATCGTGTAGCTGTATTTAAATGAATGTAAATAAATGAAATTTGAATTTGTTTAATATTCTGTTTGGATAATATTTTGATCTAGGGGCTCAACACTTTTTACGAAAATGAGGGTCAATTCTAGTTCAAACTGTACAAAGAAAAGTGTTTATATTTCTTCAGTGTGCATATGTGTGTGTTGTGGGATTTTTTTATGAAAGTGTATTTTTAATAGACTTTTAAAAATTAGGCTTATTGAGATATAATTCACATACCATACAATCTTCCCAATTAAAGTATACAATTCAATGGTTTTCAGTGTATTCACAGATCTATATAGCCATCCAGTCAATTAAAAAAATTTTTTTTCATCACCTCAAAAGAAAAACCTTATATACCCTTAGCTATCATCTCCTTATCCTCCCCCAACTACCCATCACTCAGCCCTAAGCAACCACAAATCTATTTTCTCTATAGACTTCCATTCCCTGGAAATGTAATCATAAAATATGTGGTCTTTTTTTTTTAACGTCTTTATTGGAGTATAATTGCTTTACAATATTGTGTTAGTTTCTGCTGTATAACAAACTGAATCAGCTATATGTATACATATATCCCCATATCCCTTCCCTTTTGTGCCTCCCTCCCACCCTCCCTAACCCACCTCTCTAGGTGGTCACAAAGCACTGAGCTGAACTCCCTGTGGTATGCAGCTGCTTCCCACTAGCTATCTATTTTACATTTGGTAGTATATATATGTTAATGCTACTCTCTCACTTCTTCCCAGCTTATCCTTCCCCCTCCCTGTATTCTCTAGTCCATTCTATACATCTGTGTCTTTATTCCTGTCCTGCCCCTAGGTTCTTCAGAACCATTTTTTTTTAACATTCCATACACATGTGTTAGCATACGGTATTTGTTTGTCTCTTTCTGACTTACTTCACTCTGTATGACAGAATCTAGGTCTATGCACCTCACTACAAATAACTCAATTTTGTTTCTTTTTATTGCTGAGTAATATTCCATTGTATGTATGTGCCACATCTTCTTTATCCATTCATCTGTCAATGAACACTTAGGTTGCTTCCATGTCCCAGCTATTGTAGATAGTGCTGCAATGAACACTGTGGTACATGTCTCTTTTTGAATTAAGGTTTTCTCAGGGTATATATCCAGTAGTGGGATTGCTGGGTCATACAGTAGTTCTATTTTTAGTTTTTAAGGAACATCCATACTGTTCTCCATAGTGGCTGTATCAATTTATATTTGGACCAACAGTGCAAGAGGGTTCCGTTTTCTCCACACCCTCTCCAGCACTTGTTTGTAGATTTTTTGATGATGGCCATTCTGACAGGTATGAGGTGATACCTCATTGTCGTTTTGATTTGCATTTCTCTAATAATTAGTGATGTTGATCTTCCTTGCATGTGTTTGTTGGCAATCTGTATATCTTCTTTGGAGAAATCTCTATTTAGTTCTTCTGCCCATTTTTGGATTGGATTGTTTTTTATTTATTTAATTTTATTTTTTTGCGGTATGCAGGCCTCTCACTGTTGTGGCTTCTCCCATTGTGGAGCACAGGCTCTGAATGTGCAGGCTCAGAGGCCATGGCTCACAGGCCCAGCTGCTCCATGGCATGTGGGATCTTCCTGGACCGGGGCACAAACCCATGTCCCCTTCATCAGCAGGCAGACTCTCAACCACTGCACCACCAGGGAAGCCCAGGTTGTTTGTTTTTTTGATATTGAGCTGCATGACTTTCTTGTACATTTTGGAGATTAATCCTTTGTCAGTTGCTTCGTTTGCAAATATTTTCTCCCATCCTGAGGAATTTTTTTTGTCTTGTTAATGGTTTCCTTTGCTGTGCAAAAGTTTTGAAGTTTCATTAGGCCCCATTTGTTTATTTTTGTTTTTAGTTCCATTTCTCTAGGAGGTAGGTCAAAAAGGATCTTGTGTCATAGAGTGTTCTGCCTAGGTTTTCCCCTAAGAGTTTTAGAGTGTCTGGCCTTACATTTAGGTCTTTAATCCATTTTGAGTTTATTTTTGTGTATGGTGTTAGGGAGTGTTCTAATTTCACTCTTTTACAAGTAGTTGTCCAGTTTACCCAGCACCATTTATTGAAGAGGCTGCCTTTTCTCCATTGTATATTCTTGCCTCCTTTATCAAAGATAAGGTGACCACACGGGCGTGAGTTTATCTCTGGGCTTTCTATCCTGTTGCATTGATCTATATTTCAGTTTTTGTGCCAGTACCATACTGTCTTGATTACTGTAGCTTTGTAGTATAGTCTGAAGTCAGGGAGCCCGATTCCTCCAGCTCCGTTTTTCTTTCTCAAGATTGCTTTGGCTATTTGGGGTCTTTTGTGTTTCCATACAAATTGTGAAATTTTTTTGTTCTAGTTCTGTGAAAAATGCCAGTGGTAGTTTAATAGGGATTGCATTGAATAGGTAGATTCCTTTGGGTAGTATAGTCATTATGACAATGTTGATTCTTCCAATCTAAAAACATGGTGTATCTCTCCATCTGTTTGTATCGTCTTTAATTTCTTTCATCAGTGTCTTACAGTTTTCTGCATACAGGGCTTTTATCTCCATAGGTAAATTTATTCCTAAGTATTTTATTCTTTTTGTTGCAATGGTAAATGGGAGTGTTTCCTTAATTTCTCTTTCAGATTTTTCATCATTAGTGTATAGGAATGCAAGAGATTTCTGCGCATTAAATTTGTATTCTGCTACTTTACCAAATTCATTGATTAGCTCTAGTAGTTTTCTGGTAGCATCTTTAGGATTCTCTATGCATAGTATCATGTCATCTGCAAACAGTGACAGTTTTACTTTTTCTTTTCCCACTTGGATTCCTTTTATATTTTTTTCTTCTCTGATTGCCATGGCTAAAACTTCCAAAACTATGTTGACTAATAGTGGTGAGAGTGGCATCCTTGTCTTGTTCCTGATCTTAGAGGAACTGATTTCAGTTTTTCACCATTGAGGATGATGTTGGCTGTGGATTTATCAATATATGGCCTTTATTATGTTGAGGTAGGTTCCCTCTATGACTACTTTCTGGACAGTTTTTATCATATATCAGTGTTGAATTTTATTGAAAGCATTTTACTTCATCTATTGAGATTATCATATGGCTTTTATCCTTCATTTTGTTAATATGGTGTATCACATTGATTTGTGTATATTGAAAATCCTTGCATTCCTGGGATAAACACCACTTGATCATGGTGTATGATCCTTTTATTGTGCTGTTGGATTCTGTTTGCTAGTATTTTGTTGAGGATTTTTGCATCTATGTTCACCAGTGGTATTGGCCTGAACTTTTCTTTCTTTGTGACATCTTTGTCTGGTTTTGGTATCAGGGTGATGGTGGCCTCATAGAATGAGTTTGTGAGTGTTCCTCCCTCTGCTATACTTTGGAAGAATTTGAGAAGGATAGGTGTTAGCTCTTCTCTAAATGTTTGATAGAATTCGCCTGTGAAACCATCTGGTCCTGAGCTTTTGTTTGTTGGAAGATTTTTAATCACAGTTTCAATTTCGGTGCTTGTGATTGGTCTGTTTATATTATCTATTTCTTCCTGGTTCAGCCTCGGAAGGTTGTGCTTTTGTAAGAATTTGTCCATTTCTTCCAGGTGGTCCCTTTTATTGGTATATAGTTGCTTGTAGTAATCTCTCATGATCCTTTGTATTTCTGCAGTGTCAGTTATTACTTCTTCTTTTTCACTTCTAATTCGATTGATTTGAGTTCTCTCCCTTTTTTTCTTGATGAGTCTGCCTAATGGTTTTTCAATTTTGTATATGTTCTCAAACAACCAGCTTTTAGTTTTATTGATCATTGCTATTGTTTCCTTCATTTCTTTTTCATTTATTTCTGATCTGACCTTAAGATTTCTTTCCTTCTGCTAACTTTGTTTTTTTTCTGTTTGTTTGTTCTTCTTTCTCTAATCCTTTAGGTGTATGTCTAGGTTGTTTATTTGAGATTTTTCTTGTTTCTTGAGGTAGGTTTGTATTGCTATAAACTTCCTTCTTAGAACTGCTTTGCTGTATCCCACAGGTTTTGGACCGTCGTGTTTTCATTGTCATATGTTTCTAGGTATTTTTTGATTTCCTCTTTGATTTCTTCAGTGATCTCTTGGTTATTTAGTAGTGTATTGTTTAGCTTCCAAGTATTTGTATGTTTTACATTTTTTCACAGATTTTACAGGGTTTTAACAGTTTCTAATTTTTTTTTATATTTTCTTTCTCCTGTAATTGATATCTAGTCTCATAGCATTGTGGTCAGAGAAGATACTTGATATGACTTCAATTTTCTTAACTTTACTGAGGCTTGATTTGTGACCCAAGATATGATCTATCCTGGAGAATGTTCCATGAGCATTTGAGAAGAAAGCATATTCTGTTGTTTTTCAATGGAATGTCCTACAAATATCAATTAAGTCCATCTGCTCTAATGTGTCATTTAAAGCTTGTGTTTCCTTATTTATTTTCATTTTGGATGATCTGTCCGTTGGTGAAGGTAGGGTGTTAAAGTCCTCTAATATGATTGTGTTACTGCCAATTTCCCCTTTTATGGCTGTTAGCATTTGCCTTATATATTGAGGTGCTCCTATATTGGGTGCATAAATATTTACAATTGTTATATCTTCTTCTTAGATTGATCCCTTGATCATTATGTAGTATCCTTCTTTGTCTCTTGTAATAGTCTTTATTTTAAAGTCTTTTTGTCTGATATGAGAATTGCTACTCTAGCTTTCTTTGGATTTCCATTTGCATGGAATATCTTTTTCCATCTCCTCACTTTCAGGTTGTATGTGTCCCTAGGTCTGAAGTGGTATCTTGTAGACAGCATATATATGGGTCTTGTTTTGTATCCATTCAGCCAGTCTGTGTCTCTTCGTTGGTGTATTTACATTTAAGGTAATTATCGATATGTATGTTCCTATTACCATTTTCTTAATTGTTTTGGGTTTGTTATTGTAAGTCTTTTCTTTCTCTTGTGTTTTCTACCTAGAGAAGTTCCTTTAGCATTTGTTGTAAAGCTGGTTTGGTGGTGCTGAATTCTCTTAACTTTTGCATGTTGTAAAGTTTTTAATTTCTCTGTTGAATCTGAATGAGATCCTTGCTTGGTAGAGTAATCTTCGTTGTAAGTTTTTCCCTTTCATCACTTTAAATATGTCCTGCCACTCTCTTCTGGCTTGCAGAGTTTCTGCTGAAAGATCACCTGTTAACCTTATGGGGATTCCCTTGTTTGTTATTTGTTGCTTTTCCCTTGCTGATTTTAATATTTTTTCTTTGTATTTCATTTTTGATAGTTTGATTAATATGTGTCTTAGTGTGTTTCTCCTTGGATTTACCCGGTATGGGACTCTCTGAGCTTCCTGGACTTATTTCCTTTCCCATGTTAGGGAAGTTTTCAAGTATAACCTCTTCAAAGATTTTCTCAGACACTGTCTTTTTCTCTTCCTCTTCTGGGGCCCCTACTATTCAAATATTAGTGTATTTAATGTTGTCCCAGAGGTCTCTGAACTGTCCTCAATTCTTTTTTCTTTATTCTGCTCAGCCATAGTTATTTCCACTATTTTATCTTTCAGGTCACTTATCCGTTCTTCTGCCTCAGTGATTCTGCTATTGATTCCTTCTAGAGAATTTTTAATTTCATTTATTGTGTTGTTCATCATTGTTTGCTCTTTAGTTCTTCTAGGTCCTTGTTAAAAGTTTTTTGTATTTTCTCCATTCTATTTCCAAGATTTTGGATCATCTTTACTATCATTACTCTGAATTCTTTTTCAGGTAGACTTCCTGTTTCCTCTTCATTTGTTTGATCTGGTGGGTTTTTACCTTGCTCCTTCATCTGCTGCATATTTTTCTGTCTTCTCATTTTGTTTAACTTACTGTGTTTGAGGTCTCCTTTTCACGGGCTCATGTTTGTAGTTCCAGTTGTTTTTGGTGTCTACCCCCTTGGATGAGGTTGTTTCAGTGGCTTGTGTAGGCTTCCTGGCAGAGGAGACTGGTGCCTGTGTTCTGGTGGGGGGGTTGGATTTTGTCTTTCTGGTGGGCAGCGCCGCATCCGGCTGTATGTTTTGGGGTGTCTGTGAACTTAGTTTGACTTTAGACAGCCTATCTGCTAATGGGTGGGGTTGTGTTCCTGTCTTGCTAGTTGTTTGGCATGGGGCATCCAGCACTGGAGATTGCTGGCCATTGGGTGGAGCTGGGTCTTAGTGTTGAGATGGAGATCTCCTGGAGAGCTCTTGCCAATTGATATTACACGGGGCTGGGAGGTCTCTGATGGTCCAATGTCCTGGACTTGGCTCTCCACCTCAGAGGCTCAGGCCTGACACCTGGCTAGAGCACCAAGACCCTGCCAGCCACATGGTTCAGAAGAAAAGGAAATTAAAAATGGAAAAAATATTTTTAAATAAAATAATTAATTAAAAGAAGAGGGCAACCAAACCAATAAACAAATTCAGCAGTGATAAGAAGCACTAAAAACTAAACTAAGATAAACATAAAAATCAGAAACAAATCAGTCGCAGAAAGCAAACACCAAATCTACAGTTGTTCCCAAAGTCCACCACCTCAATTTTGGGAACTTCTCTTGTCTATTCAGGTATTCCAGAAATTCAGTGTTCAGCAAGTTGATTGTGGGGATTTAATCCACTGCTCCTGAGGCCACATGGAGAAATTTCCCTTTCTCTTCTTTGTTCACACAGCTCCTGGGGTTCAGCTTTGGTTTTGGCCCCGCCTCTGTGTGTAGGTTGCCCACAGGCATCAGTTCCCCACCCAGACAGGAGTGGGTTAAAGCAGTGGCTCATTAGGGTGTTCTTGCTCACTCACGCCAGGGAGAGGGAGGGGTACGGTAGTCATAATTGGAATGTGGGGTGAGCCTGCAGCAGCAGAAGCTAACATGACATTGCAATGGCCTGAGTTGGGCTGTGTGTTCTCCCAGGGAAGTTGTCCCTAGATCTTGGGACCCTGACAGTAGCATGCTGCACAGCCTCCCAGGGGGAGGGGGGAATAGTGACCTGTGCTTGCACACAGGATTCTTGGTGGCTGCGGCCACAGCATTACCATTTCATGTTCGTCTCTGGGGTCCAATCTGATAGCTGTGGCTCACGCCCGTCTCTGGAACTCACTTAGGTGGTGCTCTGCCTTCCGTGGGCTCACAGAAAAGAAATCCCCTCTCCTCACTCACCCCAAGGAAATGGTCTCTTGCCTCTTCGGCAGGTCCAGACTTTTTCCTTGACTCCCTCACGCAGCCAACCCCAGTACCCTCTCTGGTATCTGATCTCTGAAGCCCAAACCTCAGCTCCCAGCCCCAACCCACTACAGTGGGTGAGCAGACAAGCATCTCAGGTTGGTGAGTGCTGGTCAGCACTGATCCCATGTAAGGGAATCGCTCCACTTTGCCCTCTGCACCCTGCTTCTGCGCTCTCCTCCGTGGCTCTGAAGCTTCCCCCCGCCCCCGCCGCCCCACCTAGCCCCTGTCCACACAAGTGAAGGGGCTTCCTAGCGTTTGGAAACTTTTCCTCCTTCACAGCTCCCTCCCAGAGGTGCAGGTCCCATTCCTATTCTTTTGCCTCTGTTTTTTCTTTTTTCTTTTGCCCTTACCCAGGTACATGAGGATTTTCTTGCCTTTTGCGAAGTCTGAGGTTTTCTGCTAGCATTCAGTAGGTATTCTGTAGGAGTTGTTTCACATGTAGATGTATTTTTGATGTATTTGTTGGGAGGAAGGTGACCTCCGTATCTTACTTCTCCACCATCTTGAAGGTTAACTTGTTGCAGTTTTTATTGTCATTATTATTGTTGGAGAGGCTTCAATTCAGTTCAAAATTCAGAAAGAGGTTCATAGATGGTTTCTGTTTGAGTTCAGTAATTCAGCCACGGGTTGCTGATTTAGTTCAGCCTGAGCCCACGTATTTGTGCGTGTTGTATATATGGATGCGTAAGTGTCGAGTATGTGCATGGGCACAGATATACATAGCTTGATTTTTATTCAAGCGCATTTCACCCTGTCACTTAGCACTCAGCTGTTGTTTGTTGAACGAGAGCTCTGCATGCACAAAAACATCTGGAGCTTCATAAAAAGAAAAGCAGTGCCCTGTGGCTCAGTAGGAAGGCCACCAGAGGCAGGAGCATGGGATGAATGCCTCCTGGATGGCTGCCTTCTGGGACAGCTCTCACCCCACACACCACTCAGGCAGGGTCCCACTAACTGCTGCTATGGCCCCAACTATGACCTCTTCCTGGGCTCCCATTTCTACCTGGAAGAGGAAAGACAGAGGAATCACCTCTATAAAATTAGTCCATTCAATAGCTATCTGAGCATTTATTATGAGCCAGCCTCTATTTTAGGTTCTAACAATCAAACCCTGAACAAGACAGACACATTTCCTGGTCTCGTGGAGCTCACAGAGCTCTTCACTGAGATACCGACCTCCTGAATTCTGATTTATAAAAATTTTCACCAGTAGGGCAAGATAGGTTATCTCTATGTCATGTATATAAATATACATATATTTGACGTATATTTTTTAATTTGTGGAAGATGAAGTTTGCTAGTATTTAGGGTGCAAATCTTACTTCTCTCTAGTCAGAAGTCCATAAATGGCCACCTTACCTGACACTCACTATTAAATGAGATGATTTCAAAAGAGAAGGACCCAGAACTGCAACTGAAATGCAGATGATCCTTGGGAGGTGTTTAGGTCTATGCTACTTTTATGTCAAATGTAAGACATGACTTCAAGAGTTATTGTATGTGGAGAGGGGATCAAGATAGCAGAGTAGGAAGACCCTGAGCTCACATCCTCCCATGGCCACACTAAAGTTACAACTACTTACAGAGCAACTATCTCTGAAAATGACATGAGGACAAGCGGAAAAGATTTACCACAAATAAAGATATACAGGAGCCATAATGAAATGGGTAGGAGTGGCAGAGACAGGGTGTAGTCAGGACCCACAATCCCAGGTCAGCGACCCACAAGTGGGAGGGATATCACAACCACAGAGTCAGCCCCTGAGGAGGGAGGGGTCTAAGCCCCACATTGGGCTCCCCAGCCAAGGGGTCCTGCACGAGAAGCTGAGCTCCCAAAATATCTGGCTTTGAAAATCAAGACTCTGCTCTCAAAGGGCATGGGCAAAATCTCCCATGCTATGACTTCCAATGTAGAGGCAGTAGTTTGAGAGGTGTCTAGGCCACACCCAATTACTGATCTTGGAGAGCCTCTCAGAGAGGGAGGGAGCAACTGAGACTCCTCCTGGGAACTGAGACACTGGTGGCAGTCATTTTTGTGGTCTCATCCTACTGTGCTGATACTTGCACTGTCAGGCACCACTAGCCTATTTGCATGAGGACCCTGCCCTGTCTTGCCCACAGACACGCCCACAGCAGTTATACCAGGGGCCTGCTCTGCTCAACAGGGGAGGCTAGTTCCACCTACAAGCACACCCACAGTAATTCACCTTGCCACAACAGAAGAATGCATGCAGCCCACATAGGGGACAACCTCGAAGCATATAGCTCTGGTGGCCAGAGGGGAGTGTGCTGCTCAGCCCTATAGGACATCGTCAAGGAAATGCAAATCAAAACCAAAATGAGATATCACCTCATACCTGTCAGAATGGCTATCATCAAAAAGTCAACAAATAAAAAGTTTTAGTGAGGATGTGGATAAAAGGTAACTCTCATGCACTGTTGGTAGGATTACAAATTATTGCAACCACTATGGAAAACAGTACTGAAGTTCCTCAAAAATGAAAAATAGAACTACCATACAAACCAACAATTCCACTTCTGGGTATTTATCCAAAGACAACAAAAACATGAATTCAAAAAGTGTATATTCACCTCTGTGCTCATTGCAGCATTATTTACAATAGTCAAGGTATGGAAGCAACCTAAGTGTTGACTGATAGAAGGATGAATAAAGAAGATGTGTTATTTACATACAATGGAATATTACTCAGCCATAAAAAAGAATGAAGTCTTGCTATTCACGACAACATGGATGGATCTAGAAGGTATTATACTAGGTGAAATAAGGCAGACAGAGAAAGGCAAATACCACATGATCTCACTTATATGTGAAATCTAATAAAACAAACAAAGCAAAATGAAAACAGACTCATAGATACAGAGGACAAATGGGTGGTTGCAGGAGGGGAGAAGAGTTGAGGGTTGAATGAAGTAGGTGAAGGGGGTTAAGAGGTACAAACTTCCAATAATAAAATAATCACGGGGATGTGATATACATCATAAGAAATATGGCCAATAATACTGTAATGACTTTGTACGCAGAGAGGTGGCTATTAGACTTATCGTGGTAATCGCCTAGTAATGCAGTTATATGCTAATCACTATGCTGTACACCTGAAACTAATATAATATTATATCTATCAACTGTAATGCAAAAAAAACCAAGGGAATTAAAAGCACAAAATTAGGGATAGCAGTTACTCCTAGAGATGAGGCAAGGAAATGGAATAGAGAAGGAAGATATAGGTAGATGCAAATAAAATAATACAACATAAACAAGATAAGAAGTAGTGGTCAGATATTGAGATGCTTGAAATTAAGATTCTAGAGGGAATAAGATTCTTAGTAAGGACAGGATCAAGTGGGTATGACCGTGAGAGTTAATGGCTGAGATAAGGTGGAATATGAGATGTTTTGGAGGAGAGGAGATGAAGGAGCTGAAGGGACAGTGTACTGGAAGATTCAGCTATATAGATATTGAAATCACCAAGAATATAATGGGCATAGTGATGGAGAAAGTGACTGTGAACCAGGAATGAGGGCAAGTGATGCTGGGGCGAGCAGATGGTCGCCTAAAGGAAAGTGGCAGATGACATCGTCTGAGGTTGAGTTTCAAATCTGGATGTTTTTAGGGAAGAAAGTGGGACAGTGGTTTGGGACCAGCATTAAGAAGCAAGGAGGACACCTATCCTGTCCCAGGCATCAGGGATGTGGGAGAGAAACCAGCCATCCTGAGAGAGGACCGCAGAGGGAGCAGTGTCCTTAGGGAAGAGCCAGTTAAACAAGAGGGTAAAAGGGAAATTAGAAAGAAGGAGATTTACCATTTATACACTGAGTTCCAGAGGCACAGGGAAGAGCTTTGAAAAAAGAAATTTATTGTGTGTTAAAATCTGTTAAAAGACCCTGTGTGAGTAGATAGCACAGTAGATTTGGGGAGAAAAGTAACTTTTACTTTATTATAAAATTATTCTTTCTCATTCTGTTACTTAAAAAATATTTATTGAGGCATTACTCTGACGCAGGCACTGGTGTCTCAGGCTTTATTACAAATGTGATTATATTTACTACCTGAAGTAGTCCCAGGAATTACCCTGTAACACAGACAAAGCAATTATTATCATTCCCATCATAGTCCTGAGTACTAAGGCTCAATAATGCATAGCTGAGGAGCAGTGCAGGATACTAGGCAGGGGTTATAAACATGGCTTCTGGAGTTTAACTACTTCGGATCAAGTCCTACCTCTGCTGTGTGGCCTCAGGCAAGTGACAACATCTCTGTGCCTCGGTTTCCTCATTGGAAAATAGAGAGAATCATAGTTCCTTCCTCATACGTTGTTGTGAGCATTAAGTCAAATATTGCAAATTAGACATTTAGAATGCTGTCTAATAGATGGTAAGTGCTTACTAAGGGTTGGCCATTATCATCAAACTCAGTCTTATGTTGTCAACACCTCTATCTGCTGTCTCTGTCCATAACTTCAATCTGATTTCACTTTTCGGTGTTTTCATGTTCTCAGATCAGAAGCATTTACATTTCAAACTCTCAAATTCCCCTGGAAATTCTGAGTAGGTTAATCGAAATCATTATGACAAAAGACTGGTGACCATGAACCAACACAGTCTACCAAGTTTTTCACTTTCCATAGGAAAAAAAGTTATATTTTCTGAGTCCATCCATCTTCTCTCATGGAAATTAAACCACTTGGGATTCTGGTAAGCATGATATTCTTTTCACTGAAGCACTAATTATTTTCTTTATATTGTAAAGGTAAAATTTGCCCCCAGAACTGTTACATGCTTTAGTATTCATATACGCAAGGATCCCTTGAGAATTTTTTTTGAAAGGTTTAGTTTACTTTAGTTTGGTTGAAGAGAACTGTGATTTTTGTTTTCACACACTGACCCCTTAGCCAGCAATCAGTTCATGAGCACACATTTCCTGAACATTTATCTTATGCCAAGCCCTGTGTTAAATATTGGAGATTAAGAGATAAGTAAAAAATGGTTCCTGACATCATGGCCAAAGGGAAGTTGGAGAGGCAGCTGCCCTCTAAATGGGTATCCATGTGTTCCTATGAGTTACCTTGTTTGCAGAAATCTGATTTGGAGGAAGCATTTGAAAACTGCAGCTGAGCTCACTTCCTCTGGTGCTTTAAGCAAGTTGAAGGTGCCAAGAAACTGATCAATCTCATAGGTACAATGACCTCCATGGCAAGCACAGAAAATATTGGATCCGTTCTGCCTATAAAGTCACGGAAGTTGGGGAAATCCTGCAGCCTCGTGCCCAGAATGGAGAGACAATTTTGGCCAGGTGGGGAACCACATGAGGTTGGCAGAATGTCCTGCAGTGGGGCTCTCAGTCCCAAGACCCATGTCTTCTTGGCAAAATAGCAACTTCCGGCTTCAAAGTAAGTGGGCTTTAAGGGCTTATGGAAATGGTTCTGAAAGATGCTTGGCTCTCCAAAAAGTTTTTACAAAATAACATTTCGATAAGTTAAGTGTGAAAGAGTCAGAAACAGATGGATTAAGTTTCCCACAGAATGCCCAGGGTTTAACAATTAGCAAAAAAAAAAAAAATGTTTTAAAAAAGGAAGGGAAAATATGTTTGGCCATTGAAGGAGGGTTTGGGATATTCCGCCAAACACCTAGCTCTGTCAAGTCCTTTATTTTCTACCACACCACAACTATGGAGCCTTACATGAAGTTAAGTTTGTATTCTGCTGCCACTTTCTCCAAAATATAAACTGTGAAAGATACAGTCAGAAGCCCCTTAGTTGCATAGATCTGTTTCCCAGTATGTGCTCCATGAACCACTGGCTCCATGAGATTCAAGCCTCCATACTCTTGCTAACACCATCTTCCCTGCCAAGGAGGCCCTTCACCTCTCATGGCTCTTAAGGCACACCTCCAGTGCCAACTTCTTGGGACATTTTCTTTGACCCTCTTTCAGCCAGGTCTCCCACGTGGCCTGACAACTGTGATTCCTGTTGGGTGGCTCCAGACACCTGGCACCAAAGGGAAATCCTAGTTGTCCACAAACCAGATAAAGAGCAAAGGCCAGTGAACACCTCTGAGAACTAAGTCTGTGCTTCAGTACTACCCCAGTGCACAATTCCAGGGGACATTGGTAACACTGTATTCTATGAGAATGGCACCCTCTATAGCAAAAACAATTGCATGATGTCTCCTGGGTGTGTGCAAAAAGGCAGCTCTACTATACTCATTCATGGCCCTACCTCCTTGCACTTAGCCATGCTACTCAGGACACAGAAGGGACAGAAGCTCACGTCATAGTTGGAAGTGGAAAGAAAAGTAGGACCCAGTAATTCCAATGGGAGAAACCAAGATGTGGAATGGCTTACACATTAGTCCAGATTTAATGTGGGCCAGTATTTCCTAGAGTATATTCTGTGAGATGTTTGAGGTGTTACACAAAAATAATGGTCTTTGGTCAAATTAGTTTGGATTTTCTCCAAGATTTCTTAGAGCATGTAATATGTGATTTTTTCATCATAAATTTCCAAAGTGGAAGTGGAGAGAGAATTCGGTAGTGTTTCCCAAACTCATTTTGCCAAGGAACCTATTTTTGTAAAGCATGGTTGTGGCTTTCTGAGAACCACATAAAACAAGAAAAAAAGATGTGGTTTCCTGCCTTTTTACAGTATCCCACCTCAATCTGACTGCTTCACTTCAACCCAGTAACAGTTACTCTGCACCAATTGTCCTTAATGTGAAGTCCATGGATGGGTTACAGGAGGTTTGTGAATGTCCTGAAGTTGGGTGTAAAATTGCATTTGCATATGTATTCTTAGGAAAGGAATCTTCAGATATGAAGAGAAGGCCAAGACTCTAAAGTAAGGCAATTCTCTCCAAAGCCCCTCTTCAATACCTTAGTACAATGCAGGGGGCTGGGGGGAGGAGTTCCTTTCATACACAGGTAAATGAGTGTGCAGTAAAAAATATCAATAACATAAATGTTTACCTTGATATTATTACCCCCTGGTCTGTAACAAGGTGAGCAATGTTCCTAATTTGGCCCAGAGTCCTTTTCTAGGCAGGATGTGGAATTTCTACTCCGAAAGGCCTGGTTTGGCATTTAACCTCATGATGAGAATTCTGGTTTCCAAGACCCTCACCTCACCCTCTGCCGTTCTACTGACAGGCAGGCTGGCAAGGGCGTGGATGGCAAATCCATTGGAACGGCCCCAGATGCCTTTAAGCATCACAGAAATGGGCCTCATTGTACAGGAAAAGGATCCAAGAAAAAAGGAGGGAGTTCAAAAGATCAAGATGCATTTTCATTGATCTTGGACTTGTAAGAGCTGGACCATCAATCACAATCATTTAAAAATTCCGATTAATGATGCAGAGTGCTAGAGCTCCCATATGGTTTGTCTTTGTAACATTTGGTTTGGGCATCTCTTTGGAATCAGCATGAGAATCTGTCAGTGTCAGATTCTGCCCTGCGCCTGCTGCCTCACTCAGAGCAGAGGTGTAAGGGAAGGAAGGAAGAACATGAGCTTAATTAGATGCTTTAGGACAAGGGATATTGAGGGCTCAAAGAAGGAGCCGGCTTGACACAGGGAGAGGAAAGTTCAGCCCTGCACTATCCACAATGGAAGCCGAGAGTCATGTGTGACAGGTAAAGACTTGAAATGGCTAGTTTGAAGTTGAGATGTGCTGTACATGTAAAATATACATCGTAAATGACAGCCTCTTTAATAAGTGGTGCTGGGAAAACTGGACAACTACATGTAGAAGAACGAAATTAGAACACTCCCTAACACCATACACAAAAATAAACTCAAAATGGATTAAAGACCTAAACGTAAGGCCAGACACTCTAAAACTCTTAGAGGAAAACCTAGGCAGAACACTCTGACATAAGATCCTTTTTGACCCACCTCCTAGAGTAATGAAAATAAAAACAAAAATAAACCAATGGGACCTAATGAAACTTAAAAACTTTTGCACAGCAAAGGAAACCATAAACAAGACCAAAAGACAACCCTCAGAATGGGAGAAAATATTCACAAATGAAGCAATTGACAAAGGATTAATCTCCAAAATGTACAAGCAAGTCATGCAGCTCAATATCAAAAAAAACAAACAGCCCAATCCAAAAATGGGCAGAAGACCTAAATAGACATTTCTCCAAAGAAGACATACAGATGGCCAACAAACACATGCAAATATGCTCAACACCACTAATTATTAGAGAAATGTAAATCAAAACTACAATGAGGTATCACCTCACACCAGTCAGAATGGCCATCATCAAAAAAATCTACAAACAATAAATGCTGGAGATGGGATGGAGAAAAGGGAACCCTCCTGCACTGTTGGTGGGAAGGTAAACTGATACAGCCACTATGGAAAACAGTACAGAGGTTCCTTAAAAAACTAAAAATAGAACTACCATAGGACCCAGCAATCCCACTACTGGGCATATACCCTGAGAAAACCATAATTCAAAAAGACACATGCACCCCAATATTCATAGCAGCACTATTTACAATAACCAGGACATGGAAGCAACCTAAATATCCGTCAACAGAGGAATGGATAAAGAAGATGTGGTACATATATACAATGGAATATTACTCAGCCATAAAAAGGAACAAAATTGGGTCATTTGTAGAGACGTGGATGGACCTAGAGAGTGTCATACAGAATGAAGTAAGTCAGAAAGAGAAAAACAAATATCATATATTAATGCATATATGTGAAATCTAGAAAAATGGTATCGATGATCTTATCTGCAAAGCAGAAATAGAGACATAGATGTAGAGAACAAATGTATGGGATACCAAGGCAGAAAGTGGTGGGGTGGGAGGGATTGGGAGATTGGGTTTGACACATATACACTCTTGGTACTATGTATAAAATAGACAACTGGTAGGAACATACTGTATAGCACAGGGAACTCTACTTAATGCACCGTGGTGTCCCAAATGGGAGGGTAATCCAAAAGGAAGGGGATCTATGTGTATGTATAGCTGATTCATTTTGCTGTGCAGTAGAAGCAAACACAACATTGTAAAGTAACTACACTCCAATAAAAAAGTCATCTAAATCAGAAAAAAAGACTTGAGAAAAGAAGATTGTAAAATATAGCATAAATAATTTTATATCGATTACATGTTTAAATGATGTTTGTTTGTTTGCATTTTTGGGGGCCTGATCTTATTTTTTTTAACAGCTGTATTGAGGTATAATTGATATACAAAAATTGCACATATTTAAGGTACACAATTTGGTGAGTTTGGACGCATGCATACCCCTACGTACCACCACCACAATCAAGGTAATAAACATATTCATCACCACCTAAAGTCTCCTCATATCCCTTCATTGTTTTGTTGTTGTTTGTTTTCCTTGTGGTAAGAACACTTAACATGAGATGTACCCCCTTAATGAAAAATGTTAAGTGCACAGTACATATTGTTAACTATAGACACAATATTGTACAGCAGATTTCTGAAACTTATTCATCTTGCATAACTGACACTTGGGTAAATAAAATACGTTACTGAAATTAATTTACCTTTTAAAAATTTTTATGAAGCTACTAAAATATTTAAATTTACATATGTGGCAGGGATAGATTGGGAGTTTGGGATTGACATGTACACACTGCTATATTTAAAATAATCAATAAGGACCTACTGTAAAAAAAAATAAACAAAAGAAAAGGAAAAAATAACATATGTGAATCCCATTATCTTTCTATTAGACAATGATTTTTCAGAGCATAGCTATGTTAGTTTCCTAGGGCTGCCATGACAGAGTATCACAATGTGGCTTAAAACAACAGAAATGTATTTTCTCACATTTCTGGAGGCCAGAGGTCTGAAAGCAATGTGACATGAAGCTTGTTTCCTCCTGGAGGGCTCCGAGGGAGAGCCTGTTCCATGTCTCTCTTAGCTTTCAGTGGTTGCCAGCACCCTTTGCATTACTTGACTTGTGAATGCATGTCTCCCATCTCTGTCTCCGCCATCAAATGGCCTTCTTCCTAGTGTGTCTCTCTGTCTGTGTCTTCTTCTTATAAGGACACTAGTCGTGTTTAGGACCTACCCTACCCCAGGATGGCTTTATCTTAACTTACTAATTACATTTGCAAGGGCTCTATTTCCAAACAAGGTCACATTCTACGGTTCCGAGAAGGACATGAATTTTGGAAACTCTATTAAATCCAGTATAATGGCTAAACTCATTCTTTTAAGGAAACAGAAGCTCGTGCCTTCCCTTCATGGAGAACACACATTTTCTCATCATGGAGTAGTGAGGTATACCTGCCATGTCCATCCCCTTCTAAGCTCATGCCGTGGACCCCAAAAGAACTGCTATCTAATGAGACTCTTGCTGAGATAAAACACACTTAGGACAGGAAATTAGGAGACCTGGGTTCTAGCCCTGGCCCTATCATTAACCACCACAGTGGTCATCAGCAGAAACGCTAAACCACTCTGAGCCTCAGAGTTTCCCCATTTCTGCAATGGAAATACAAGCCCCTACACTTCCAAATTCACAAGATAGCTGTGACGATCACATTGGAAAATTGTGAAAGCGCTTTTAAAAGTACTAGTAACCTACATGCAAATGTAAGCCTTTGTTACAGGCTGCCTACTGTGGTCCCTTCTCTATAACTTTGAGAGAAATAGGAGAATCATTCTGAATGCTGGGAGATCTGGGATATCTCAGCCTCAAGCACAGCTGGAGATGGACTCCTGCAAAATCTTCCCTGCAGAATTGTCCCTTTTGATCCAGTCTTCCTGCTGCAGCTAGAGAGTTATTCATTTTTAAAAAAATTTTTATCATGTTACTTACTCCCTGCTTAAAAGC